>NC_045452.1:42149972-42183610 GCF_002776525.5 Piliocolobus tephrosceles
ACTACAAGTGCCCGCCACCTCGCCCGGCTAGTTTTTTGTATTTTTTTAGTAGAGATGGGGTTTCACCGTGTTCGCCAGGATGGTCTCGATCTCCTGACCTCGTGATCCACCCGTCTCGGCCTCCCAAAGTGCTGGGATTACAGGCTTGAGCCACCGTGCCCGGCAAGAGTTTATTTTCAAGATCTGTCTGCTGAGAGAGCTGGGGAGCAGGGCCACCCAAGTAGCAATGAGCATTCCTCATGCCCATATCTTGGTTTCTAAATACCATTGTCCATTAAAAGGAGCCAGAGCTCCTAGGAGAAATGGCTCATTGTGGGAAGGGGAGGGAAGGTCAACAATGAGTCAGGAGCAGCTTGTTCAGAACACAAGGAGGTGCTCAAAGAATGATAGAGACAGGTCAGAAGGACACAGGGGCCAGCTTGATGGGGCCCCAGTGGCCAAACCTGGAACAATTTGAATATCAAAATTAATAATGGCAATAATGAATTATCACATTGAATAAAAGAGAATCCATGAGTCCAGAGTAATACTAAAAAGCAAATAAACTTACCAACAAATACATAAACAGAGGTAGAAGAGGAGAATACCAGTTAATGATTGCTGAAGGAACGACAGCGTTGGAAAAGTTGGCTAGTTTCAAGATAGTGAGTTCTGTCACTTGATTGATCATGGTCAGTTACAGATTGAACTCTTTGTTCTATTCTTTTCCCCCTTCTCACTACTGTACGTGACTAATACAAAAAAAATTGCCACATTGTAGGCCGGACGCAGTGACTCATGCCTGTAATCCCAGCATTTTGGGAGGCCGAGGCAGGTGGATCACCTGAGGTCGGGAGTTCGAGACCAGCCTGACTAACATGGAGAAGCCCTGTCTCTACTAAAAATACAAAATTAGCTGGGCGTGGTGGCGCATGCCTGTAATCCCACCTACTCAGGAGGCTGAGGCAGGAGAATGGCTTGAACCCAGGAAGGGGAGGTTGCAGTGAGCTGAGATCGCGCCATTGCACTCCAGCCTGGGCAACAAGTGAAACTCCATCTCAAAAAACAAAAAAACAAACAAAAAGTTACCACATTGCAACTAATACAGTCATGACTGATTCAGGTGGGTGCTTACGGGGTGTCTTGGTCTGTTTTATTCTTCCGTAACAGAATACCTGAGACTGGGTAATTTATAATGAACAGAAATTGATTTGCCTTATGGTTCTGGAGGCTGAGAAGTCCAAGATTGAGGAGCCACATCTGGTGAGGGCCTTCTGGCTGCATCATCTCATGGTGGAAAGCAGAAGGGCAAGAGGGTGGACAAGGGAAAGAGAAAGGAAGGGGGCCAAACTCATTCCTTTATCAGGAGCCTACTCCCGCAATAACAGCAGAACCAATCACCCAGCTCTCAACACTGTTGCACTGGGGATTAAATTTCCAACACATGCACTTGGGGAATACATTCAAACCATAGCATTGGAAATAAGATGCCAAAGCCTCACTCCACAGATTACGTGTAAATTACAAATATATATAAGGAACCTTTATAGTGGTTCTTCTGGAAACCACCTTAATCATGTTAACAAAGTTAGCATCACCAGTTTGAACTGGCATCCTATGCCAAAAATGCATAACCTGAATTGGATATAGGAAACATCAGACAAACACAAATTGAGGGACTAGCTGCAATACAATGGAGCTAACTTTTTTTTTTCCCCAAGACCAAGTCTCGCTCTGTCACCCAGGCTGGAGTGCAGTGGCCCGATCTTGGCTCACTGCAACCTCCGCCTCCCAGGTTCAAGCGATTCTCCTGCCTCAGCCTCCTGAGTAGGTGCGCACCACCATACCCAGCTAATTCTTGTATTTTTAGTAGAGATGGGGTTTTACTATGTTGGCCAGGATGGTCTCAATCTCTTGATCTCATGATCTGCCTGCCTTGGCCTCCCGAAGTGCTGGGATTACAGGCATGAGCCACCGTGTCCAGCCAGTTTTTGTATTTTTAGTAGAGATGGGGTTTCACCATGTTGCCAGGATGATCTCAAACTCCTGATCTCAAGTGATCCGCCCACCTTGGCCTCCCAAAGTGCTGGGATTACAGGCGTGAGCCACCGGACCCAGCCGGGGCTGACTTTTAAAAGATGTCAAGGTCATGAAAGACTAAGGAACTGTTCCAGATTAAAAGGGAATAAAGAGACATGACAGCTAAATGCCATATGTGTCCTTGAATTGGGAAAAATAATATTGCTAGCAAGAATGTTATCTGGGACAATTGACTAAATGTGAATAGTAATTAGCACTGGATGGATACTGATACCTGAATCTGATTATTGCAGTGTTAAATTTTCTGAATCTGATCATTGCAATGTGGTTATGTTGGAGAAATGTTCTTAGGAAATACAGCTTGAAGTACTAGGGTGAAAGGTCATTGTTTCTGCAATTTAGTCTCAAATGGTTCTGGAAAGAAAGTCTGCACTTTGTACCACTGAGTGGATATACAGTGTTTCCCCCCTTAGCTGTGCTGCTGCTTTCCAAGGTTTCAGTTACCTGTGGCCAACTGCAGTTTGAAAATATTAAATGAAAAACAAACAAACAAACAAAAAAAGAAAATATTAAATGGAAAATTCCAGAACACTTCATAAGATTTATTTATTTGTTTATTTAATTTTGATAGATTTAGAGGGTACAAGTACCCCTGTTTTGTTACATGGATATATTGGGTAGTGGTGAAGTCTGGATTTTGAGTGCAGCCATCACCCCCGATCGTGTACATTGTACCCACTAAGTAATTTCTCATTGTTCACCCCTCCCACCCTTCTGAGCCTCCAGTGCCTGTTATTCCAGTCTCTGTGTCCATGTGTACACATTATTGAGCTCCCACTTAGAAGTGAGAACATAATTCATGAGGTTTAAATTGTGTGCGGTTCGGAAGAGCATGATGAAATCTCACACCTTCCTGTTCTGTCTCACCTGGGATACGAATCATCTCTTTGTCCAGCAGATTCTCCCATTTTGTCACTTAGTAGCTGTCTTGATGATCAGATTGACTGTCGTGGTATCACAGTGCTTGTGTTCTAGTCATCCTTACTTTATTTAATTTCATTATTAGTTTATTATTACCCTATTTTATTATTAGTTGTTAATTTGTTATTGTGCCTAATGTATAAACTTTATCATAGGTAAGTAATAGGAAGAAACAATATATATAGGGTTCAGCACTCTCTGTGCTTCAGGCGTTCACTGGGGGTCTTGGAACATACCCCTTGTGGATAAGGGGGGACTACTCTACCACAGTTTGCTTAATATGTTCCTTATTGAACATTTAAAATTTTCCAATAAAAAAAATCACTGTTGGCCAGGTGTGGTGGCTCATACATATGATCCTAGTGCTTTGTGAGGCAAAGGTGGGTAGATCATTTGAGGCCAGGAGTTCGAGACCAGCCTGGGCAACACAGCAGGAACCCATCTCTATAAAAAATACACAAATAATTAGCTGGCAATGGTCGTTTGTGCATATAGTATCAGCTACTTGGGAGGCTGAGGCAGGAGGGTCAGCTGAGTGCAGGAGTTTGAGGTTACAGTGAGCTATGATTGCACCACTGCACTCCAGCCTGATATACCCTGTCTCAAAAATAAAATCTTTTTTTTTTTTTTTTGAGACGGAGTCTCGCTCTGTCACCCAGGCTTGAGTGCAGTGGTGCCATCTTGTCTCACTGCAAGCTCCACCTCCCGGGTTCACGCCATTCTCCTACCTCAGCCTCCCGAATAGCTGGGACTATAGGTGCCTGCCACCATGCCCGGCTAATTTTTTGTATTTTTACTAGAGACTGGGTTTTACCATGTTAGCCAGGATGGTCTCGATTTCCTGACCTCGTGATCCTCCCGCCTTGGCCTCCCAAAGTGTTGGGATGACAGGTGTGAGCCACTGTGCCCGGCCAAAAAAAATCATTTTTATAAGGGTTGTTGCTATGAAACTCTTTACAGGCTGAGTGCGGTGGCTCATGCCTGTAATTCTAGCACTTTGGGAGGCCGAGGTGGGCGGATC
Organism: Piliocolobus tephrosceles; assembly: GCF_002776525.5. Classification (NCBI taxonomy): domain Eukaryota; kingdom Metazoa; phylum Chordata; class Mammalia; order Primates; family Cercopithecidae; genus Piliocolobus; species Piliocolobus tephrosceles. The sequence continues at coordinate 42,153,994 of NC_045452.1, forward strand.
ACTTGAGGTCAAGAGTTCGAGACCAGCGTGGCCAACAGAGTGAAACCCCATCTCTACTAAAAATACAAAAATTGGCTGGGCATGGTGGTGGGCACCTGTAATCCCAGCTACTTGGGAGGCTGAGGCAGGAGAATCACTTGAACCCAGGAGGCGGAGGTTACAGTGAGCCAAGATCGTGCTTCTGCATTCCGGCTTGGGTGACAGAGTGAGACTCTGTCTCAATAGATAAATAAATAAATAAACATTAAGAAAAGAAGAAAATAAAGAAGAGGTTGTATGGACCGTGGGAGGTGAGAGCAGTAGATTCCAAAGGCAGCTGCCTATGCTGTTGTGCACAGGATTCTCATATTACTGCAGACACTCCCCACACCATGCTTATGCCAGAGTTGTGTTTGTTTGTTTGTTTGTTTCTTTTTTTTGAGACAGAGTCTCGCTCTGTCGACCAGGCTGGAGTGCAGTGGCACAATCTCGGTTCACTGCAACCTCTGCCTTCTGGGTTTAAGCAATTCTCTGCTTCAGCCTCCGAGTAGCTGGGATTACAGGTGCGTGCCACCACGGCCGGCTAATTTTTGTATTTTTAGTGGAGATGGGGTTTCACCATCTTGGCCAGGCTGGTCTTCAATTCCTGACCTTGTGATCTGCCTGCCTTGGTCTCCCAAAGTGCTGGGATTACAGGCATGATCCACTGCACTTGGCCTGCCAGAGTTTTTAAGTTAATGACACCCCTGGCATTGTGCTAGGATTCATGGGTCTCATCCCGGCCACAATGCCTAAATTTAGACGTGGACAGTAGGGGATCTGTAATTAGCTGGATCATTGCCTCTAGAAGATTTTCTTGACTAAGAACCATAATATGAAGCTTTGTGTTTGAGGACCTCATAATTCTCCAAGACAGTTTGTGAAAATCAGTATACATCTGAAATCGAAAGGAAAATGTGTTTGACCTGAAAAATACTGAGTCAAAAACAAAAGTCACTTTTAATGGGAGTATACATTGGTATAACTGCTTTGGAAAACAGTTTAGTGTTATCCCTTAATTCTGCACATTACATTAGCTTGCTGGGGCTATGCCTGGTGTGGTAATGGGTCCACACCCAGAAAAATGCTTGCCCAGGGGCTCCAGGAGACAAGTGAGTGGATGTTCAGAACAGTAAAGGAAACAAAATGGAGATAACCCCATGTTGATCAGCAGGAGAATGGCTAAACAAAGTATGATATGATCACAAATAGAATATGTGTGAATCTTAGAAACATTGAATAGAATGAATGCAAGGCTTGGAAATCTACTTACTGAATATTATTTTTATAAAGCAAAAAAACAAAACAAAACAAAACAAAAAACCACACCTGGCCTCAGCTCTTGTTTTACCAGAAACCCCAGCAGTGATAGGATGTCTCATTTGAGATTTTCTTTGTGGTAGGGCTATTCTGCACCCCATCCGTAAACACTTCCCGGGCATCAGACTTGCTTATTTTCCTACTTATTTCCTCCTCTTTGGGAGAGAGTATTCTAATTAACATCACGTGTGTCCCACCTCAGATGAAAGCATCCCCCCTTCCCCTAAACCCAGAAGGAGAGGCTGCAAGTGTTTGGTGGAAATTGTTGTGCCGAAACTGAAGGATTCAGGGTTCAGATGGCAGAATTAGGACTCCATCCTTATGGTAGCAAGAGAAGTCTGGTAGTGCCCTTAGAAAAGGAAGGTTAAGGTCGGACGCAGTGGATGACACCTGTAACTCCAGCACTTTTGGAGGCTGAGGCGGGTGGATCACCTGAGGTCAGGAGTTTCAGACTAGCCTGGCCAACATGGTGAAGCACTGTCTCTACTAAAAACACAAAAATTATCTGGGCATGGTGGCGGGCGCCTGTAATCCCAATACTTAGTAAGCTGAGGCAGGAGAATCTCTTGAACCCGGGAGGCAGAGGTTATAGTGAGCCGAGATCGCGCCACTGCACTCAAGGCTGGGTGACAGAGTGGGACTCCATCTCAGGAAAAAAAAAAAAAAGGAGGTTAAGAGTTAATAGATTAATAGATCCAGCTCTCAGTTCCTCATCAGAACTAGGGAGGAGTAACACGGGGAAAGAAATCCAGAATAACTAGTTAAGCCCCTACACTGCACTTCCTTCACCAAATAACCCATCAGGAGTGCCCAATTTGGCTACTTTTGTCTGTCACTCATTTTATTCAGCAAAACCTTCAGCCAACTTCATTATTTTGCCAGGAAGACAGACCCATTTCCTGCCCTTGAAGGTTTGCAGTCTCAAGGGGGAAAGCAGTACACCGTTTACAAGCAGTTATCAAGGTGGGTGGGTGGTGTTGCAGGCAGCGTGGAAGAGGCCCACCTGCTAGGGGGCGGGCCATACCTCCCAGGTAGGTGACATTTGACCTATGAGGCAAGCCCTAAAGGACAGGTAGGGATGCCCCGAGGATGCCGGGCTGGCGAGGCAGGGCCTGAGCAGCCAGTGGAGAAGGGCAGCGGGAAGCGCGCTCTGCAGGAGCCAGACGTCCCAGCCCATGTGGCCAGAGGTGGCAGGGGCGCCGCCTGAGCGGGGCTGCGGAGCGGGCAGGATTTGGGGCTGAACCGAGGGGCGTCCCGACCTGGCCCTTTCCCACAATCGGTTCCGGCTTGCAGGCCTCCGCTGCCATCTGCGCTGTCCTTGGCGACGACGCCCTCACCGCCCTGGGTGCGTTTCAGCAGTCTCGGAGCTGGGCGGATGCGGGGCCAGGAGCGCTCCGCCGCCGGTATCAGGCCTGCAGGTAGGCACGCGCGGCCGCCCAGGGCTCCCGGGACTCGGGTGTCCAGGTGCCGGAGCCGCCGCTCCCACGGGGGACTCAGGCCCGTGAGTGGGTTTCCTAAGAACTCACCAGATTCCGCGGCTTGGGTTTCCTGCTTTAGATCTTGCTTTTTATATCCCAGGGGGAGTTATTTATAGACACGGATCGTGTGTTCAAGGCCTGGCTCTTCGGACTCGGGTTTTTCTTGTTCGAGGTGCTTCAGTGGGGGCTGGATCCCATCATCTTCCAGGGCTGGAATCTTGTAGAAAATGAGCTGTACAGGCAGTTCAGTTCAGCTGTATCAACTGTTCTTGACCTCTTCTGGAAACGGGCTAATTCTCTGTTTAGGGCTTTATGATTTTATAACCCAGTAACATACTAGCCCTGTGGTTGAGTTGTTTCTTCCTATTGCTTTCTTTTTTTTAAAATATAGTCAGGGTCTCACTCTGTTGCTCAGGCTGGATGGAGTGCATTGATGTGATCACAGCTCACTGCAGCCTTGAACCCCTGGGCTCAAGCAATCCTCCCGTTTCAGCCTCCGAGTATCTGGGACCACAGGCATGCAGGCCACCACACCCAGCTTTTTTTTTTTTTTTTTTGAGATGGGGACTTGCTGTGTTGCCCAGGCTGGAGTACAAGTGGCCTGATCGCGGCTCACTGCAGCCTCAACCTCCCCAGGAGTAGCTGGAACTACAGGCACACACCACCATGCCTGGCTAATTTTTGTTTTTGTAGAGATACGATTTCACCATGTTGCCCAGGCTGGTCTTGAACTTGAGTTCAAGTGATCTGCCTGCCTTTGCCTCCCAAAGTGTTAGGATTACCAGCCGCCTGGCTAATTTTTAATTTTCTGTAGAGATGGAGTCTCCCTATGTTGCGCAGGCTGGTCTCAAACTCCTGGCCTCAAGTGATCCTCCTGCCTTGGCCTCTCAAAGTGCTGGCATTATAGGTGTGAGCCACTGTGCCTGGTCCGTACTGCTGTTTTATCACAAGCTACCTGCAGTGCATTTGGGCTAAACATGTGGTTTGCATAAAACCATTTTAAAAATCACAAATTGACCTGCAAAGCAAGGCATATCAACAGAGGGGCATGGCAGCTTCATGGGACCCCCCCATAGGAGACTCAATCCTGGGTGCCTCTACAGAAACATAAATTCAGTGAAAACAAAGGAGCTAGTTCTGATGGCTGGAGAATGTAAAGGGACGAAGGTCATGCCCCACTTCTCCCACCAGTCTTTCCAGGGAATTTCTTTCCAGCCCTATTAAATTGATAGCATCTAGGGTTTATCATAGGTAGTTTTTTTTCTTTTAAGTAGTGTGATTGGCTTTCCCTAGGTATGGAAGTTTCAGTCCCAGAATGTGTTCAGGTTGGCAGAGGAGAAATTCAGTTGTCATGTGACTCACTGGCCCCTTTCATGGAGCTTTCAGCCACAGGAGAGGATGCATCTGTGCTGGTTTTGCTGCAGTGTCTGGAGTTCCCAGCTGAGTCCACTGTTGAACAGTTCTCATCATGTGCTTTGCTGGTTGACACGTACACTCCCAGGACGTCTGTTTCAGGGTCCTACCAGCTTCGCACTCTTCTCTGCCCCAGCGAGTCTCTGGCCTTGCACCCTGGGGCCCTTCTTGCCCCCTTCTCAGGGCTCAGTGTGCTCTGCAAGATCCCACTCAGCAGTCCTCAGGCTGCAGTTTAATCAGGACGCTTCCAGCCTCCTTCCCACACTCTGGGGTCCTACTCTTCATTTTCTTTCTTTCTTTTTTTAATTTTTTGTTTGAGATGGGAGTCTCACTCTGTTGCCCAGGCTGGAGTGCACTGGTGCAATCTCAGCTCACTGCAACCTCTGTCTCCTGGATTCAAGTGATTCTCTTGTCTCAGCCTCCTGAGCAGCTGGGACTACGTGCGCACCACCATGCTTGGCTAATTTTTGTATTTTTAGTAGAGATGGGGGTCTCACCATGTTGGCCAGGCTGGTCTTGAACTCCTGACCTCAGGTGATCCGCCCGCCTTGACCTCCCAAAGTGTTGGGATCACAGGCATGAGCCACCGCATTTGGCCCCTACTCTTAGTTTTCTAAATTAATGGGATGATAAAAGCAGCAGCTCAGGACTTGGAAACTAACTTGTTTAAACTAATGCAGTTGGCAGATAAAGTAACCCGAAGGAGCAGTTCAAGTGGTAGGGACTTCTGGCACCATCATTGACCAGTTGAGGAAAATTTAGGCAGATAGGCTTTTCCGTGCCTGAAAAAGGCAACTCGATTTACTGGGAAGGAACTCCCCACCCCCACTTTGTGTAATAGTTTCCCCACAAAGAGCGCTCATCAGGATGAAGTGAAAGCACCTTGCCCTTCTATTCCTTCCTGTCCACTCTGTCCAGGTGGCCAGTTGCTTGGTCACAATAGTCTGCACTCTTAGCCCTGTGTGGCTGTTCTCTCTGAACCCTGCCACTCAACACCGGGTGGATGCTATTATTATTCCTGCATTGGAGCTGTGGAAAGAGAGGCATTTGCCCTGGTCACATGGCCACTGAATGTGTGCATTTTGGGGAGTTGGGGGGTCAGAGGCAGTATTGAACTCAGGGTTTCTGAGTCCAGACCATGGCCTCGATTGCTTCACTAAACAAACGGCAACTCACACAGGCTCAATATGGGGTGCTGGGCAGGATGACTGGCTAATGCCTTTTTCATGTGGTTGTAAAACTTAATTTCCTTCCACATTCATTTATTTGAACTCTTAAAGCCTCTATGCAAACCCTGTAAAAGTGAAACATTTGTTCAAGAAATGAGCTAGGATCGTTAGGAAGACAATGATGAACATACTAGGAGTGGGGCTCCCACATTTGCAGAGCAATCTCCCATCCATCTAGGTGGTTTAGACTTTTGAGGCTAAGTGTTTTGGAGGGGGCGGCAGTGGCCCCGTGTGCTTACCTGGAAGCTTATGGTACTAAGCACCCCTCTGGAGGGGCTGTCTGATAGGCAGGAAACTGCACACAGATGTCTCCCTTCCCCCAACCAGGACCTGATTTTTACATGCCTGAAATATAAAGGACCACTCCCCTCTGCTGGATGAAGACAAATTTGCTTTTAACAGAGAAAGATTTTGTGACCGCTTCGCTCTCTAGTGGTCAACTAGGTAAAAGAGCTAACAGTTGTACTTCACTTTACAAACTGAGGTATGAACCTCCGTTTTTGAGGTAGTTTCGAAAACTTTCAGTGAGCACCTACTATGTATAGGCACAATGCTAAATACCAGGGACATGAAGGTGAATAAGAGAACACCAAATTCAAATGTTTGTAGATTGCATCATATTGTAAATGTACGGGGACCACAGAATTTGAGGGATTGAGGGGAAATTAGAGATGATCTGGCTTGTATCCCTCTTTTTTTTTTCCTAAGTAGTTGAAAAACTGTGACCTAGAGAGATGAAATAATTTGCTTGAGATCACATGGCTGGTTAGGAAGAGGGGAAAAAAGGAGTGCTGATGAAATTAAGTGGAAAGTCACCCTCTAATTTTTATAACCTATTAGTTTGAAATAATTTTAGGCTTACAAAATAGTAGAGAGAGTTCTTTGAACCTTCACCCAGCTTCCTCTAATGCTAACATCTTACACAACTGTGGATTTATCAAAACTAACATTGGTGCAACATTATTATTATTATTGTTATTTATTTATTTTTTGAGACAGTCTTGCTCTGTTGCTCAGGTTGGAGTGCAGTGACACAATCTTTGCGCACTGCAACCTCCAGCTTCCGGGTTCAAGTGATTCTCCTGCCTCAGCCTCTCGAGTAGCTAGGATTGCAGGTGCACACCACCATGCCCAGCTAACTTTTGTATTTTTTTTTTTTTTTTTGAGATGGAGTCTCGCTCTGTCGCCCAGGCTGGAGTGCAGTGGCCGGATCCCAGCTCATTGCAAGCTCCGCCTTCCGGGTTTACACCATTCTCCTGCCTCAGCCTCCCGAGTAGCTGGGACTACAGGTGCCCATCACCTCACCCGGCTAGTTTTTTGTATGTTTTTTAGTAGAGACGGGGTTTTACTGTGTTAGCCAGGATGGTCTCGATCTCCTGACCTTGTGATCCGCCCGTCTCGGCCTTATTTTATTTTATTTTTTTTGAGACGAAGTCTCGCTCTTGTCACCCAGGTTGGAGTGCAGTGGTGCAATCTCCGCTCACTGCAAGCTCCGCCTCCCGGGTTCACGCCATTCTTCTGCCTCAGCCTCCCGAGAAGCTGGCGCCCGCCACCACGCCTGGCTAATTTTTTTGTAGTTTTAGTAGAGATGGGGTTTCACCGTGTTCACCAGGATGGTCTCGATCTCCTGACCTTGTGATCTGCCCGCCTTGGCCTCCCAAGTAGCTGAGCGTCACTGAGTGACTGAGCGTCACTGCTGGAGGTCACTGCTGAACAATGCGGGAGAATGGGATCACCAAGGAAGAGAACATAGAGGAGGTCAGAAGTTGGGGGCAGAAACTCACTTATGGCTGATGGTTGAGAGAAGGGTTAGAGACAGAGGTGGAGAACCCGGATGTGCTGGTTCGCAAGGGCTGCTGTAACTAAGGACTGCAGACTGGGGCTACGACAACAGAAATTCATTTCCTGAGTTCTGGAAGCTAGAAGTCCAAGATGAAGGTGTGGGCGGGCTTGGTTTCTCCTGAGGCTTCTCTCTTTGGCTTGGAGATGGCCGTCTTCTCCCTTTGTCCTCACAGGATTGTCCCCCTGTGCATGTCTGTGTCTAATCTCCTCTCCTTATAAGGACACCAGTCATAACAGATTAGGGCCCACCCTGGTGACCTCATTGTACCTTAATGACTATTTTAAAGTCCCTGTCTGCTGATGCTGTCCCAGTCTCAGGTACTGGGGGTTAGAACTTCAGCATTAGAATTTGAGGGGACACAGTTCAGCCCATCAACACAGGAACAGAAGCAGAATATTGAATTTTAAAAAAAAACCCAAGGGAAGAGTTTCAGAAAGGCCAGAGGCTGGCAATGGCTTGTTTGTTCTTAGACATGCCCTTGACTCCTGCCGCCTCTCTCTCTCCTGTGGTCCACCAGGAGGTTCCTGGAGGCTCTTCTGCTGTGGGGCCTCTAGTGAGGTTTGGCCACATGGTGTTGGGCTGGAGGTGTGGAGCGGCTACAGTATTTTTCCACTGTCTTCCTCTGCCGATGTCTCCAGCAGCAGTTGTTTCTCTGTGGCTCCATCTCTCACAGCACCAATCTGTGGGTTCCAGCTTCCACCAGGGGACCCTGGATCCTGGGTGATGGTAACCTGACCTGTGCTGTGTGCCCTCAGCCCTGCAGAGGGTTGCGGCCATCTGTTCTTTCTATTCCCTGGGTTGCCTCACTGTCCCTTCTCTGGTGTCTGTCTGTTTATTTATTTATTTATTTCAGACGGAGTTTCACTCTTGTTGCCCAGGCTGGAGTGCAATGGCGCGATCTCGGCTCACTGCAACCTCCACCTCCCAGGTTCAAGCCATTCTCCTGCCTCAGCCTCCCAAGTAGCTGGGATTACAGGCGCCCGCCACCACACCTGCTTAATTTTTTGTATTTTTAGTAGAGACGGTGTTTCACCATGTTGGCCAGCTGGTCTTGAACTCCTGACCTCAGGTGATCCACCCGCCTCAGCCTCCCGAAGTGCTGGGATTACAGGCGTGAGCCACTGCGCCTGCCTTGTCTGCTGTTTTAGCACCTTTATCATGTTGTAGCCAACTCTGCATTAAGTCTCCTGTGAATAGTAGTTTTTGTTGATTGGTAGAAATAGCATGGTCAGGAATGCCAGGCACTGCAGAAAGATGGAAGGGATGGAAACGGAAAATGGTCAGATCTTTGAGCAATGAGGGTAGAGCCCAGAATTCCAGGGCTTGAGAAGGAGATTTTTGGCAAATCGATGGGTGTATACCAATTCTCATGAAGGTCTTGATTTGGACCTACTTTGAGACAGTACTTTTTCATGTTTATCACGCAGCTGGGTACAGCCTGTTTTTGAAGTGCTTTTTCGGCTTTAGCTGTCCTCCTCTTTTGGTTTTCTGACTTTTCCTCATTGATTTGGAGTTCTTTGTATATTCTAGATATGAATCCTTGATCAGTTATGTTTGTTACAAATACCTATTCTCATTCCAGAGCTGCTAAAAAAAAAAAAAAAAAAAAAAAAAGACAGGGTCTTTCTCTGTTGCCCAGACCAGTGGTGCGATCATAGCTCACTGAAGCCCTGATCTCCTGGGCTCAAGTGAGCCTCCTACCTCAGCCTCCCGAGAAGCTGTCACCACGGGCATGCACAACCATGCTTGGCTAATTAAAAAATATATATTTTTCCTTTTTTTGTAGAGATGGGGTTTCCCTATGTTTCTCAGTCTGGTCATGAACTTCTGGACTCAAGTGATCCTCCCACTTTGGCCTCCCAAACTGTTGGGATTACAGGCATGAGCCACTGTGTCTGCCCCCAAGTCCTTCTTAATTTAAATTTCCTTTTTATACATTTTGGTTGCCTGATTATATAATTCTTATCAATCTAGTAGATTCAGTATATTAATATGGCAAACCTAATAATATTCCCTTAGATGTTTCAATACTGTTCATAAACTCAGTAAGATTTCAATATAGAAGTACCCATTTCAAATTAGTTATAAGAATGTACTTAGAACAGCCACATAGTCTAACACACTTCAAGTATATGTAAGACCAAAAATATGCATAGATTCCTTATTAATCCAGAAATATAAATCTATGGCTTTGCTTCTTTCAAGCCTTTCTATATTTAACTCAGTTTTATTGGATGAGGAGATGGATGCTGTACAGTTACTGTCCTAGTTAACCGAGGCCATCGTCCGCCAGAGATTTCGCTGGGTTTCTTTCCTCAGTCTTTAAGGAGAAAGTGAATCCTACTTATTGTCATTCTGTCAACAATTCTGAAATTTCAAGGAGGCTGAGGCCGGAGGACAGCTTGAGGACAGGGGTTCAAGAGCAGCCTGGGTGGCAGGGCAAGACCCTGTCTTTTAAAATAATAATTAAAAAATTACATTCAGGCCGGGTGCGGTGGCTCAAGCCTGTAATCCCAGCACTTTGGGAGGCCGAGACGGGTGGATCACGAGGTCAGGAGATCGAGACCATCCTGGTCTACACGGTGAAACCCCGTCTCTACTAAAAAATACAAAAAACTAGCCGGGCGAGGTGGTGGGCGCTTGTAGTCCCAGCTACTCGGGAGGCTGAGGCAGGAGAATGGCGTAAACCCGGGAGGCAGGGCCACTGCATTCCAGCCTGGGAGACAGAGCGAGACTCCATCTCAAAAAAAAAAAAAAAAAAAACTACATTCAAAAGAAGGAAAATGATCTCTTAGCCTCTTTTAATTGAAGTTAAAACATTATTTACCTCTGCTTGCTCATAGAAGTCTGTAGCTGCCACACAGACTGATAAATCCTCAGGATAAATTTAATTTTTACAATCTTTGGAACTATCTTGTACCATGTCCTGTTTTTAGGCTGATCCAGCTCAGAAGAAGTCTTAAACCAGATGTGATGAGCTTTGGTTTTCTCCTGCGACTCTGTGCTTTGGAATCTCAGCTTTAGGTCTTTGTATTGATGCCCTCTTGGGTCGCAAACAACCTTCTAAAGGAAGAATTTGCAATCTACTAATCTTTATCAATACAATAAATGAATCAATAATACAAACATACCCAAATAGCAAGACTCAGCAGTAACACATTTTATCCTACATTCTTTTAGAATGTTTAAATTTTATTGAGGATGACCATGGATTTTATGGCTCTTCATTTTTTTTTTCTTTTTGAGATGGAGTCTTTTTCTGTCACCCAGGCTTGTGTGCAGTGGTGCGATCTCGGCTCACTGCAACCTCTGCCTCCTGGGTTCAAGTGATTCTCCTGGCTCAGCCTCCCAAGTAGCTGGGACTACAGGTGTATGCCACTGCGCCTGACTGATTTTTGTATTTTTAGTAGAGATGGGGTTTTGCCATATTGGCCAGGCTGGTGTTGAACTCTTGATTTCAGGTGATCTGCCCACATCAGTCTCCCAGAGTTGTAGGATTACAGGTGTGAGCCACCACGCCCAGCTGGGTCTTGAAAATTGGGTACTTTCGTAATTGGGTGTATTTCAATTTGATACTGAAATCATCCTGATTTGGCTAGTGGAAGCACTTCTGGCTTGCCTCCTGCATCCTTCTGCCTGGCCCTGTTTTTCTTGGAAGCTTCCCCTGCTTCCTAGCGTAAGATGTTCTGACTTATCTGGTATCTCCTGAACACCAGAATCAGTGATTTCTAGTTCCCTGTAATGAAGAGAAGAGCACCCATTCAAGAATCTGAGCACTCAGGTGCATTTTGGGGTAAGGCTACTCTGAGGCCATCTCAGTGAACAGAGCTAGAAAAGATACTTATTTTCCTCTTAAAGACATGAGTTCAAATGAATATTTCCAATGGTTCAAGATGTTCTAATTTAAATTCTTTTGACGCTCTAAATATTATCTACTTTTCTCCTTATTTTGATTAATAAAATAAAATTACTTTTTGCTTGATTTGACAACATGATTGTTCCAAAAACAAGAACATATTAATATACGTATTAAAGTTACTGAATAGAGATCAACATTTTCTATATAGTTCCTTGGTTCTTAGAAAGTATCCTAGGCCGGGCATGGTGGCTCACGCTTGTAATCCTGGTACTTTGGGAGGCCAAGGTGGGTAGATTGCTTGAATCCAGGAGTTCGAGACAAGCCTGGGCAACATGGCGAAATCCTGTCTCTACAAAAAAAATACAAAAATTAGCCAGGCGTGGTGGCATGTGCCTGTAATCCCACAACTTTGGGAGGCTGAGGTGGGCGGATGGCTTGAGCTCAGGAGTTGGAAACCAGCCTGGGCAACATGGTGAAACCTTATCTCTACAAAAAAATACAAAAATTAGCCAGGTGTGGTGGCTCATGCCTATAATCCTAACACTTTGGGAAACTGAGGAGGGAGGATTGCTTGAGCCCAAGAGGTTGAGGCTGCAGTGTGCCAGGATCGCACCACTGCCCTCCAGCCTGGGTGACATAGCAAGACCCTGTCTCAAAAACAAACAAAATAAGCTATCCTTCTCAGCTCTGGCCATGTGACTGATGAGAATTCTGAATACTCTCCAAGTTCAAACAGGTACTGCGTTAATGTGAGTATAACAGGCTTTCCCTGGGGAAGTTCTGTTATGTATTTAATGGGGGATAGGACAGTAAATACTCTACTCTCTCTTGTCCCCAAACTATTATTCCCAGGGCATGCTTTCCTAAGGGCAAGAAACCAGAGACTTCTTGAATCTGTGGAGACTTTTCCCATAGAAAGCCAGTTGTGTTGATGGGTTTCAGAGGTGGTGTTCAGTGGCTAGCTGGTTCACTCTTCTTCCTTTCTGCGGTGTTCATATAAATGACAAAGTCTTGCTTCTAAATCCCTGGTCTGGCCAGGCAAAGTGGCTCACGCCTATAATCCCAGCACATTGGGAGGCCGAGGTGGGAGGATCACCTGAGGTTAGAGTTTGCGACCAGCCTGGCCAACATGTTGAAACCCCATCTCTACTAAAAATACACAAATTAGCCAGGTGTGGTGGCACGTGCTTGTAATCCCAGCTACTCGGGAGGCTGAGGCAGGAGAATCACTTGAACTTGGGAGGTGGAGGTTGCAGTGAGCCGAGATCATGCCATACTCTAGCCTGGGCGAGTGAGACTTCATCTAAAAAAAAAAAAAAAAACCCCTAGTCTGTGGTCTTATTTTCCACATCATTTTGGAAATGTCTTATTAATAAGAGTCTAGAGTAGCCCAGACCCAGGGAATGACAGAGGAAGATGTTAGCAGTGCTTCTCTAAGTTTAACGTGTTTGTGAGTGTCCTGGGATTTTGTTAAATGCAGATGCTGATTTGGGGTTGGGTGGAGCCTAGGATTCCACATTTCCAGTGAGCTTCCAAGTGATGCTGCTATTCCTGCTCTAAGGACCACACTTTGAGCAGTGAGGGACTACAGGATGAGGATTGGGTACATGTACATTAATATCCCTTGATGTATTATTTTTGCATCCTTCCCCTATTCCTTTGTTATGTGGGGATGATGAAACTCAGCTCTATCCTTGACCTTTGCAAAATGAAATCATTTTAGGGTGGTATCATAAACAGAGCTGCTTGTGTGACTGTTTCACTTCTCACTGTGACCTTCATATCTTTCTCCCTCTATTCCTTCCCCAGGCGTGAATGGTATCAGTACTCTTCAGTGCAAGGGTCAGCTCATGTTGAACCATGGTGGTATGTAGGATAAAATGTGTTACTGCTGAGTCTCATTATTTGGGTATGTTTGTATTACTGATTCATTTATTGTATTGATAAAGATTAGTAGATTGCAAACTCTTCCTTTAGAAGGTGTTTGTGACCCAAGAGGGCATCAATACAAAGACCCCCATGCTTTTAACCTAGAATTGGCATACAGGATTCACCACAAAATGTAATTTTCCCATGATGTATTCTGAGACCATATCTTGAAACACCTAAGGAAGGGTAAACCTGGAAGATTCCTATTGGCCAGGTGGAGTTATGGTACCTGTGGGAAGGTGTAGTCTCAAAACCCTTAGGGAGTTTGGAAAAACTGGAGATGCTGGTGACCTTCAGATAGAAGAGATGACCTCTCCATACCTAGCAGGGGTAGGGAGTGGTCCTTATAGCCGTAATTCAGCAAACTTCAAGAAGGCTATTTGAGAGGTTGTTCAGTGAAACATTTAGGACTTATCACTGTTGAGCAGTTTTCATTTTCAAATTCCTGACTTGTAGCCCTGTGTTGTCCTGGAGTGGCCGAATCTCTCCTCAGAGAGAACTGCACATCCTTCTCCAGTGACACAACTTTAAGGTCTTGTTACCATGCAGGAACCCACTTCCCAGCTGCTACTGTTCTGTAGAGAAGTGTAGGATATGGCTTTAGTCCTGTTCATCACTTACTGTTTTTCTTCTATTTCTGGTCCACAGACATGCTTGCTTTTGGGCCCAGTTATTTCTTTTTGGATTTTTCTCTTTTAAAAATCTATTGCTATATGCAATGGGGGAAATTTACTATGTTATCTAACCAAAAGTCTGAAGTTCTGAGAGTGGGTATTCTATGCAGCTATTTTTAAGCAGATGAACAAATGGTCAAGGTACTTTAAAAATCTATCTTTATGGCTAGGCGCTGTGGCTCACACTTGTAATCCCAGCACTTTGGGAGATCCAGGCAGGAGTTTGACTGCTTGAGACCAGGAGTTTGAGACCAGCCTGGGTGACACAGCGAGACCCTGTCTCTATGAAAAATAATTTTTAAAAAATTAGCTAGGCATGGTGGCCAGGAGGATCACTTCAGCTTAGAGTTTGAAGAGCTATGATTATACCACTGCATTCCAGCCTGGGTGACAGAACGAGACCTTGTCTCTTAAAAAAAAATCTAGCTGGGCCCGGTGGCTCACGCCTATAATCCCAGCACTTTGGGAGGCAGAGGCGGGTGGATCACCTGAGGTCGGGAGTTTGAGACCACCCCTGGCCAACATGGTGAAACCCCGTCTCTACTAAAAATACAAACATTAGCCGGGCATGGTGGCGGGTTCCTGTACTCCCAGCTACTTGGGAGGCTGAGGCAGGAGAATGGCGTGAACCCAAGAGGCGAAGGTTGCAGTGAGCCGAGATTGCACCACTGCACCCCAGCCTGGGCGACAGAGTGAGACTCTGTCTCAAAAACAAACAAAAACTATCGTTGGATTAAGACATGGATGCGGTATACATGATTGCTTTTGCTGCATCTTGCCATCTGCTTGCAGTGAGGGCCAGAATAGGAAGCCACTCGATGGAATTCTTTGCTGTGCTTCGGGGCTGTTCAGAACAGGTTCTTTACATAATGCCTTTTAAAGAAATGAGGTTCTGTGGGAGAAGCCTCTATGTCAGGACTAATTATGCTTCCCTTGGAGACAAGAACACCAAATCATGGTGATGTTTCCTTTTCCCACTGGTGTTAGGATGCTTACAGTCAAACTGGTGATCCGCATGTAGCAAGAACACCATAGCGAGCCTTCCCGGCACAGCCTTTTTATAGGCAGCCTTTTTGGTGCTTATCTGTCTTCCATTTCTGTTTCCTGCCCTTATTTTAAAAATTATTGCATCCCGTGAATGTATGTGATTGACCTTAAAATCTTTTGCATGAAGGCTTAGTGCAATTTAATAAAAACGGCCTTATTTTCCCAAATGGACTGGGTAGCGGCTGTGTGAGCGCTCTGGGACTCCGGGTGTGGTGCTGGTTAGTAAACGTTGGCCTTGAACAATAGCCAGAGCCCCCTCCTCAATCCGCCTCCCACTCCTCCAAGGAAGGGAGGCCGGACTTGGCTTAAACAGGTCGGGTAGCCACTGGAGCCTCCCCTCCCCCGCATCCACAACCTACCCATCCCACTCCACAGCCCGGGTGCGGCCTCTCACCCCGGCCTTCACCCCCTCCTGAGGCCCCTCCCTGGGTGCAGCCACTGACCCCGGTGCACACCCCCCACCCCAGCGCTGCCCCTCGCCGCCGCCACCAGCCCTGGGCACGGCCTCCGAAGCTCCCCATCACACAGCCCGGCGCGGCCTCCCCGCTCCCCCGCCCCTCCCGCCGCAGCCTCCACTTGCCCGCGTCACCCTCCGGGTCCCCGCCTCCCCCGCCGTCCCCACCCCCGCGCCGCCTGGCCCTGGAGGGTGGCGCGGCCCTTCCGGCCGGGGCGGGGCGGGGCCGGGCCTGGGGCGCTGGGGAGGGCGGGCTCGCCCTGCCGGCGGCGCGGCCATGCTCATCACGCTGTGCTACCTGTACCTGTGGGCGCGCTGGGGTCGCCGGCCGGCTGAGCTCGTGCGCGCCACGGTGCGGCGGCTGCGCGCCTCACGCTGCTCCTTCACCTTCTGCGGCGCGGCTGCGCAGCCCCCCGGCGCCCGCGTGTGCCTGAGCCGCGGCGGCCGCGTCTTCTGCGTCAGCGACAGCCAGGTGGGCGGGCCGGGCGGGCGGGCGACCCGGGCCCCGCGAGCCGGAAGTGCCCCCGTCCCTGCGCCGCGTCCCCGCCGGGAGCCCGGGAGTTCAGGAGCCCCGGGGTGGCGTCCTTAGTGCGGTCTGTGCGGCGCGGGAGGGGTGGGTGCCACGGGGCCCAGAGAGAGGCCGGAGGTGCGGGACTCGGACCACGGACCCTCTTGCCTCTTCCCGGTCAGCGGGGCGGTGCGTGGACGCGTGACTCTAGGCGCGCACCTGTGAGGACATGAGCTGTGGATTGGCAGCGGGATGCCAGCAGCGCCCACCTTGGGTCGCCCCCAACCTCCTTTCCCACCCTTGGAGCCGGCGTTTGGGTGACCGTGAACCGGGAAAGACAGCTGTGGCCGGTCGGGAGCGGTGGCTTATGCCTGTAATCCCTGCATTTTGGGAGGCCCAGGAGGGAGGATAGCTTTGAGCCCAGGAGACGGAGACGAACCTGGGCAACATAGCTAGACCCCTCTCTACAAAAAAAAAAACACCAAACTTAAGTCGGTGTGGTGGCAGGCACCTGTAGTCCCAGCTACTAGGGAGGGTGAGGTGGGAGGGTCACTTGAGCCCGGGAGGTTCACTTGAGTCCTGGAGGTTGAAGCCACAGTAAGCTATGATTGAGGCGTTGCACTCCAGTCTGGGTGACAAAGCAAGAACCTGTCTTAAGAAAAAAAAAAAAGATCCCAAACAAAAAACTCCACATGTGTCATCAGCTTTTTGTCAGATGTCTCCAAAATGTAAAAAACTGCACTTTCCCCTCTCCGTCTTCTGTCAGTTGCGTTATTCACCAACTTGGGCACCCGAGTGATGGTCTTTGTGTCCTTTAAGTTTCAGTTGACACTCAGCCTTTGTTTGTTTTGACCCAATACTTAGGATGGTGGTTATGTGTTCTGCCCACTCTGTCACCTACATTGTGACTTGGGCCAGTCAATTCATCTCTGTAAAAAGTCTGCTGCCTTGTTGTAATGGGAACAATAGATCTTTCCATTCAGCTGTTTTTGGAAATGGGCTTGGTTTCACAGTGCAGTACTGCACAAAATTTCATGGACATCGGGAGCATTGTTTTCAGTATTTAAACATGTTTTGCTTTTAATCAGTTTCTTGTCCCTTTCCTCTGCTTTCTGGAATATTGCCTCACTTTTAGCCTTAAAATGATGTTTTCTGCATATGTCACACCATAAAACCCCTGTGGGAAATTGATTCTTGTCTAAGGTTTGAACATTGCCTGGAGGCTATGCTTAGATCCGGGATGAAATTGTGCCACTAGCAAATAAAAAATACTCTTTTTTGTTATTACTATGTATATGTATTAGGACACACTGAATATGAATGACTGTTTTCTCAGGTCCCTCAAGGTACTAGTTATGCACATAACTAGTACCACCTCAGCATAACTGACACTACCCAGACAAAAGGGGAAGACGTTCATTCATTACATACAATGTATGGCTTAGAGCTGTGAGAATTAACCTGATTGAGAAAGATGACTCAGTAAAATGGGAAAAAATTGAGGGGTGAGCTTTTTGTAGTAGTTTCCAAATGGGATCAATTACTTTTAGGATTTAGGTCAGAATAGAAATTTTGGACACATAAAAACATTGAGATGGGAATGTCTGATTTTCTTGGACAGTTTTGGTTTTGAACATTTTCATGTCTCTTCTGGTCTTCTGTTAACTACACTAACCATAAGTAGTGGTTTTCAGCCCTTGCCTACCTGTGCAGGCCGGAGTAGGAGTGGCTGGTGCTTTCAGGGATTCTGCAACTGCTTTCTCACTCTGCACAGTAAGCTTTGCCTACAGGTTTGGTTAGATACCACTGCGTCATTTCCTAGTTTTCTGGACTAGATGGGGCTGCCACGCTCTGTGTCCCCGTCGCCTTTAAATCACAGTTCCTATTCTAGTTCGTATCTTTTTCCTATTAGGAAATTAGCCTGTTTAGCAAAGCAGCTTGACCTGAAATAGTAAATTTAATGGTTGTTGGGTTTAAGCTGTGATGTTTAAGGTCTGCAGGTGGAAAGCTTGACCTTTTATTTGTGGTTGGCTACTGTTATTTTGAGATTTAAAATATGATCAGGTAGATGATTTGGTGGATACCTCAGTCTACTTGGGTCTACTTTGATGGATACCTCAGTCTACTTGGGCTGAAATAAGGACACACCTGAATCTCACGCCCATATATTGAGATGGATCTCATTCTGTCTCCCAGGCTGGAGTGCAATGGTGCGATCTCGGCTCACAGCAATCTCCACCTCCCAAGTTCAAGTGATTCTCCTCTTTTGGCATCCTGAGCAGCTGGGATTACAGGCATGAGCCACCATGCCTGGCTAACTTTTGTATTTTTAGTAGAGACAGGGTTTCACCAAAGTGATGGCCAGGCTGGTTTTGAACTCCTGACCTCAGGTGATCTGCCCACCTTGGCCTCCCAAAGTGCTGGGATTACAGGTGTGAGCCACCAAGCGTGGCCTGTTCTCATATGTTACACATTTAAAATCAAATGCATCAATACTGAATGTGTATGTTTGTAATGGAATGCGCTACAATCAATTGGTAGGTTTAACCAAAGATAGTTTATACGAATTGGCAATGTCAAGCTTTTTGACTGTTTAATATATGTTTAATATACATGTTCTATGCTTGGATAAAGTGAACATGATTTCTTTTTTTTTTTGAGATGGAGTTTTGCTCTTGTTGCCCAGGTTAGTGTGCAATGGCGCGATCTCGGCTCACCGCACCCCTGCCTCCTGGGTTGAAGTGATTCTCCTGCCTCAGCCTACCGAGTAGCTGGGATTACGGGCATGCACCACCAGGCCCGGCTAATTTTGTATTTTTAGTAGAGATGGGGTTTCTTCATGTTGGTTGGTCTCCAATTCCCAACCTCAGGTGCCTCAGCCTTCCAAGGTGCTGGGGTTATAGACCTGAGCCACCGCGCCCGGCCTAAGTGGACATACTTTTTAACCACTGTATTGATGATTATGTTTACTGAGGAAGGGGCAAATTTGATTTGTTTTTCTAAGACCAGACTAGTGAGCACAAAAGAACCAGCGACCAGGCAAGGGTAGGAGCAAAACTGTAAGTTTATTTTTGGTCACTTAAGGTGTGGGAGGGAGGTCTATCGCCTCCAGCAAAGGAGGCCGACAGAGTTCCCCCGCCCCGTGAAGCTGTCCGACGGAGTTCCTGCAGTCCAGACATCCCGACAGGAGTGGGGCTGGGAAGTCCGCATGGGACCCTGGCCAAGAGCGGCTTTTCTAGGAGTGGGAGGGCAATAGGTGGGGCACGGGCGTGTCGGGGGTGTTCCGCAGGTGCGACCAGGTAAATCTTGGTCTCTTCGGATTGACGTCACCTGGCGCATGCCCAGTTGATCTGCACCTTCGCGGGCGCCGGCTGCATTTTCACGCGCGCGGGAAGAGTTGGTGGTGAAGAAGAACCCGGAAGTGCACCATCTTGCCTCCCTTCCTCCAAACAAAATTCTTCCCTAAATTTTCATTCATTTAGTTCAACAGATTTTTATCAAGCAGATTTGAACTGATATGCAGCACAGTGGAGCCTGCTTAGTTACCTTTGTTCTGGGTGAATGGTGAAAGCCCCTTGCGTGCCCAGCTTAGATTTCATCTTTTTCTTCTCTGGCTATGCCCTGTATGTCAAAGCCTTTTAAAATCAATTTGCTGTTTTTCTTAGAGAGATTTCAGGAAAGAAAACAAGAGATAACTGGGTATATCTGATTTGCTACCCAATCTTGATTCTAATCTTCTTTTTTAAAAACTACAATCACTTCTGACTGGAGTTTACATTCCATTAAAGTATGTCTGATTGCATCTCTGCATATGGTAAATGCCTTTCCCTGAAATAGCTTTTCTCTCTGGATTTGACTGCTGTGTGAGCATCCAGAGACTTGCACACTTCCCAGATCTCAGGGAGAGGAGCAGGGTTGATTTCACTATAAGGAAGGCGTAAAGAAAAACTGCCTTGTGCCGGTGCTGTGATGGCTGTAGGGAATGAAGGAATAGCTCTTTGGGCTTCTGTGAGTAAGGAGCTTTTGTTGGTGGGTACGTACCTCTAGGCCTCCTGATCTTTTTTTTTTTTTTTTTTGAGATAGAGTCTCACTCTGTCACCCAAGGCTGGAGTGTAGTGGCATGATCTCAGCTCACTGCAACCTTGGGCTCCCAGGCTCAAGTGATCCTCCCACCTCAGCTTCCTGAGTAGCTGGGACTACAGGCCCCCATGCCCAACTCATTTTTTTGGTATGTTTTTGTAGAGATAAGGTTTCACCATGTTGGCCAGGCTGGTCTTGAACTCCTGGGCTCAAGCGATCCACCCACCTTAGCCTCCCAAAGTGCTAGCATTACAGGTGTGAGCCACTGTGCTGGCCAGCCTCCTCATCTTTACATGTACTTCCCAGTTAGCTATTATGTGCTAAGCAGTGAGGAATGGTGGGGATAAGCCCCGTTTCAGAATTCATTGCTTGAGAACAATTGTCTAGAGATGTTAAAGCTGTCCTGAGTCATAGATGGGCTTTTGCAGGTGCTTAAATAGTCACAGCTAAACAAGAAACACAGGGTTCCTGTGGCCTACAGAGGAGCATCAGATAAGCTTATTTAGATGTTACTTGGAATTATAGGGGAGGGTGTGTTTCAGAGGGGGTTGACGTTTATGGCAGTTGTGGTGTGAAGTGACAATCTCATTATGTTTCTTTCCCTCTCTACAGTCCATTGAAGACTTGAACAAGTGGGCTCTATTTCTTGTGTCTCCTTTTATACTTGAAGCAGAACACATAGCATTTGTGACGGAGAGCATTTGGGTACAAAGTGAGAATTTACAGAGATCATCCTCTTCCTCAGGAACTGTGAGTACCATGTTTACTTGTGTCCCATAAGGAACTGATGTGTCTTAGTCAAAACCAAATGTGCTTTTATTTTTTGTTTTTTATTTTTTCTGAGACAGAGTCTTGCTGTCACCCAGGCTGGAGTGCAGTGGTGTGATCTCGGCTCACTGGGACCTCCACCTCCTGGGTTCAAGTGATTCTTATGCCTCAGCCCCCGGCGTAGCTAAAACTACAGGCGTGCGCCACCACACCGGGCTAATTTTGTATTTTTAGTAGAGACGGGGTTTTGCCATGTTGGCTAGGCTGGTCTTGAACTCCTGACCTCAAGTGATCCACCTACCTCGGCCTCCCAAAGTGCTGGGATTACAGGCATGAGCTACCACGTCCGGCCTCAAATTTGTGTTTTTATGAGTGCTCTTTCCTAGCCTTTGTGACCCCCTTTCTCTTTGGATATTTTGGGTTAACTATGTTAGTAAAATTATTTTTACCTGTTTCTTTTTATGTTTTTAATGCGGCTGCTAGAAAATTTTATTGTTCTTACTATTTTTCAGACAGAGTCTTACTGTGTCACCTAGGCTGGAGTACAGTGGCCATCATAGCTCACTGTAGCCTCAAACTCAGAGCTCAAGGGATCCTGCCTCTGTGGCCTCCCAAAATACTTGGATTAAAGATGTTAGTCTCCGGCCGGGCGCGGTGGCTCAAGCCTGTAATCCCAGCACTTTGGGAGGCCGAGACGGGCGGATCACGAGGTCAGGAGATCAAGACCATCCTGGCTAATACGGTGAAACCCCGTCTCTACTAAAAAATACAAAAAACTAGCCGGGCGAGGTGGCGGGCGCCTGTAGTCTCAGCTACTTGGAAGGCTGAGGCAGGAGAATGGCGTAAACCCGGGAGGCGGAGCTTGCAGTGAGCCGGGATCCTGCCACTGCACTCCAGCCTGGGCAACAGAGCGAGACTCCGTCTCAAAAAAAAAAAAAAAAAAAAAAAAAAAAGATGTTAGCCTCCATGCCTGGTCACTGCTAGGAAAGTTAAAACCGCGTGTGTGGCTTATATTTGTGGCTCATGTTATATTTTTATTCAGCAGCACTGTCCCTCAGGTCATCTCGTCCATTCCTACATCTTGTTTCCTAAATCAACCTGAGTGGCTGGGGTATATCACCACCTATGTCCTAAACGTCTTTCCCTGAGTATTCTGAAAATACTTCAACCTCAGCCACATGTCCAAAATGAGTTGTGTTTGTATTTTTCTGCTTAAAAAAGAGAAAATCTCAAATTAACACGCCAGGCTGCTTTTCCTCGCACCTCCTCCTCACTTCTGTGAAGTTACTAATTCCAACAGCACTTCCTAAATTGTCGGCTCTGCTCCTTCATCTGCACTGCTCCTCTTTGCATCCTCATGTGCACTGTCTTTTGTGTGAGCTGTGAAAATAGCCTGTCCCATGTCCCTTCCTTGGGCATTCCTCTTGATGGCCAGAGTTAGTCGTTCTGGACCCACATCCAGTTGGGACACTGTTGCATAAGCTTTTGGTGGATGTCATCCCTCCAGGTGCAGTCCATGTCCTGAGGCTCATGGAGGTCTGACTCCAACCCACCCTTGCAGCTTCCTTCCTCTGACTTGTGGGTCCTCACCCACCATTGTTCCCTGCCATGTAGATAATCCAGTGGGGATTTTGCTGATGCTAGCCATGTTTACTGGATTCCCATTTCATGAAGATTATCTGTAAGATGCTGTATTGAGATGAGAGAAGAGGACAAAGGGGGAAGTAAACAAGAAATAATTGACTGGGATTCAGGGTGAACCAAAATAACCGGAGGCAGGTGCAGATAGTATAGGATAATGAGAGACTTTCTGGTGGGGGCCCCGGAGCGGGCAGAGCATCAGGCAGACGGGCCTGGAGCAGTGCAGTGTGTTAAGACACTACGCTGTCTCCTGAAGGTTTGTAATGCTTCGTTTAGCCCTGTAGACACTTACAGTAATAATAAGCCATTTATTGAGCCCTTGGTAGGTATTTTATAAACATTACCCCAATGTCACGGGATACTTGGGGTGTTGCTTTACCAGACAGAAATCTCTGTGGCTAGCGGCGCCTTCTGCCTGAGCATTGCTTGTGCCCACTGGGCTTATTCCACCCACTTGGCCTGGTAGGCTGCTCTCAGCTCATTCTACCAGCTCAGACCGCACACCTATCAGGGGCAAGCCAGGTGCAGAGTGGCAAGGCGTGTGTGGGTGAGCAAGTGCAGGGTCTGGGGGTGGGTGGCTCCATGCAAGCCAGGGGCTGGACCAGGTGTACTGAATGAGGCTTTCACTAAGGGGCTGGACCAGGTGTACTGAATGAGGCTTTCACTGAGGGCACCTGCGTCTGGACAAGGGGAACATGGTGGCACCTGGAAGCATGGAGATGCTGGGAACCGCAGAGCCCCAAAGAGGGTGTTTACAGCCTTGGCTTGGGGAGCCCCTAGATCTTGGCTTCTCGAAGGGCCACAGTTCTTCTCTCCTTCTTGTTGCCTGCAATGTAGTCAGCACGGGGACATGTTTCAGCCCTGGTTTGTCTTACAGCTTTTAGTACTGCCATTCGGTGGGTCCTGAGTTACTGTCCTGCATCCAGGAAGAATGAGGTACGCGGAGGGTGAGCAACTGGAGGGTGAGCAAGGCAGAGAGGAGCTTCATTGAGTGGCTGAACAGCTCTCAGAAGACCTGAAATGGGTATCTCCCTTCTGCAGCTGGTAGTCCCAGTGTCTGTGTGAATCTGGTTGGGTCTGAGGTTTTCATGGGCTCAGAAGGGAGGAAGTGCGTGCTCATTGGTCCATGGGCAGCCATGGGCGGGCCAGAAAAAGCACCATCAGTTCTCACTCTGGGCCACAGGCTTCACCCGGAACTAACAGCCAGGTCCCCAAGGTTTTGGGCTGGTCTTGGCTTGAAGGTGGGGTCGCCAGGGCGACCCTTTCTACCTATCAGCCTGTCTGCCTTCTGCTGTCAGTCATGTCGTCCAAGGCGCCCAGGCTGTTTGTGCTGAGGGGTGCCTGCAGGCCTGCAACCAGCCGTCCTCAGCTCCTCCTCGGCCTCCCTCCCATCCTCGTAATCAAGAGGATTAGTCCAGAGTGGCTCCCAAAGTCTAGAGGGGGCTGAGGTGGCAGGGGGCTGGTGTGTCAGCGCCGTCCTGAGCGGCACTCACCTGGCCGGGTTGGGATAGCGCCCAGGCTCAGCTTCAATTTTGCTCCAGAATCAGAGCGGGCACAGGGAGCAGGGAGAGGCCAGGCAGCGGAATCAGGCGCTTAAAATCCTGTGGGGAAGAGGGGCTTCTGGGGCCCCTAAGAGCACAGGGATGCCCAGGTCCGCAGCTGCGGCTGGGAGGCTGCAGCTATGCCTAGGAGCACTGGGCTCCCGCCTCACCAACTCAGAACCGGGAAGGGCTCCTGCCTGCTCCAAGCTTCACTTGGTTCCACAGAGCGCTATCCCTGGCCATGCCTGCCCTGCTCCAGACTGGCTGCTGCTGCCATCACTAATACTTACCGCTTTACAAAGTTTTATTATTATTATTGCCATTTTGAAGATAAGAAAACTTAGGTTATAAGGTTAAATGACATGCCTAAAGTGATAGGCATGTCATTGCTAAGTGATAGACAAGGTTTTCTTTCTTTTCTTTCTTTCTTTTTTTTTGTGGAGACGGAGTCTCGCTGTGTCGCCCAGGCTGGAGTGCAGTGGTGGGATCTCAGCTCACTGCAACCTCCACCTCCCGGGTTCAAGCAGTTCTCCTGCCTCACCCTCCCAAGTAGCTGGGACTATAGGCGCATGCTGCCACGCCTGGCTAATTGTGTTTTAGCAGAGACCGGGTTTCACCGTGTTGCTCAGGCTGGTCTCGAACTCCTGAGCTCAGGCAATCTGCCTTCCTCGGCTTCCCAAAGTGCTAGGATTACTGGCCTAGACAAGGTTTTAACCAGCTGCTGAGTGAGAGATAAGATTTTAACCAGTGCCTCTGCCCTTTCTAGTAACTAGAGGAACGAATTAATGGTTTTAAAGAGATCTAGATCATTGAGATTCCAAAATAAATAAAGCTTTTATTAATCTAGGTCCAATCAAACAGTACTTGTGTCTCATATGTTTGGTAGAAGGAGACCAGCTGTTGATGTGACGATTTTGGTGAACTTGGGGCTAATTTTCTTTCTTTTTTTTTTTTTTTGAGACGAAGTCTTGCTCAGTCACCCAGACTGAAGTGCAGAGGCATGATCTCAGTTCACTGTAAACTCTGCCTTCCAGGTTCACACCATTCTCCTGCCTCAGCCTCCTGAGTAGCTGGGACTACAGGCGCCCACCACCACGCCTGGCTAATTGTTTATATTTTTAGTAGAGATGGGATTTCACTATGTTAGTCAGGATGGTCTTGATTTCCTGACCTCATGATCCGCCCACCTCGGCCTCCCAAAATGCTGGGATTACAGGTGTGAGCCACCATGCCCAGCCAACTCAGGGCTAATTTTCATATGCAGAAAAGATGATTCATAAACTTTATTTTTATTTTAAAAATGATTTTCAATTTATTGAAAATATAAATTAAATAATCAAGTAGGTCAAATCATATGAAATTGCTGATATCTAGCTTTTCTTTTTGAACTACGAAGAGTCCTTGTCATGTGGTAACTGTATTAGACGGTTCTTGCATTGCTATAAAGAAGTACCTGGAGCTGGATAATTTATAAAGAAGAGGGGTCTGCAAGCCATACAGGAATTGTGGTGCCAGCATGTACTTCTGGTGAGGAACTTATAGTCACGGCAGAAAGCGACAGAGGTGCAGGTGTATCACATGGCGAGAATGGGAATGAGAGTGAACTGAGCTGGGGGAGGTGCCACACACTTTTAAACAATCAGGTTTTGTGAGAGCTCACTCACTGTGGGGAGGACAGCACCACACTATTCATGAGGAATCTGCTCCCATGATGCAAGCACCTCCCACTAGGCCCCACCTCAACCATTGGGGATTACATTTCAGCATGAGATTTAGAGGGCATAAACTTCCAGATTCTATCAGTAACTAATTCCTTGGCCTTTTTTTTTGAGACGAAGTCTGGCTCTGTTGCCCAGGCTGGACTGCAGTGGTGCAATCTTGGCTCACTGCAACCTCTGCTTCCTGGGTTCAAGCGATTCTCTTGCCTCAGCTTCCCAAGTAACTGGAATTACAGGCACCTACCACCACGCCTGGCTAATTTTTTGTATTTTTAGTAGAGACGGGGTTTTACCATGTTGGCCAGGGTGGTCTTGAACTCCTGACCTCAGGTGATCCACCCACCTTGGCCTCCCAGTGCTGGGATTACAGCCTTGAGCCACCACTCCCAGCTCCTTGGACATTTATTTGTTTATTTATTTATGAGAGGGAGTCTTGCTCTGTTGCCCAGGCTGGAGTGCAGTGGCACGATCTCAGCTCACTACAAGCCCTGCCTCCCAGGTTCATGCCATTCTCTTGCCTCAGCCTCCTGAGTAGCTGGGACTACAGGTGCCCACCACCATGCCCAGCTAATTTTTTTTGTATGTTTAGTAGAGACGGATTTTCACCTTGTTAGCCAGGATAGTCTCGATCTCCTGACCTCGTGATCCGCTCGCCTCGGCCTCCCAAAGTGCTGGGATTACAGGTGTGAGCCACTGCGCCTAGTCTACAAACTCAAATGTCTTAAAAGATTTCATTTCATTTTAGGACTCTAGGTGCATAGAATTGGGTTAACCATACTCCTTGTTCCAAATGTACTCTCATCGTTGGTTTATGCATGGCTCTCATTCACCTGTGGATTTGAAATAATATAATAAATGCCCATGAACTCACTGCTAGAACTACAAGTGCCTCCCCACCCCCTGGGTCCATCTACTTGCTCCTACTCCTTCCTCATGGGTCCCTCCCCTCCTCCCAGTTTCTTTTTAGATTTTTAAGTTGTTTGGATTAACAGACACCACGTTTTTGAGCACTTACATAACTCTTATACATTATAGTTATGTGTTGCTTCACGACAGATACACATTGTGAGAAATGCATCCTCAGGTAATTTCATCATGCAAACATCATAGAGTGTACTTACACAAATCTGGATGCTGTAGCCTACTTCACACCTGGGATTTATGGGGTAGCCTATTGCTCCTAAGCTGTAAACCTGTACAGCATGTTACTGCACTGGATACTGTACACAGCTATAACACAGTGGTAAGTATTTGTGTATCTAAACATAGAAAAGGCACAGTAAAGATACAGTATAAAATACAACAGTACACCTGTCTAGGGCACTTGCCATGAATGGAGCTTACAGGACTGAAAGTGGCTCAGGGAGTCCGTTTGTGAGTAGCGTGTGAACGTGAAAGTGTAGGACACAACAGTCACTACTTTAGACTTAAAAAACACTGTACACTTAGGCTACACTGAATTTATAACAGCCTCCTTCTTTGATAATAAATTAATCTTAGCTTACTATCACATTTTTACTTTATAAACTTGATTGTTTAAAATTTTTGATTCTTTTGTAGTAACACAGCTTAAAACACAAACACATTGTACAGCTGTAAAAAATATTTTTATATCCTTATTCTAAAAGCGTTTTTCTAAGATTTTATATTTTTAAAAAAATTTTGTTTTTAAAATTTTGTTTTTATTTATCTCTACAAATTTGTGAACATACAAATTGCTATGTTTCCTGGGCTGATCTCCAACTCCTGGCTTCAAGCAGTCCTCCCACCTCAGCATCCCCCAAGCACTGGGATTATAGACGTGAGTCACCACGCCCAGCCTGTTTCTTACTTTGTAAACTTTTTTTGTTAAAAACGAACACACAAACACACACATTAGCCTAGGCTACCCAGGATCAGGATCGTCAGTATCACTGATTTTAACTGCACATGTATCCTCCTAGAAGGTGTTCATGGGCAGTAACATGCATGGAATGGTGAACTCCTGTGATAACAATGCCTTCCCCCCAGTAGTTCCTGAAGGACCTGCCTCAGGCTGTTACTGTTTTGTTGTTGTTTTTTTTGAGACAGAATCTCACTCTGTTGTCCAGGCTAGAGTTCAAGTGTGATCTTGGCTCACTGCAACCTCTGGCCCCCAGGTTCCAGCAATTCTGCCTCAGCCTCCCAGGTAGCTGAGATTACAGGTGCCTGCCACCGCACCTGGCTACTTTTTGTATTTTTAGCAGAGATGAGGTTTCACATGTTGGCCAGTCTGGTCTCAAACCCCTGACCTCAAGTGATCCACCTGCCTCGGCCTCCCAAAGTGCTGGGATTACAGGCATGAGCCACCACACCCAGCCGTTTTTTTTTTTTTTTTTTTTACTAAGTAGAAGGAGTTCCCTCTAAAATAATAAAAAACGTAGCAAACACATAAACCAGTAACAGTTGTTTATTATCAGGTACTGTGTGCTGTATGTAATTGTCTGTGCTATACATTTTATTTTATTTTATTTTTAGAGACAGAATCTTGCTTTGTTGCCAGGCTGGAATGCAGTGGTGTGATCTCAGCTCACTGCAACCTCTGCCTCCTGGGTTCAAGCAGTTCTCCTGCCTCAGCCTTCCTAGTGCTGGGACTGCAGGCGCACGCCACCATACCCAGCTAATTTTTGTATTAGGCGGGGTTTCACCAGGTTGGTTAGGATGGTCTCGATCTCTTGACCTCAAGGGATCTACTTGCCTCGGCCTCCCAAAGTGCTGGGATTACAGGCATGAACCACCGTGCCCCGGCCTTGTCTATGCTATACTTTTGTATGACCAGCAGCCCACTAGGTTTGTGTACACCAGCATCACCGGAAATACGTGAGTACTGTGCTGTACTACAATGTCATTAGACCATAGGAATTTTTTTACCTTCGTTGTAATCTTATGGGACAGCCATCATATATGTGGTCCATTGTTGGGCGAGACATTATGTGGTGTATGACTGTACTAAATTTACAAATATGGTAAGCTTGAAGTTTTCTTATATATTCTAATATATATAAATTTAGCAAGATTTCAATTTAAAGCCAAGGCCAGACTTTCCAAAATATTGCAATTACATAAAATGTCAAATATGTACAGGTTCCTTTTTAACATAAAATATGACTGCTGTGCTTTTAATTTCCTAAATTGTTAATTATATGTCTTTATGGGGCTAAAAGATGTACAGCATCTTAAGGAACATAGTCACTATATTATATAGGATACAGGCTAAGCTGTATAACAATGGGACCCAGAGCTACAGGGGCTCAAACAAGCTAGAAGTTAAATTTCTCTCTCTGGGCAGTGGTTTTGCTTTGGAAGTCCATCCAGGGACCCATTTTTTTCCTCATCTTCTTCCTTGGTTCTTTCTCCCATCTTCCCTCCTCTATCCTAGGTAGTGGTTCTCTCTTGCTAGAGTCTGGCTCCCCTGCTACTCCACCACCGTCAGCTTCATCCACATTCTAGCCTTCAGAATGGGGGAAGAGAGCAGGTTGGAAGACAACCAGTTTCCTCTTTAAAACTGTAATCTATCTGGGTGTGGTGGCTCCTGCCTGTAGTCCCAGCTACTTAAGGGGCTGGGGTGGGAGGATCACTTGAGACCAGAAGTTTGAGGTTGCTGTGAGCTTTGATTGCCACTGTACTAGAATAAAACCTCATCTGTAAAAAATTAATAAATTAAAAAAATACATTTGTGATCCAGAAATTTCACATGGTGACTTCTGCTCCCATTCCATTGTCCAGAACTTAGTCACATAGCTCCCTTGGTCACTGAGGTATAGGGTAGGCTGAGAAATGCATTCCCTATCTGGACAGTCATGGCTTCAGCAGAAACCGGGAGTTCTGTTCCTGTAAGGGAGAAAGAAAGGCTAGATTTTGGGAGATAATTAGCATCTCTGCCACAGCTATCTCAGTACTGACTTTCCAAGGAAGGTTTAATTAAGACCTTGCTGAATGGTAGTTACTTAGTTCTTTTTTTTTTTTTTTTTTGAGACGGAGTCTCACTCTGTCACCCAAGCTGGAGTGCAATGGCCGGATCTCAGCTCACTGCAAGCTCCGCCTCCCAGGTTCACGCCATTCTCCTGCCTCAGCCTCCC
>NC_045452.1:42183710-42479798 GCF_002776525.5 Piliocolobus tephrosceles
GTGATCCGCCCGCCTCGGCCTCCCAAAGTGCTGGGATTACAGGCTTGAGCCACCGCGCCCGGCCTTTTTTTTTTTTTAGATGGAGTCTCTCTCTGTTGCCAGGCTGGAGAGCAGTGGCTCAATCTTGGCTCACTGCAACCTCTGACTTCCTGGTTCAAGCCAGTCTCCTGCCTCAGCCTCCCAAGTAGCTGGAATTACAGGCACACGCCGCCATGACCAGCTAATTTTTGTATTTTTAGTAGAGACGAAGTTTCACCATGTTAGTCAGGATGGTCTTGATCTCCTGACCTCATGATCTGACCGCTTCGGCCTCCCAAAGTGCTGGGATTACATGCGTGAGCCACCGTGCCCGGCCATGGTTACTTAATTCTTAATTTTCTAGGGTAGAAGAATGCCTTCCCAATGAGGAGGATTGCCACAGTCCAGTTAGCTAATTTCACTTGTGATCAGAGACATCAGTGGGTCTTGCAACCAGGGGCTAGAGACGTCCAGAGCCATTCATGTTGACCACTCTGGCTGTTACCCTGAGCTCCATTTTATAAATTAGGATTCAAAACTTAAAAAGGGATTGATCTCATAGCTCACTGTCTTCTAACCAAGTCACCAGTTCCCCTTCGGGTTGATTGCTTGATGGGATTTTGCATTTTGAGGGACTCTTATGAATCTGTGCATGTATGTTTCACCTAACTTCACAGCCCCATTTGAATTTTACAGGGTCCTAAGATATTAAATAGAAAAATATATTATGTAAGAAAGACATTTGAGGCCGGGCGCGGTGGCTCAAGCCTGTAATCCCAGCACTTTGGGAGGCCGAGACGGGCGGATCACGAGGTCAGGAGATCGAGACCATCCTGGCTAGCATGGTGAAACCCCGTCTCTACTAGAAAATACAAAAAACTAGCCGGGCGAGGTGGCGGGTGCCTGTAGTCCCAGCTACTCGGGAGGCTGAGGCAGGAGAATGGCGTAAACCCGGGAGGCGGAGCTTGCAGTGAGCTAAGGTCCAGCCACTGTACTCCAGCCTGGGCGACAGAGCGAGACTCCGTCTCAAAAAAAAAAAAAAAAAAGAAAGACATATGAATTTGATGGGATCTTATATTTTTTCACATTTTTAAGACTATACAACTCTTAAAGATATTTAAAATATCTTTTTTAATTTTGGATATTTCAAATGGCTTTGATCTGTCATCATTCTATAGATTCCTAACAACAGATAAATGGATCTTAAAATTCAGTTTTAAAAAATGTAGCATTCACATATTCATATTTTCGCTTATTCATTCATGAACATATTTATTGAACATCTATGTTTCACTTGTTTTGCTTGATGCAGTAATACCAAGAAGCGATGGCAGATTCAGCTCAGTTTTCAGTATTTTCTGCACTTAAATTAGCAATCACATTTAGTAAGAATTGTTGACCCAAAGAACTTAATACAATTCTTTTTTTCCACAGGAAATTTGCTTATGTTGCTTGTACTCGATCAAGGCATTCATTGAAGGTTTATTGATTGCCTGTTATATGCCAGATTGTGTGCTAGGTAGGGCTGGAGGCATGAGTCACATGGAGAGGAAAGATTCATTCAGAAATGACATTCCCTGTTTGTAAGGAACTCACAGTGTGGGGGAGCAGAGAGCTAAGTAAATGAACAATTAGAGGTCACCATGTTAAGTACTATAGAAGGCATGGATAGGGATTATCGGGGGACCTACCTAGATTGGGTGAGGTCAGGAAGGACTTTCCAGGGCAGGTGATGTCTGAGGTTTAAGGTGAAAATAGGAATCAGGTGAAAGGAGGAAAGGCCTTCCCAGGTAGAACAGCATGTACAGATGTACAGAAAGCATTTGCACCTGGCCACTGCACACAGCTCAGTACATTTGGAGTCTGCATTCACCTGAGTTGGCGAATGGCCCTAGATAAGACCAGAGGGGAAAGTAGGGGGTGGAATGTTGTGTGGGAAATTACCTTGGTGCGGTGATATCTTCCAAGAACATGGCCAAGCAGGCTATTCTAGCAGTCACAGAATAGAAAGGCTCATAGGCTGAGTTAAGATGCTTGAATCACGTTGTTTATTACATCAATTCAAAACATGCAGCAAGAAACGGGGAGAGATCTGGGATCGGTTAACACTTAGGATCAGGTGCCTATGGAATGGAAGGAGCACAGTCTGAATCCTGGGCCATGTGATGTTCATACTTGAAGTCCTGTCTACCTCTGCTGCATCAGCCTTTCCTGCCAATGGTGTCAGTACAAGGACTAGAGCTGAAGTTATACGAGGGCCCAGAAGGTGGAAGGTGCCTGTAGCCAGCACACAGTTGCTTTGTTAGAGAGACTTGGATATATATGTCTGCAATAGCTGTGGCTTACCAGAGACCTGCTGAGATGCTGTGTGTGTTTTTTAATCTGTGTTTCTAGACAGTATATAAATGGGGTCAAAATGGGTGGCCAAATTAAGGATGACGTAACTGTCAAGTGGCATAGTTTGTGCCTTACTGATATTTAAGATTTGATAAGATTGGCCCTGGTCAGCCTGGGCAGCACAGCAAGATGCTGTCTCCACAAGAAATTAAAAAAAAAAAAAGTAGCCAGGCATGATAACGTATGCTTTTGATCCCATCTACTTGAGAGGCTGAGGTGGGAGGATTGCTTGAGCCCAGGAGGTTGAGACTGCAATGAGCCCCGATTGCACTATTGAACTCTAGGCTGGGTGACACAGCTGTGAGACCCTGTCTCTCTCTCTCTTAAAAAAAAAAAAAAAAAAAAAAAAAAAAAAAGATTGATTCTCCTGTGACTTTCTGCCTAGGACTAACACTCTTTGGTTTTGTCCTTTTTATCTATGTTGAACACATGTATGTTCCACTTATTTTGTCTGTCTTGAGCGTGTCTTACAAGCTTTTGACTCACTATGAGTTTCATCCATGCTATTTGTTTTTCTTGTTTTCTATGTAGCAGAATTGAATATACTCACAAATTGGATGGCAAATGGACATAATACACAAATCAAACAAGGCTTATATGTGTTAACCAGGAGTTTGGACTTGATCCCAAGGACAGTAGGCTAAAACCAGTTTTTTGTTTGTTTGTTTTTTTTGAAGCAGAATGATCAGATTTGTGCTTTAGGAAGGTCACAATTCAGGCAGATTGCAGAAGGGATGGGAGGGGAGCAAACCTAGAACAGATTGTAGGCGAATGTGGGAACAGATAATGGGCTTGATGAGTGTTGGGAGTAGGAACACTGAGATAGAGACAGAAGGCCATATTGGTTAGGAAGTGATGGCCTGTGGTTGGGTGGTGGGTCACTTGTGGAGATGGGGAATGTAGCAGGAAGGACTTAGAGGGCTATTGTCAGGAATACAGTTTCACACATTGTGTTAATCAGATTGCTGGAGTAACAGATAAGCTTAGAATCCCAGCAGCTTCTAACCGTGAATCCTAGTTTCTTGGGTGTGTTAGTCGTATGCTCAGCAGGTTCGCTGCTGCTCTTTCCAGCTGTGACTCTGTTTTGAGCTCTCTGCTCTCTACATCTCTCTTGTTCAGGGTCTTGGGCCAAAGGAGCATGCCCATTTAGGAACATGTCATTCTTATGCAGAAGGGGAAGACTAATTGCTGGCAGAAACTTGTTGCCGTGCATTGAAGATAGCTGCAAATTCTTTCCTCCTGTTGAGAGGTGGAGTCACTTCCCCCTCCCTTGAATCTGAACTGACCTTAGTTATTTGTGTGTCCACTGGGATGTGATGGAAGTGACATGCTGAGAATTCTCAGGCTAGATCATAAGAAACCTTGGAGCCTCCATTCTGGGCTCTTGGAACATGCCATCTGGGAGTCCAGCTCCCATACTGTGAGGAAGCTCAAGCTGCCCTGTGGCGAGATCCACATGAAGGACAAGGACATGTGGCTCTTTGTGGACAGCCCTGGTCAAGCTTCCAGCTGACAGGCAGCTCCAGCTCAGAGACAGAGGCATCTTGAAAGTAGGTCATCCAGCCCTGGTTGAGTCACTCTACCTGATGCCACATGGAGCAGAGTTAAGCTGTTGCTGCTCAGTCCTGTCCAAATTGAGATTCGTGAGTAAAATTAATGATTAGTTTTAAGCCACTGAATTTTGCGGTGGTTTGTTATACATCAGTGGATAGCTAAACCACTTGGGATACCTCTTAAAACTCCTCTTCTTCCTCAGCTTACATCAGTGGAATGGAGGGATGAGGTGGGAAGTAACTGTGGATGTAAATGCAGCACACCTTAGCGGGCCTCGGCAGTGTATCGGACATCTACAGAACACAATAATAACACTCTTCTGTGTGGTGACAAGGGTATTTATTCTCACAATATTTGTATTATTTTCTCACTTATTCAGAATATTTAAACAGTAAGACCCGCCTTTTCCCTGAGCATCTGGTCAGTCATGGTTTCGCAATTCCTCTTTTCAGCTCCACCTGGGTCAGTTGACCATTTCAGCTCCTGCTTGCTGTGACTTTGTGATAACTCTTACACTGTTACTTGATTTTCCAATACCCTTCTCTTAAAAGTGCCATAGGGCGTATTGTCTTTTTTTTTTTTTTTTTTTGAGACACGGTCTTATTCCGTCATCTGGGCTGGAGTGCAGTGGCATGATCAAGGCTCACTGCAGCCTTTACTTCCAGGGCTCAATCCATCCTCCCACCTCAGCCTCCCAAGCAGCTGGGAATACAGGTGCGCGCCACCACGCCCAGCTAGTCTTTTGTTTTTAGTAGAGATGGGGTTTTGCCTTGTTGCCCAGGCTGGTCTTGAACTCCTGAGCTTAAGTGATCCTTCCTGCCTTGGACTCCCAAAGTGCTGGGATTACAGGCATTAGCCACCGCACCTGGCCTGTCTTTTTGCATAATATCAAGTGAAAGTCAATTTTGTAGCTCTCCTGTATCCTATTTCCAAACACAAAAGACAGCAAGGATAGCCAGAATTTAAAAATAACCTCTTCCCTTTAGTCTTGTATTTTCATTTTTTTTTTTTTTTTTTTTTTTTTTGAGATGAAGTCTCGCTCTGTCACCCAGGCTGGAGTGCATTGGTGTGGGGTCTCGGCTCACCACAACCTCTGCCTCCGGGGATCAAGTGATTCTCCTGCCTCAGCCTCCCGAGTAGCTGGGACTACAGACGTGCGCTACCATGCCCAGCTAATTTTTGTATTTTTAGTAGAGACAGGGTTTCACCATGCCAGCCAGGCTGGTTTCAAACTCCTGACTTCGTGATCCACCCATGATCCTCCCGAAGTGCTGGGATTATGGGTGTGAGCCACTGTGCCTAGCCCTATATTTTCAAATTCTCTTCCTCTGCGTGTCCAGCCCTCTTCCATCCAATTTGTTACTAGAACTTTTTAACAATTTCACATTGAATTAAGATGATTTGGTCGGGGGCGGTGGCTCAAGCCTGTAATCCCAGCACTTTGGGAGGCCAAGGTGGGCGGATCACGAGGTCAGGAGATCGAGACCATCCTGGCTAACATGGTGAAACCCCGTCTCTACTAAAAAAAAATACAAAAAACTAGCCAGGCGAGGTGGCGGGCGGCTGTAGTCCCAGCTACTCGGGAGGCTGAGGTAGGAGAATGGCGTAAAACCCGGGAGGCGGAGCTTGCAGTGAGCTGAGATCCGGCCACTGCACTCCAGCCTGGGGGACAGAGCCAGACTCCGTCTGAAAAAAAGAAAAAAAAAAATTAAGATGATTTGTAAGAGGAGAAACAAGAGTCAGAAAAATTAACAGCATCCGTGATCTGACTCTGCGTACTAGTGGGTTGTTGAGATTTCTGTTCCCCACTGGCTGCAGAGCCGCTGCCTGCCAACGCCCTCTGTTGGGCAGGGCCACCTGTGCTAGTTTAACCTGGGGTCTATCACTCCCAGGCTGCTTCTTGGATGTGAGTTGTTTTGTTTGTTTGTTTTTTGAGACAGAGTCTTGCTCTATCGCCCAGGCCAGAGTGCTGGAGTGCAGTGGCGCGATCTCGGTTTTGCAAGTTCCACCTCCCGGGTTCACGCCATTCTCCAGCCTCAGCCTCCCGAGTGGCGCGCCCAGCTAATTTTTGTGTTTTTTAGTAGAGACGGGGTTTCACTGTGTTAGCCAGGATGGTCTCAATCTCCTGACCTTGTGATCCGCCTGCCTCGGCCTCCCAGAGTGTTGGGATTACAGGCGTGAGCCACTGCACGCAGCCTGGATGTGAGTTTTAAATGGAGCAGAGAAGATATGCCTTGCGGGCTGCCATACATTGTAACATCAAGTCAAGAGCTTTAGTTACTTAACAGATTTCTGCTGGCTGCTATTATAAGAGGAAACTCCTTTGTTTATGGACAGCCAGGGCTTCCTTAGCTTTGATCTTTCGGAGTAAGCCTTTTGCTTGACTTCCCTTTTCTTTTCCATGCCTTTGTTTCCATCTCGAAGTGCAAATTTGAAGTGGCCTGTTTGCCTTTATCCACTGAAAGGCAAACACCCTGGGCGAGGTATCAGTGACAGTGCGGCTCTGCTTTGATCGGAGCACCCAGCAGCTGCTTGAAGGCGTTTGCATGGTCCGTGGCTCACCACGCTCCTAGAAAAAGGAAATGCACTTAGTTGAGGAAACAGTTGGCAGAGTGGAGAAACTTGATCCGGGATGTGTGAGTGTATTGTTCTTTGGCCTCTTCCGGTCCTTCCTCTTCTTTTGTTTATCTCCTGCCTCATTCCTCCTCAGAGGCGTGTGGGAATTTCATTATTGGCTCCTTTTACATTGCCAGTGCCTGCTACCCCAGGGGACTAAATCAGTGTTTTTACAGCTAAATTCCGGGTTGAGTCTCCATTGGCTGAGCGGTTCTCCTCCTCCTCTGATTGCTCTGAAGACAATGATGCCTTTAGTTTCCTGCGGGAGGTTGCCCTGTTCTTTTCCATGTTTTGCATGCACCTTCATCCCAAAAGTCTGCCCTGCCACCGTGTTAGTTTATCTTCTCATCTTCCTGAACTGACATCCTTTCCCCCATTCCCAAAGCTGAAATCAACGGACTCTCTGTCCTGAATCAAAGATGTCATTTCTGAAATGTAGACTTCTGCTGAAATGCTGGGTGGGCCTGACCCGCCAGGTGAATTCTGCTTCCCTTGGCTGTGTGTCCAGGAGGAGAAGGTGGGAGAAGTAGGTAGTAAAGTGGAGGGAAAGCTACAGGTAGAGCTAAACGAAAATTCTGGAGTTTCTCTTTGTCCAAATATTCTACACAGTTTAGTGAGTTGGCCATAAAGGTCTGCGTTTATTGTTTTTCCCTCCAAGGCCATGTTTCTCAGGTATTTTTTTTTTCATGATTGGTTTTCCAAGGAGAATAATTAGATTCAAGTTCACTTTAAGAAGAGAAATGAGCTACTAAGGATTAAGATTTTGTTGTGGGGGGCCAGACACGGTGGCTCACACCTGTAATCCCAGCACTTTGGGAGGTTGAGGCAGGAGGATCGCTTGAGCTCAGGAGTTCGAGACCAGCCTGGGCAACATAGTGAAATCCCATCTCTACAAAAAATAAAAAAATTAGCTGGTCATAGTGGTGCATGCCTCTCGTCCCAGCTACTTGGGAGGCTGAGGTGGGAGGATTGCTGGAGCCCAGGAAGTCGAGGCTGCAATGAGCCATGATTGCACCACTCCAGCCTGGGTAATAAAGTGAGACCCTGTCTCAAAAAAAAAAAAAAAAAAGTTGTGGTGTAGGGTTGAGCCTTGGAGGGCCACAAACTGTTGTAATGTCTTAAGATTTTTTCCACCTCCCCACTCTCTGCCAAGATCGGTTTTTGCCCACTAGGGATGATGTGGTTTCTCATGAGGTTACTTGCTCTAAAGGACTCTATATTTTGGAACCATAAGAGCACCCCTTGTGGCCCAGGCACTTAGTGCTCTCAGTAACCTTCCAAGGTAGGTGCTCTTATCTCTACCTTACAGACAGGACACTGAAGCATGGGGAATTTGAGTAGCTTGCTCAGGTCACACACCCTTAACCAGAGGAGCCAGGATTGAAGTTTGGGAAGTTGGACTCTAGAGTCCGTTTACTGACTAGGCTGTGCCGGAAGAGTGTAGAGACAAACAAACTTCCTGGACTCTTTTCTTTTTATTTTAAAAAATTGAGATGTAATTCACGTATCATGAAATTCACCCTTGAAAAACAATTCAGTAGTTTTTACTATGTTCACAAAGTTGTGCAATCATCAGAATTACCTAATTCTAGAACATTTTTAGCACACCAGAAAGAAACCACACACCTGTCAGCATTCACTGTCTGCTCCCCAACACCTCAACTCCTGGCAACTGCAAATCTAGTTTCTGACTCTAGATTTGCCTATTTTAGACACTTCATGTAAATAGCCTCATAGAATATGTGACCTTTAGTTGTTGGCTTCTTTCACTTAATGTGTTCAAGATTCATCCGTGTTGTAACATGTATCAGTAGTTCATTCCTTTTTTATGGTTGAATAATAGTCCGTTGTATGGATATACACATTTTATATATCCATTCATCTATTGATGGATATTTGGGTTGTTTCTACCTTTTGGCTATTGTGAATAATGCTGCTGTGAACATGTGCATACAAGCTTTTTGTGTGGGCATATTTTTTTTCCTGAATGATGAAAAATGGCCATGAAAGTATTTTTTAGTTGTATGTATTTATGGGGTACAACATATGATGTGGTTTTTTCTTTGAGACAAAAAAACCTCACAAAACCTGTAGTCACCATGACATAAAGTAGATCTTCAAAACTTATTCATTGAAGGATTTTAAGCAGAGGACTAGTGCAACATCTTTTTTTTTTTGAGATGGAGTCTGGCTCTGTCGCCCAGGCTGGAGTGCAGTGGTGCGATCTCAGTTCACTGTAAGCTCCGCCTCCTGGGCTCATGCCATTCTCCTGCCTCAGCCTTCTGAGTAGTTGGGACTCCAGGCGCCTGTCACCACACCTGGCTAATTTTTTGTATTTTTAGTAGAGATGTAGTTTCACCGTTAACCAGGATGGTCTCAATCTCCTGACCTCGTGATCCATCCGCCTCGGCCTCCCAAAGTGCTGGGATTACAGGCAAGAGCCACTGTGCCAGGCCAAGGAATAGTGCAACATTTTTAAAGGAATAATGACATTACCCTGGTGACTATGTGAAGAACGTCTTGGGGAGAGCCAAAATGAATGAAGGGAGCTTGACGAGGTCATTAAAGTATGATGATGGAGGGAGGTGACCAAAAAACAGGATGTAAAAACATAAGCCAACTGTCCACTTCTTGATGCTGACTAAATCTTACTAGCTGAACAAATGGAACAACAACAACAATTAAAAAACCAAAAACCAAAATCAAAACAAAGAAGCAGGAAAAAAAAGAAACTGTCCTTACTAGTTTTGTTGTATATTAATTTTTGGTTGAGGTATAATTTATATAAAATAAAATGCACAGATTTTAGATGCACAATTGTATGTGTTTTGATGAATTTATACATCTAGATAACTGCCTGGGTAATTAAGATATGAAACATTACCATCACCCCAATACATTTGTCTTGCACCTCTTTCTATTCGATTCTTTCTACTTGGGCCACTCATCTTTTTGACATGGTAAATTAGTTTCTCCTGTTCTAGGAATTCATAGAAATGAAATTATACAGCATGTATCCTTTGGCGTCTTTTTCTTCCACTCAACATAATGTTTTTGAAATACATCCATGTTGTATATGTCTCACATTTGTTTCTTACTGCTGAAAAGTATTCTCTTGTATGAGAATCATCATAAACCATTACAATATGTGACCTTTTGTGTCTGATGTCTCTATTTTGTAGAGATGAGGAACCAAAAGAATTAAAATGGAAGCTTGGAGAATGAACTTCAGATTTTGAAGTGTCTAGAATATATGTTCAGATCTTGGCAGCAGCCAAAATGAACTATTTTGGGGCTGCTGGAGTGGTCTATAGGGTCCCTGCCCCTAGGGCCTAAGTGGAGTTGGAATGAGGGTGCCTGATGATCTGTGTAAACTCTAGGATGGGCCTCATTTGGGGATGTGGGTAGTGTGTCCATATTTCCCTGAGAAGAACTGGTCTTGACTCTACCCTCAGTTTTTGTTTTTTCTTTTTTAATTTTTTTTTTTTTTTAGACAGGGCCTCACTCTGTTGCCCAGGCTGGAGTGCAGTGGCATGATCACAGCTCATTGCAGCCTCAACTTCCCAGGCTCAAGTGATCCTCCCATCTAAGCCTCCTGAGTAGCGGGAACTACAGGTGCCTATCACCACACCTGGCTATTTTTTGTAGTTTTTCGTAGACACAGGGTTTTGCCATGTTTCCCAGGTAGGTCCTGAATTCCTGATCCTTCTGCCTCAGCCCCACAAAGTGCTGGGATTACAGGAGTGAGCCACTGCACCCAGCCTCATTCTCAGATATTTGCTGTTATTGAGCTTCTTTTTTTTGCCAGATATGCTTGCATTTGGCTTTCTTGAGTTTTGCTCCAAGGTTTTTGAGCCAAACCTGCAGTATGTCTGGATGTATTTCCATTTTGGAGACCGTATCTTTCTGAAGGCTGGGGTTTGGGTATGCGTTCTTATTGAACAAGTTCAGATCTTCCATTTCTCAGTGAACATAGTTTGTTTCTTTTGTGAAGGCCTCTGGGGCTTGCCTTTGGGAAGATCCTCTGAGCCTAATCTAGATGTGTTCTTATGTTCAGGTCCAGTTGTCTCAGGTATATACTGGGGAGTAGAATTACTAGATCATATGGTAACCCTGTTAAACTATTTGAGGAACTCCCAAACTCTTCCAAAGCAGCTGCAGCACTTTTATTTCTATGAGCAATATATTAGAGTTCCAGTTTTTCTTGTCCTCGTCGGTATCTTTTTTGATTCTAGCCATCCTAGTGGGTATTTTGTTGTATCTCACTCTGGTTTCTATGTGCATTTCCTTAATGACTGATGATGTTGAGCAGCGTTTTGTGTGCTTATTGGGCATTGGTATATTTTCTTTTCTTTTTTTTTTTTTGAGACGAAGTCTCGCTCTGTTGCCCAGGCTGGAGTGCAGTGGCGCGATCTTGGCTCACTGCAAGCTCCGCCTCTGGGGTTTGCGCCATTCTCCTGCCTCAGCCTCCCTAGTAGCTGGGACTGCAGGTGCCCGCCACCACGCCTGGCTAATCTTTTTTGTTTTTTGTATTTTTAGTAGAGATGGGGTTTCTCTGTGTTAGCCACGATGGTCTTGATCTCCTGACCTGGTGATCCGCCCACCTCGGACTCCCAAAGTGCTGGGATTATAGACATGAGCCACTGCGCCTGGCCAGGCGTTTGTATATTTTCTTTGGAGAAATAACTGTTTACATTCTTTGCCCATTTTTAAATTGGATTGTCTTTTTATTGTTGAGTTATAGGAGTTCTTATATGATTTGCCAGCACTGTCTTCTATTTTTTTTGTGTTGTCTTTGCATTTTCTTGATATCTTTTGAAGCACAAAAATGTTTAATGAAGTCCATTTTATCTGTTTCTTCTTTTGTTGCTTGTACTTTTGATGTCTTATCTCAGAAGCCATTGGTTGATCAAAAGTCATGACAATTTATGCCTGTGTTTTCTTCTCTGAATTTTGTAGTTTTAGCTCTTACATTGAGGTCTTTGATCCAGCTTGAGTTCATTTTTGTACATGGTTTGCATGGTGTGAGGAAGAGGTTTATCTTAATTTTTTTTTTTTTTTTGAGACGGAGTCTCACTCTGTCGCCCAGGCTGGAGTGTAATGGCACAATCTCAGCTCACCGCAACCTCTTCCTCCCGGGCGGGATTGCAGGCGTGAGCCACCCAGCCTGGCCCATTTCTCCTTTTTCTAAAAGAGGTCTTTGACGCTTCTCTATCTGTGGTTTTTTCTTCTTCTGTATCAATTTAATGCAAATCTGAGTCTTTTAAAGTTTAATAGGGTTTTTTTTTGAGACGAGTCTCACTCTGTCACCAGGCTGGAGTGCCCAGGCTGGAGTGCCAGGCTGGAGTGTTGGCTCACTGCAACCTCTGCATCCTGGGTTCAAGCAATTCGCCTAGCCTCAGCCTCCCAAGAAGCTGGGATTACAGGCGCCTGCTACCACGCCCAGCTAAATTTTTTTTTTTGAGACAGGGTTTCACTCTTACTGCCTAGGCTGGAGTGCAGTAGTGCGATCTCGGCTCACTGCAACCTCGGCTCACTGCAACCTTGAACCAGGTTCAAGCGGTTCTCCTGCCTCAGCCTCCTGAGTCGCTGGGATTACAGGTGCCTGCCACCACGCCCAGCTAATTTTTTGTATTTCTTAGTAGAGACGGGGTTTCACTATGTTGGCCAGGCTGGTCTCGAGTTCCTGATCTCAGGCAATCCACCTGCCTTGGCCTCCCAAAGTGCTGGGATTACAGGTGTGACACACCGCGCCTGGCCAATTTTTGTATTTTTAGTAGAGATGGGGTTTCACCATGTTGGTCATGCTGGTCTTGAACTCCTGACCTCAGGTGATCCACCTGCCTCGGCCTCCCAAAGTGTTGGGATTACAGGCGTGAGCCACCGCGCCCGGCCTATCTTCATTCTTTTACACGTCAGTATCTGGTTGTAATAATAATGGTTGAAATATTGGTTGAAAAAACATATTATTTCCTTATTGAATTGTCTTGGCATCCTTGTCCAAATTCAGTTGTCCATGAATGTGTTTATTTCTATACTGTCAGCTCTGCTCTGTTGGTCTATATGTGTTAGTCTATTTTCACACTGCTAGAAAGAACTGCCCAAGACTGAGTAATTTATAAAGGAAAGAGGTTTAATTGACTCACAGTTCTTCATGGCGGGAGAAGCCTCAGGAAACTTACCATCATGGCGGAAGGCAAAGGGGGAAGCAAGGTATGTCTTACATGGTGGCAGGCGAGAGACAGAGACAGAGAGGAAACTACCAAACACTTTATTGATTGACTGATTGATTGATTGAGACAGTCTTGCTCTGTCACCCAGGCTGGAGTGCAATGGCATGATCTCAGCTCACTGCAACCTCCAGCTCCTGGGTTTAAGTGATTCTCCTGCCTCAGCCTCCCGAATAGCTGGGATTATAGGCACCCACCACCACGTCTGGCTAATTTTTGTATTTTTAGTAGAGACAGGGTTTCACCATGTTGCCCAGGCTGGTCATGAACTCCTGAGCTCAGGTGATTCACCCACCTCGGCCTCCCAAACTGCTGGGATTACAGGCGTGAACCACCGCGCCTGGTCCAAACACTTCAAAAGTATCAGATCTCATGAGAACTCACTATCATGAGAACAGCATGGGGGAAACTGCCCCCAGGATCCTGTCACCACCAGGTCCCTCCCTTGACACATGGGGATTACAGTTGGAGATGATATTTGGGTGGGGACCCAGCCAAACCATATCACTATATGTCTATGCTTATGCCAGTTGGACGTTGACTTTTGAAACCCAAGTTGCTTGGATGAGCAAGGACCCTGGGGCAGAAGTGGTGTGTCTTGTGGGAATCCCCCTTTGCTCTGTAGGTTCAAGATTTATCCCAACACTTGACCTGGAAGTTCATTATTATCTAGTCAGTTCTTCCAGACTTCTAAGGTAATGCTTTATTCATTTATTTTATCCAGCATTTAAAAAATAGTTTTTAGGAGGAGTTAGTTCTAAAATCCTATCCCACCAGTATCAGTATATAAAATAGAATTCAAGCCAAGTGTGGTGGCCCGAGCCTGTTTTCCCAGCTACTCGGGAGGCTGAGGTGAGAGAATTAGTCAAGGCCAGGAGTTCAAAACCAGCCTGGGTGATACAGCGAGTACTCATCTAAAAAAATAAATAAATACAAACAAATAAAAATGGAATAAAAAATTATTTATCTATAATTATGAAATTCGGGGCAATGTGTCCCTGAGAAGGTATCTTTAGGAAGTAGAGGAATCATTCATGGCATCTTAGAAAAAGACTGTGCTGCTCACTGCTGCTTTTAAAGCCACATGTGTGACTGCTAATAAAAGCAGCTGTCGGTAATTGAGTACTTTATTCCGGCGGATCTAAGCTTTCTACTGGGGGCATTACATATACTCTTTGATCTCATGAGCATACTAACCTTTAAATTATATTTATTTATTTAGTTAGGTTTTGAGACGGAGTCTCTCTGTCACCCAGGTTGGAGTGCAGTGGCGCGATCTCGGCTCACTGCAATCTCTGCCTCCTGGGTTCAAGCGATTCTCCTACCTCAGCCCCCGGAGTAGCTGGGACTAGAGGCATGTGACACCACGCCTGGCTGATTTTTGTAGTTTTAGTAGAGTATTCTTGTTTTACAAATTAGGACACTGCGAGGGTCAGAAGCTTGCCCGAGGACAGACAACGATGATTAGTTGTCTTTGACTCGGCCTCAGACCCCTGACTGCAGCACCGGGCTCTTTACCTCATAG
Source organism: Piliocolobus tephrosceles (assembly GCF_002776525.5). Classification (NCBI taxonomy): domain Eukaryota; kingdom Metazoa; phylum Chordata; class Mammalia; order Primates; family Cercopithecidae; genus Piliocolobus; species Piliocolobus tephrosceles. Next base: position 42,198,051 of record NC_045452.1, read on the forward strand.
GCTCTCTTCTCCATAGGAACCCTCAGCGAGAGTATGGGTGTTCGAGGCCCCAGTGTCACAGTCTTCTGTAGTAAGAACTGGAAGGCTAAACGGGGTGTTTTGCCCGCTCTCTTTCTCCCTGTCCCCCTTGTGGTGGGAACCTGAACCTCCTTACAGGGAGGAACCGTCTGGAGAGTCTTTTCAGATTGTTCTCACAGTTTGAGTGCAGGAACCACAGGGGAAGCATGTTTTAACATTCTGATATCTGGAGTTCAACTCCAGAAAGTCCAGTGTACCAGACAGGGAGGGAGTTGTGCTTGGGACTCTGAAGGTCTGATATGCTCCCTGGGAGGTCGGTTGCCCTTGGTCTCGGACCACACTTTGAGACAAGCGGGTCCACAGGTTACATTGAAAGTAATTGGGTATTGTGGACTTGTTCTCTCCTCTTCTCTGTTTTTAAAGGGCAGCATGATACTTTCCTGGTGTGTGGGGAATGTCCCTTTATCTTTTAGTTCCCTAAAAAGGTGGAGACTTCAGTTACTTTTAAATGAGAGAGTTATGTTTAGTGTTTTGTAAGCACTGTTGTCAGGTAGACATGAGAATGTTTGATTCCAAACAACTCTGATACTAATAAAATGTAGTATCCAGTAATTTGTTATTAATGACTATAATTTAGTGATAGGAGCCTCAACAGAAAAATAAAGTATCTGGCTATTTTAGAGAAGAAAAATCTCAACTGTCTTTCCCCATCGCCTCCCTCTCCTGCTTTTTCTCAGATTGTCAAGTGGTCAGACTGTTGTTTGCCATTAGCTTGCAGACCTGGGGATCCTTATCGGCTAATTGCTGAAGCAAGTGTGGACAACTTCAGCAAGCTGGGGGTGGCATTCATGGAAGATAGACTCCACATGGATAATGGACTGGTACCCCAAAAGATTATGTGTAAGTAACTTTAGAAAATGTTTTTATTGGCCAGGCATAGTGGCTCATGCCTGTAATCCCAGCACTTTGGAAGGCCGAGGCAGGAGGATCGCTTGGAGCCCAGGAGCTTGAGACCAGCCTGGGCAACATAGACACCCATCTCCAAAAAAACAAACAAAAAAAATTAGCTGGGTGTGGTGGTGCATGCCTGTGGTCCCGGGTTCTTGGGAGGCTGAGATGGGAGGATCACTTGAGCTGGGAGGTTGAGGCTACAGTAAGCCATGATCATGCCACTGCATTCCCATGTGGGTGACAAAGTGAGGCCCTGCTTTTATCATAGTGGGACACTATAGGTTGTTAGCTTAAGGACTGTTGAGCACTCTTACTGGTATGACGTAAGGGCTATGCTTAGTTTCAGTTTAATTCAGTCAACAGGTTTGATTTTACTATAATAATATACAATTCATGCATGTGTCAAGATTTTTTTGGGGGGCAGCAGGGTACATTTTCAGTGCTTATTAAATTTCTTAAACAAGAATGTTTCATGACTGCATTGTTCATGAGGTGGCATTCAAATTCAGAACCCATATAATATTTATTCCACATAGTTTAATACAGTGTAACTGGTGTCTAGACTACAGTTCTGATTGAGTGGGAGGCATAGCTAGTGTTACTATGAAGTTCTAAATCAAACAGCTTTTTACTTAAAATGTATGTATCACAATTTTTTGGGACAAATCGTTTTTCAGGAAACACACAAACTGTTCTTCCTTAATTAGACTTAAAAGCAGGCTTTTTATATCTATGAATGTCTTCTTTCATCTCATGGGCAAATAAATGTCCCTTATCAGCTCTGGAAGTTCATGTAAATCCCTTAATATCCAGAATCACCTCGTACATGTCTCCAATACCATGTCTGACGCATAGCAAATGCTTGATAAATGTTTTTGAATTAGTGATTGTCAACTTATATTCCAGTCCTGAGACAAGATACTGGAAAGAATCTTCTCCCATTGATCCTATGGCACGTCCTGAGAGTGACATTTCACTGGGGTGTGCTGGGGTAGACTCTAGATACGTGTCCTTTTTTATTGCTCAGTTTCATTATTGTAAAGCAGAATAACACCCAAGAAATAGAATCTGTGAGTAAGGAGGCAAAAGCACCTCTCTGAATCTCACTTTGCTCACCATTCCGTAAGAGGGTCTTAGGTTCTCCGATAGGTGTAAAAGATGTTGGGCAAACTGCTGATTTCACTTGGGGTCTTTAGGTAGGAACAGTTAGTGTTTCCAAAGGATGCGCCCGGATTGAGGGGGGATGCAGTTGGGAGCTGTGCCAGTGGCTGTCCTGGAATGTAAGTCCCACAATGCAGAGAGGGTGATGAGATTCTTGAGATGAGCTACGTGTCACACAAGAAGTGTTGATTAATTCTCTCCCTCTCTCCTGTTCGTGCCTTAGCGGTACGCTTGCAGAACTCCACTCTGAAGGAAGTTAAGGATCAGGCCTCAAACAAGCAAGCCCAGATCCTAGAGCCGAAGCCTGAACCTTCTCTTGAGATTAAGCCTGAGCAGGACAGTATGGAGCACGTTGGCAGAGATGACCCAAAGGCTCTTGGTGAAGAACCCAAACAAAGGAGAGGCAGTGCCTCTGGGAGTGAGCCTGCTGGGGACAGTGACAGGGGAGGGGGCCCCATTGAGCATTATCACCTCCATCTGTCTAGTTGCCACGAGTGTCTGGAACTTGAGAACAGCACCATTGAGTCAGTCAAGTTTGCATCTGCCGAGAACATTCCAGACCTTCCCTACGATTATAGCAGCAGTTTGGAGAGTGTTGCTGATGAGACCTCCCCTGAAAGAGAAGGGAGAAGAGTCAACCTCACAGGAAAGGCGCCTAACATCCTCCTCTATGTGGGCTTCAACTCCCAGGAAGCCCTCGGCCGGTTCCACGAGGTCCGGTCCGTGCTGGCTGACTGTGTGGACATTGACAGTTACGTTCTCTACCACTTGCTGGAGGACAGTGCTCTCAGAGACCCGTGGATGGACAACTGTCTGCTGTTGGTCATTGCTACCAGGGAGTCCATTCCTGAAGACCTGTACCAGAAGTTCATGGCCTATCTTTCTCAGGGAGGGAAGGTGTTGGGCCTGTCTTCGTCCTTCACCTTTGGTGGCTTTCAGGTGACAAGCAAGGGTGCACTGCGGAACACAGTCCAGAACCTGGTTTTCTCCAAGGCTGACCACAGCGAGGTGAAGCTCAGCGTCTTGAGCAGTGGCTGCAGGTACCAGGAAGGCCCCGTCCGGCTCAGCCCCGGCGGGCTCCAGGGCCACCTGGAGAATGATGACAAGGACAGGATGATTGTGCATGTGCCTTTTGGAACTCACGGGGGAGAAGCTGTTCTTTGCCAGGTACTCAGGGCAGCATGGATTTGGTGATCTTTGGGTATCTGTGGGTATCTTTGAGAGGGAATATGTCTTTTAAAGCTACACGCTTAAAAGTTTCAGGAGCTCGTGTGCTGTGAGCTGTGATTGACTGTTGGCTGGGAGCTTTTGCTGATAGCGAGCAGAAAGTTTAGTTTAGTTTAGGGCTTTCTTGAATACCCTGATTAATCAAAAGACTTGTGAGAGAGGAACAAGACAGTTGTCAGGGTTAAATGAGCTTGCTGGTTAACTGAGGCTTAGTCAGAAAATTCTTGTTTTGTTCTTTACTAGTAATGATCTTTCTTAAATACACCGGTCTGCTTTCTTGCCTTAGAGCACCCCTTGGTTAATATAATTGATCCTTTATTTAATGTAGGAAGTTGAAACCATCAGGGTAGTGATTCTAGACGTCAGTGACCACTGCGATGAAATTCTGTAGTTGATTGCCAAGGTAGTTTGTGTTAAAAACATCTTCAGAGTCCCAATTCCTTTCTTATGTTTTGTCACTCTTCCAAGTGCTGAAGAAAAACTTGAAATAAGAGAATATTGAAGCTACTGAGATTTGTGGCATACTAATACATAGGTAGGGGAAAAATGGAAAGAGGATGAAAGGAAAATGCTAATTTCTTTTTCTTGCTTTGGAGATCCTTTGGCTCTTTTTTTTTTCCTTTTATTCCCTCTTCCTTTTCCTTTTAGCTTTTTGTTTGTTTAAGCAAACGGTAGCGGATGGACTATTTCAGAATTCCTTATCATTGACTCCAAATCTTTTAATCCTTAGGGGAAAAGGTTTTCATTACAGTTAGACGAATGTTCACTTGTCCTTAAGGATTTAATGCTCTAAGGAGAAATTAAGCAGATGTAGATATTTTGTCCAGGAGAGTTCCCAAGATAAGTGTAATTGATTTTGTTTTATTACAGAGATCTTTTTACTGAGTTAGAGAATTGTTTCTTTTTTGTTTTGTATTCATTTTGTAATGCCTTGTCTTTTTCCAGTTCTCCTGGAAGCTAAGTCTCTTGAATTTTCTGACCAAACATTTTTTCCAGGGAGTATATATTTGTTTCTTTACTACACCTACATTTTAAGCAGAGATGCTTAAAATTAAGGAATTCAGACATTAGGACAGATGAACGCATACAACCCAAGCAGGTTTCCTGCAGTGCTGCAGACCACATGAATTAGCATTTGGAGGCGTAATAAATGTTCCTCTTATCTTTTTCTCTGCAAATACGGTAACTATAGTAACTACATATTCTCAGAAAATCCACTTAAAAACCCAACTTCCTAGAGCCATATTTCAGTTTTGAAGAGTGAATTTTACCACCCCTGAGCACAGACTTGTACTAGAAAATTGATTTGGCACTGTTGTGATTCATTTCTCTGAGTTACATAGCAAATCTGCTTGCTGCACCATTTAAATTGACCCCATTACTATCATAAAATTTGATACTGCAGTGTATTGCCCTAGGAAAAAAAGGCAATATGATGCAGCTTCACAAATCAGATTCAGAGGATTAGAATGTCATTTTTGATTTTAAATGACTTCCAGTCTTCTGTGTGACAGGGTCACAGTTTTCTCCACAGGCCTGTGTCTCTGTGATACCTTACTGAGATAAAAAAATAAATATTATCACAGGCTGGTTAGTTTCCTCTTTCCCTGTTCAATTTCATAGTCTTCACCTTTGTAATAAATCTAGTAATGATGTAACCCAATAAGAGGAGGTAAAGTATTTCAAGGGCAGAACACAGCTGCACCCTAGGCACTGGTGTCCCAGCCAAGTAAGCTGCAGATTTGATGCCTTTGCCATTCATAGTAATAAAGAAAGAGAGGAAATGTTTGTATTTTCGCTGTACTGATCAAGTTTGCAGGGAAAACTTGAGGCTGTGGATTAATGTTGACATTTGACTGTCAAATAGACCAGGAGTTTGCCATACAGTTGTCCACAGAAAATCTCTAAAATAGATTTTAAAAGATTTTGTTTTCTTGTTTAGCTTAGCACATGGCAGCAGTGGGTCGCCTTTGATGGCAGAGTTTCTCAACCATGGCACTATTGACATTTTGGGTCAGAGAATTCTTCGTGGTGAGAAACAGTCCTGTGCATTTTCGGCTGCGGAGAAGCATCCCTGGTCTCTCCCCACTAGATGCCAGTATCACCCTCTCCCCGCTTTTGTGGCTGGAGACATTTTTTAAGTTCTGGATTTCGGTCCAACTAAAAAAGTCTTATTTTTACAGGAAGGCCAAGTGACAGAAATAGACCTGTCATTATGGTAACAGGATTACACCCAGAGGATGAGACTCTAGTCCAGTACCTCTGTGGACAAGGAGTACAAATCTGCCACCCACACACTCTGGCTGCCACTTCTCCCTGCTCATTGGGAGCGTAGAACCAGAGGTGCCCTCTTTTCTGGTTGCCATTGTAGAAGCATCTACATCTTGAAACTGTAAGACAGTGAAACCAAGCGGTTCTCGGGATTTTAGCAGCCGTCTTCCTCCTTGTCTCTGGGAACTCCACCCGCTTGTAGCGCCATCCTGTTTTCCGTCCTGGCATTGTTCTCATGTGAAAATGAGTTAATATAATTCACTTTGTGTGCGTCTTGGCTACTCTGTGTATTTGCCCCGACCAGCGAGTCCACATGCATTCATTCGAGCACCTCTCTCATCCCTTCGGCTCTGGTGGGAACAGAACTTGACTTACTTCATTTCTGCCACCTGTAAGGGTTAATCTCTGGAATAGCCGTGTGCTCAAGTGAATTAAACAGGTCCTGCCACTGTGCTGTTTGTCTACATTGGCATAACTTTGTCCACCAGAGGGGAGAGGTGCACATTTAAGGTAGAAGCGCACTGAGTAGGATACGGAATTTTTATTTTTATTTTTTTTGACACGGAGTTTCATTCTTATTGCCCAGGCTGCAGTGCAGTGGCACATCTCGGCTCACTGCAACCTCTGCCTCTCGGGTTCAAGTGATTCTCCTGCCTCAGCCTCCCAAGTATCTGGGATTACAAGCATGCGCCACCAGGCCCGCCTATGTTTTTTTTGTATTTTTAGTAGAGATGGGGTTTCACCATGTTGGTCAGGCTGGTTTTGAAATCCTGACTTCAGGTGTGGATACGGATTCTTTAGAGGGTTTTGCTTTTCTGCCTCTTCCCCTCTCCTGGGCTATCTAGAAACAGGCCCACCTGACCTGTTGCTTCCGATCGGCGTGCTCGGTCTCAGAGGAAGCAGCCAGCCTGCAGCCAGCCAGCTGTGGTTTGGGGACCATGTTGGACAGTGTCCTGCAGACCTTTTCTGATTGGCCTCAACCTTTCTTTTTTGAGCCAGAGTCTCACTTTGTCACCCAGGCTGGAGTACACTGGCACGATCTCAGCTCACTGTAACGTCCACCTCCCAGGTTCAAGTGATTCTTGTGCCTCAGCCTCTCAAGTAACTGGGATTACAGGCATGCGCCACCACGCCTAGCTGATTTTTGTCTTTTTAGTGGCAATGGGGTTTCGCCATGTTGGCTGGCTGGTCTCAAACTCCTGGCCTCAAGTGATCCTCCCGCCTCGGCCTGCCAAAGTGCTGGGATTATAGGGGTGAGCCACCACACTCAGCCAGGCCTCAACTTTTAACATTTGGTTAGTATATTTGGCTTGGTTAAGGTGTGGGTAGGAACTGAGAGATTTTAAGTCGCCTGAAAGCTGGCACTATGCTTTTTATTTTCATAATACTTCTATAGTATCAGGCTAGAAGCTTTGCATACAGTAGGCAAAGCTGAAACAAAATAAGGCAGACGAGCTCAGTTTGCTTTTCTGGGTACTCAGTGTTCTGGCAACCTCCAGGCTCCAATGCTCATTTACAATCTGATCTCAGGGGAACTAGAGGTTCCAGTAAGTTCCTTCATCCCAGGACAGAGGCTGTTGATAGGTGGAGATATTTTAAGTTTTAACTAGACAACAAAGCCTGAAGTAACTAGGTGAAGTTCCAAATCTTAAAATTCAATCAGGGGAAGGAGGGTGAGAGGAAAGGCCTTTCTGGTATCCAAGAAATCCTGCTCCTCCCTCAGTAAGCCCTCACTTAAAGCTGTTGATCGGTTCTTGGAAACTGCACACTTAAGTGAAATGACATACACTGAAACCAATGTTACCACAGGCTAATTGATAGAAGCAAGAAGTCAGTTCCCATGGCGTATTTCTGGTCACAAAGACATCACCAGACTTCTAAATAAAGGACAAAACACTGAAACACTGAAATACATATGAGTTATATGTACATTTAAGAAAGTTTAATAAGAACATAAGATAATTATTTCAGTTCAGCATGGTGGGTGGCCGCGTGGCTGGAGCTCAGCCTGGAAGCTCAGGGCACTGGTTGGGGAGCCAGCCCTGACCGGGATGCCCACCCATCGCAGGGCACACTCACACCTGCACTCACACTTGCTCAGACCAGGAGCATGTAGACACATCAGTTCACCTAATGTGCACAGCTTGGGGATGTGGGGGGAAAATGGAGAATTTGGAGAAAACCTGTGCAGACATGGGGAGAGTTTGCAGACCCACAGAGAGTGGCCCCAGCTGGGAAGTGATTTCTTTTTCCCCTCATCAACATCATAACAAAATGACTTTGAGTGAAACAACATTATTCAAGGACCTGATGTTTTGAATTCCTGCAAACTCTCTCTCTCTTTTTTTTTTAAATGGTCGCACTCTGTTGCCCAGGCTGGAGTGCAGTGGCACGATCATGGCTCACTGCAGCCTCAATCTCCTGAGTTCAAGGGATCCTCCCAGCTCAGCCTCCCAAGTAGTTGGGACTACAGGTGCACCACCCACGCCTGGCTAATATTTGTATTTTTTGTAGAGACGGGGTCTCACTGTGTTGCCCAGGCTGGTCTGAAACTCCTAGGCTCAAGCAGTCTTACCATCTCGGCCTTCCAAAGTGTTGGGATTACAGGTGTGAGCCACTATGCCCAGCCTTCTGCAAACTCTCTTAAAATGATGAATAAGGCTGCTCTCTTCCCCGGTATTGTTTTCCATTTATGGTTAGTAGGCCAAATGGAGGTTTCCAGCGTGAGCCATTTGCCTCCCTGAGCTCACTAGCAATTAGGTTTTCAGCACAGCTGTCTTTCTAGGTTTTTTTTTTTTTTTTTTTTAATGGAGTTTTTGCTCTTGTTCCCCAGTTTGGAGTACAATGGCATGATCTCAGCTCACCGCAACTTCCGCCTCCCGGTTTCAAGCGATTCTTCTGCCTCAGCCTCCCGAGTAGCTGGGATTACAGGCACATGCAACTACGCCTGACTACATTTGTATTTTTAGTAGAGACAGGGTTTCTCCATGTGGGTCAGGCTGGTCTTGAGCTCCTGACCTCAGGTGATCCGCCTGCCTTGGCCTCCCAAAGTGCTGGGATTACAGGCATGAGCCACTGCGCCCGGCCCTAACTATTTTATTCCTATAACCAAGTTAAGTAACTTGCGGAAGGTAATATGACTGATGAGTGTGGAACGTGGAGAGAGATGATGACTGTCCAGGGTCATTTTCACCATGGCCTCTCTGCCTGACAACCAGGATTTGAACAGGCTCTTTGGAATCGTTTTCTTGTTGGCCATGACTTTCCAGATATTCAGCTTCAGAGTTTATATGCTATTGATAATTAGAAAAATTCGGGTTCAAGTTTTCTCTATTGGATTATACTGTGTCCCTTAATTTTCACAGGAGAGCAAAGCTATGAGCTATCCGGGTATGATGTGCTCACTTGGAGAAGAAAACTGGTAAAGAAATTTTTTGGCTGGGTACGGTGGCTTATACCTGTAATCCCAGCACTTTGGGAGGCTGAGGCAGGAGGATCGCTTGAGCCCAGGAGTTCAAGACCAGCCTGGGCAACATAATGAGATCCTGTCTCTAAATTTAAAAAAAAGGAAAGAAAAAAAAGAAACTGTTTTTCTTATTGCCTGTGTGTGCCCCCCGTTTATATAGTGCTGTGTTTTCCCTTCAGGTGCACTTGGAACTACCTCCAAGCTCCGACATAGTGCAAACTCCAGAAGATTTTAACTTGCTTAAGTCAAGCAATTTTAGAAGATACGAAGTCCTTAGAGAGATTCTGACAACCCTTGGCCTCAGCTGTGACATGAAACAAGTTCCTGCCTTAACTCCTCTTTACTTGCTGTCAGCTGCGGAGGTGAGTTGTGGGCTCAGCCGGGCAGAGCGCGCCACGACGTGGCCCTCTTCACAGTGGCGACCAGTTGCCTTAATTGTTTTATTTTGGTTGGTTTTGATTTTTCATTTCTGTTTTGACTTCGGGTTTGGAAATCATCTTCAAGATGTGCACATATTCATTTTGTGGGGGGAGGGTTATGTATAAGGGAGGGATGACTGGTAGAGTTTAGAAAGGTGTTAAGTCTGTAGGTGTGGCCCTTTCCGCGTTGGGGGGAAGAGGGTCCCTGTGTCGAGTATATTCAGAAACTATAATTTTATTCATTTGGGATTGAAAGCATTTGATTTGGGCTGCTTTCAGCAAATCTTTGGAACAATCACATTTGTGCTAATGTTTGCCATCTTGTGGCAACAGCGCTCTGGGTTTCACGTCTGTGAGTCGTGTCTAACAGGAAAATGCCCACGGAACTGGGAATGTGGTCGGCAGTTCTCGTGGCCAGTGCCTGCACTTGTTGCCTGTGAGTGATACCTGGTTTTGGGCAGGTTGCCAGATTCTCCAGGTGTGTGTTCTTGCTAATCCCCCTGCTCAGCAATGCTGTCAGTTTCACAGTCATTGTGACAAATTATTTTGTCTATTTCTGTTGTCTTCTCTGAACAGACAAATTTGTGAGTTTAGTGACATAACCACGTAGTTTCTGCAAACATCCAATAGTCTAGGTGACTTTAAACACTAAACTTACCTACTTTCTCTTGAAATGAACAAATTATACCTCTCATCCTAACATTTTTTAAAAAGGAGGCACTTTCTTTTGTGTTGCACTGTGTCCCTTAGTTTTTGGAGGAGAGCAGAGCTGTGAGCTATCTTGGTGTGATGGGCTCACTTGGAGAAGACAGATAGAAAATCTGAGAGCACTGCCACTCCCCTAGACCTTCTCTGTCAGTCTTTTCCTGGGGATGGAGGGCTGGGGCTGGCTACCTTAGCGAGTGCCTGCTCTGAGGCTTCCAGCTGGGGAAGTCAGGGAGTGAGGTGGCTTGGCCTTGCCCTTGGCACAGCTCCTTGCCCTTTCTCAGAGTTCAGACCATGCTGGTCTTCGAACTTGACCTCCGGACTCTTGGACAGAGCAGTGGATAGGAAGAGTGGCCCCGCCCCCGGTTATTCTCCTGTGAGTGGAAGTTTGGAACTCTTGGCATTTGTGGTGTATTTAGGATGAGTATAACCTGAAATACCCAAGTCGGGGCTTTGTATCATGGGTCTGCTTATATTCAAGCACACAACAGATGCTTCACGTTTTTGTCCTTCTGGTTTTTTAAACAGCCTGGGGCAGTGGGAGGTGATACATTTTCACCTGTTCATTGATCAGTTAAGGGAGTATTCATTTCCCCCTTCACAAACTTTGGGAATGAAATGCTTGAACGTGATTAAAGCAAATAATTGCTCTGTATACACATACATGGACACTCCCTACTAAGCCCCTTATTACATAATAACTTTGGAAAATAATTATTTTCAGAAATGTTCACTTGCTATTGTGGGCCCTCCACTTGGCCTTGTTGATTTTCTTGAATATCTGTACTGTGGACTACTTTCCTCTCAGCTACTTATTTCTGACTGAATTCTGCTTCACTTTGGCAGCCCAAGGAATGGAATGAGTATGTGTATGTTGTACGTATCTTCATTTCTTAATGTTTATTTTTAGTTTTTGAGGCGGGGTCTTGCTCCGTTGCCCAGGCTGGAGTGTAGTGGTACAGTCACGGCTTACTGCAGCCTCAACCTCCCAAGCTCAAGCGATCCTCCCACCTCAGCCCCCCGAGTCGCTGGGACTACAGGTGTGTGTCACCATGCCTGGCTAATTTTTCATACTTTTTGTGGAGACAGGGTTTTGCCATGTTGGCCAGGCTGGTCTTGAACTCCAGAGTTCAAGCAATCTGCCTGCCTTGGCTTTCCAAAATGTTGGGATTACAGTCGTGGCATGCCCGGCCTCTTAATGTTTATTAACTCTGCTTAGGTGTCCTTGAATCTGCTGGAGAAGGAAATGGCAGAATTCAAAGTTTTGTATGATGTCTTCTTGGAATATAAGTTCTCTAAAGGATTATGGTGCAAATGAATTTGAACGTGGATATGCACTGCCTGAGATGGTCTTTCCGGAGGCAGCTGAATTCCTCCTGTGCCTAGTCATTGGGCTATGGGTCAGTATTTATAGATCTGGACCACAGAGACTGGGAATGGAATTGGGTTTGTACTTTATATTTGGTTCTCTTTCCAGCATCCCTACTTAACAGATCTCAGTCATCCCCATGGAATTAAGTTCCGTGTAGAGGATCTTGGCACCCAGTCATCTGCTAAATCCTGCCTGTCCATTAGGCTCATCGCCTGCCTTAGGGATTGGATGCCTAGGCTGGCTTTCTGCTTCCTGTGCCCTGCAAGATACTCTGTTGCCAGGAATCAAAGATCTCTTACCACAGGGTGTCGCTGCTGAGCTAGGCTGCCTGGCATATAGGCCCCTAGAACTATAAAGTTGTTCTTCGGAGATTTAATTTTTTTCTCTCTATATCAGTTTCACATAGTATAGTTTTATAGCTTTCCATTCTATTGGTGGCACTTTCTTTTGGGTCTGCAGAAATCGTTTCAATGTCCCAGTTAATAATATTCATCTTTCATTCAACATTTACCGTGTCCTAGGTACTATTATAGTATGGGATATGAAAGAACAAAATAAATACGCTAGTTATCTAAATAGTTTTACTGCGTAGCAGCTGTGTTTACACAGTTTGGTGCCTTGACACTTGCTCTTTATGACGAATAGCGCAGAAGATTTATGTGCTTCTCTGTTACTGTGATATAACTGGAAAGAATAGCACCAAGACCCAAGGAGAAAAAACACTCGCCTCAACGACAGTCAGCCCTTGGCATTTGTGAAGGATGTGCTCTGAGACCTTCATCGATACCCAAACACCATGGTGGCGTGTGATTCCCACTATAAAACCCAGTCACGTGTGACTTCATCAGCGTCACTGTGCACGACACCAAGAGGAAGCAGGGCTTGGCTGAGGTGCAGACTCTGGGCGGCTGAGCTGGGCTTCCTCCGACCAAGGCTTTCATGTTTGATTGAACCTCCCAGGAGCAGGATTGAAATTTGGGTCTCAGCAAAATGACAAAAAGTTAAACCATAAAACAAACACACCAACATATGTTTACCACACACCTATCTCCGTAGAAAGAAGACTGGGCCAGGTGCAGTGGCTCACGCCTATAATCTCAATGCTTTGGGAGGCCGAGGCAGGTGGATTCCTTGAGCTCAGGAGTTTGAGACCAGACTGGGCAACCTGGCAGAATTTTGTATTCTTTACAAAAGATACAGAAATTAGCCAGGCATGGTGGTGCATACCTGTAGTCCCAGCTACTCAGGAGGCTGAGGCAGGAGGATTGCCTGAGCCAGGGAGGTTGAGGCTGGAGTGAGCTGTGATTGCGCCACTGCACTCCAGCCTGGGCAACAGATAGTAAGACCTTGTTGCAAAAAGGAAAAAAAAAAAAAAAAAAAAAAGGAAACAAGACTGGAAGGAAGGAAAAATCTGGTATATATAGGATGTATTTCTGGTGGAGTGCTTAAGGGTGATTTTAATAATCTTTTAAAACTTTCTCTGTGTTTTCCAAATTTTCTATAATAATTGTATATATAATAAGCCAAATTAGTTATTTGTTATTAGTTACTTTATAATGAGCCAGATAAGTTATTAAAAACTGAAAACAAATGACTGCGTGTCGCTGGACTTTGAAGGCATCTCACACATGGTCACACTTGAATGTTAAGAGGCAGGGAATCTCATATAAGTGTCGATACTTTGGTTAATATTAATATTTGACATATTATTTAGAGAGGGTTCGCTTTGATAGTAAAACACATGACTCTTGTTCATGGCCTGTGACAGCTGTGACTCCCAGGGTTAACTGTGAGCTCTGAGTTGGTGTGTGAGGGCCTCCGAGCTGAAGCTCTCCCTTTGCTTCTGTGGGTGGTACAGGTACCCCTGAGTGCCCTTCCACTGCTTAGATGTTCCAGTTTCTTGGCAGAGCCCTTTGAACTGTTTCTCCAAGACCATATATATGGGGACCTCTCCATGGCTTCCTCTCTGCAGATGTTAGTGGGTGAGAGATTGATACACCACATGGCTCACTGTGGGGTGTCCTGGGTGAGATCACCTGGTGGCCACCACATCTTCCCGCCACCAGTGGGTGACAGGCAGTTAGCAGCAATACATCTTTACTGTGCTGGGACATGAGTGTTTTCGAGAGACACTGATTTTATAGAAGAAACACAATTCTTTCCCTTACAGAATACCAGAAAAAACATAATTCTTTTATATTTTATAGAAACATTTTAACAGATTTTATTTTCTGTCAAATCTGATGTTATAGAGAAAACACAATTCTTTCCCAGTTGAGAAGCTAGCTGCCTTGTTTCTGTTTCTCTGGGTTCCATTTTCCATTTTATCTCTGCCAGAGCAATGGCAGAAAGAAAGAGCACAGGCTGCCACGCTCGGCAGGGTCTCACGGGGAGGAGCAGCTGGTGGGTTGGGACTGGCTGGGGCCTGAACCTGTGTGTGTGACAGAACCAGCCCCCCTCCCTCCACCCCTGCAGAGTTGCCTGCCAGTGGGTCCCTTTTTATCCCCCCACTGAGGCCAGAGAAAGCAGAATAGGGTGGGATGTGCCACCCCCAAGAAGGTCGGCACCTTTACCTTGGGGAACTGGGTGTGGCACCCCCAGGAAGGTTGGCACCTTCCCCCTGGGGAACTAGAGAACGTGTGCATTGCTCCCGTAGTCTGGGACATCCACTTAGGATCTGGGGAGCGCAAGATTTTTTCCAAAATGAAAAAGCTTGGGAACCTTGTGGGTGTTCATTGTGGCCAACAGTGGCTAATGGTGTGTAGGTGACTTGAGAAATAGAAGCCGGCTGGACTCTTAGCAGGGGTCCTGCGTCCAGTTACCTTACCCTTGGGATCAAGATGTAGCTGTCGCAAGAAGCAACAACTGAGTTTGTTACCGAAATAATCGGGCACAATCACCATGGGATGTGTGTGTGTGATTTTGGTAGTGGGGAGTTGTGGAATGGATAATATGTCCTTAAAAACAAAAACTAGTTATGACATTTCCTTTTGATTTAACCCCGAATTTGTACTGTGAAACTTTTTCCCCCCATAAAAAGCAGGTTTTGTTGGTAAGGTTAGTTTAGATGCTTGTAAACATATCAAAAAATGGGTACAGACTCTTCTACTCCGGAAAGTCCTTTATGTTACATTTATTTTTTATTGTATGTATTTAAGGTGTACAGCATGATGATTTGATATACGTGAACATACTGAGATGGAGCTGCTTTTCAGATGTTGGTTGCTTTATGAAGAAACTGAGACTCAGTCATACATACCACACAGTTGTTCCTCCTACTCTAACTGGCCCCTTCATGTAGCAAACATCTGTGTGCCTGCTAAGTACAAGCCCTTGCTGCAGAAGTTTCCTGAAAATGAGGGATAATGCCTCATCTTTGTGGCATGTGTTCCAGTTGACCAAGCTTTTTTGCCTGTGTCGCCTTCTCATGTGGGTCTCACAGTGACCCTGATAAGTAGGACAGGGTGGGGAAGGAGTCCTTGCCCCCGGGAGAGGAACCTGGCTTACAGGACAGTGAAGAGGCTTATGTATTTTTCGTTTCTGTTTTTTTTTTTTTGAGACAGACTCTTGCTCTTGTCGCCTAGGCTGGAGTGCAGTGGTGTGATCTCTGCTCACTGCAACCTCTGCCTCCTGGGTTCAAGTGATTCTCCTGCCTCAGCCTCCCAAGTAGCTGGGGTTACAGGTGCCCATCACCATGCCCGGCGAATTTTTGTATTTTTAGTAGAGACAGGGCTTCACCATGTTGGCCAGGCTGGTCTCATACTCCTGACCTCAGGTGATCCTCCCGCCTCAGCCTCCCAAAGTGCTGGGATTACGGGCGTGAACCACCGCATCGGCTTCATGTATTTTTCTAATGAGTTAATTAGAATTCTCCACTTAAAAAAAATCTTTGCCTGCCATTTTTTAGCATAGTATTTGATGTGGAATCCTCCCCTTCTCCTACTTTTAATCCTAGTTCTGAGTCTCGAATGTTTCAATATGGAGAAGCTTCAGGCATAACTTTAAAATACAGTTTAAAAATAATTTTTAGAGATCCAGATTAGAGAGGAAGTCAGAATTCCAGGTGCACCTTGAATAGGTTTTGACATGTGGCTGCTGTGGTCTTGTGCGGCTGTTTTACAATACGGCACCGGCTAAAGACAGCTGGCAGATTAAAGCAAACATTTAAAAGCTTTTGTAGCTATGAATGTTTTTAAGGGTCTTTCATATACCTCTTTCTCTCCTTTCTTTCTTCCTTCGCCCTTCACCTACATTGGAAATTTTTTGTTCATTTTGACTGACTTCCTGTTATCAAACATAATACCCATAGCAAAAGACGACATGATGGGGTTTGACGTTGAATTGCAAAAGAAATCATACTTGGGGGTTTTCCTGTGCTGCCTTTAGAATGTTTTATTTTTGTGGGAAGAAGGCTTTTCAGCTACTGTGTGTCCTGTCTTTTTACTTGAATCTTGTTTCCACAAGTGTGCCTCAAGCAGCGCCTGCAGAGTAAATACCCAGGGCAGAGATGTGTGCTTGTGGGAAATCTGCACACACGCTTTTGTTGTTTTCCACGTTTAATTAGTTTTGTGATGATTCTGGCTTCTGTGCGTCGCGGCCTTTGCTGTCTGGCCTGGGGAAGGGGTGATAAGGTCTCCGAGGCCGGGGGAGAATTCCCGCTCAGCACTTTCCTTCTTGGGATAGCATCCCGTCTAAGAAGCGTGGTTTTCTTTCCTCCGTCTATTTATATCTACCATTTATGCAGTCACAAACTTGTGGATGGGAAACGGCCTCTTTTGGAATAAAAAAGTCCTCCAAGACCACATGCTTTTTGTCTCCTACCCGGGCTTCCTAATAGCTGCCATGTGTGAGCGGGTACGGATTCTGGCCTCACCTCCCGGGGAAGTCGGTGGAGGCTGTCTCCAGAAGGGCTTAGAACATTCTCCCGTGCGATTTTTGTCTCCCAAGTTCAAAAAAACACATCCTAGGAAAAAGCCCACACTGGTGTCGGGTTAGAGAGCATGATCAAAGGGCTCCTGTGATCAGGTGCAGGGCCAAGGACTAGAGTTGGAGGTGGGTGCGGCGGTGGGGCACCTCGCGATGACAGGGAACCCTTGAGTCTGGCGCTGCCGGGCCGCGGAGCTGGCAGTGTCAGCTCAGGAATGTTGGGGTCTGAGACCCGAATCCCATTTGATAAATGTTCTCCTTCAGTTCTTGGGATGTGAATTATAGCTGGGGAACATATTCTGTTTCCATGCATTGCTCATGATTTGAGAGTGCCGCCCAGAGATTTGCACTGACGGTCTTGGAAAAATGTTCATAGTGTTTCGGGGGGCTCAAAACTGACAGACAGTTTGTGGACCTGAGTGGTGTTTAATCCTCTGTTTCCACCGCCTGAGTGGGAAGGGGAGAAACAGCTTGGGGTGCAAGGAGAGCGCTCCTCTGCTGGAGCTCAGCCGATGCTGGGTAGCGCCAGGAGGATTGCACAGGCTTCCTCGTGAAAGCAGGAAAACTCAGCCAAGGTTAGTCTGTCTGTCCGTCCCACAGGCACTTTGTCCTGGAGATAAAAAGGGAAGGCTCCTTTTTTCTGAGAGATCTTCCCGATTTCTTTATTTTGTTGTAGCTGCGTGTGTGTGGCTGCATCTCTCCAGGTACTGCGTGCCGAGTTTGGCCGCACAGCTGTCCAGGTACTGCATGTTTCCAGTAAAATTCTACATTATCCCTCTGCTGGTGTCATGGGTATTTTCTTTCTTAAAATGCTTTTAGGCTTTCGTTTAATAATAGAATCAGTGGAAGGAATACTGGAGTTTACGTTCCGCAACATACACATACATCAAAGCATCATGTGGTATACCAGAAATGTACATATTTTTTACTTGTCAATAAAATAAATATTTTTTTCTAAAAAAATAAATATTGGAGTTAAAGACTATAATTTCAGTTCTCATTGATCATTGGAGCCAGTGTCCCTTACAAAAAAATTCTAGAACTCAAATTTTATTTCGTGAATCGCGGAACATGTCTTTAATTTAAAACAACAGAGTCTGTTTTATTTTTAAGGGTATTTGAGTTTTTAAAATTTCAACCGTATGAATACATATAGTTATTATGATAATATATATGCATATACATTTATATGTTTATTTAAGTGCATATGTCTGTTTTAACCAGAACTACAAAAAAACATAAGATTGTTGAAATAGAACGTGCCTTTGTGGAGCGGTCATTTCTCCCTGAGAGTGAGAGAAGACTTAGAGTAGCGGGTCTGGAGATTTCTGGTAAAAGGGAAATGGACTTTCCCTTGACACAGGGAGGTTCACAGCACGATTTTGTTATGTAGCTGTTTGTGTCTCTGGTGGGTCTCTGGCATGTGTGTCTGAGTGCAGGGGACAGAGGCTGTGGGTGAAGAGGAGAGCTGCTTTGGCACTGTGCTGTTGCACCTCCGAGGCTGAGATTCAGATTCTAGGTGTGAGCGAAAGGAGACCAGCATTGCCCATCAGCAGTCAGCTAGATCGCTGGGTCCTGAACATGCGTATCATAGGACCCTTGTCATCAGTTTCACACACCATGAGGCTTTCCTGAGCCACTGGTCTATAAATACTTTTAGTTTAAATCAACCTGCCTCTTACATGCATTAAGGAAAAGTTTAAAAAATTAAAGTTGAAAGTGAATGTTCTTTTTTTTTCTTTTTTTTTTTTTTGAGACGGAGTGTCGCTCTGTTGCCCAGGCTAGAGTTTGGCTCACTGCAACCTCTGCCTCCCGGGTTCAAGCGATTCTCCTGCCTCAGCCTCCTGAGTAGCTGGGATTACAGGTACACAACACCACACCTAGCTAATTTTTGTATTTTTAGTAGAGACGGGGTTTCACCATGTTGGTCAGGCGGGTCTCGGACTCCTGACCTTGTGATCTCCCGCCTCGGCCTCCCAAAGTGCTGGGATTACAGGTGTGAGCCACTGTGCCCGGCTGAAAGTGAATATTCTTCTCAGAAAACTTACTGAGTTTGCTTTTGTATGCCCTAGGTAAACATTTGGTAAGTTGCTCTCTTTTCTGAACAAAAATGAATCCTACATAGAGCAGTTCACTAAGAGTAATTGAATGATGGCACCACTGATTCCCCCTTCCTGTTTTTAATTTCCGTGAATAAGAAAATATACCTTTTAAAAGAAACAGCAAACAGTAGTTTCATAAATTAAAAAACGATGGTTAATTTGGGGATGGGGGGATAGCCAGACTCTGCCTAGGATTGTCTAGATTATTACTTCCTATAGGCAACCTTGATACATTTCAAGATTTAAGTTTTTCTGTAGCTTTTTAGTTCATAAAATGCTTTAAAGGTCAAAGGTCTATAATTTTGAAGGTTTTCCTCTGTGTATTTTTTCCTTCTGTGATGCTGGAGTTAGATGTAGTGTCTCAGATTGGCCAAATGAGTTTGTCTGGGTAGATGGCTTTTTAACATTTTTTAAAATTTTAATTTATTAGGTACATAGTAGGTGTATACCTTTATGGGGTACATGAGATGCCTTGATTCAGGCATGTTGTACATAATAATCACACCATATAAAATGGGGTACCTATCTCCTCAAGCATTTATCCTTTATGTTACAAACAAATTATATTCTTTTAGTTATTTGAGCATGTACAATTAAATTATTGACTGTAGTCACCCTGTTGTGCTATCAAATACTGGGTCTTATTCATTCTTTATATTTTTTTTTTGCATCCATTAACCATCCCCATCTCTGCCCCACCTTCCCACTAGGGTGGGTGTCTCTTTTTTTTTCTTGAGACAGGGTCTCGTTCTGTCACTCAGATTGGAGTGCAGTGGCACGATCATGGCTCACTGCAGCCTTGAACTCCTGAGCTCAGGTGATCTCCCACCTCAGCCTCCCAAGTAGCGGGGACTGCAGGCACGTAGCACCATACTCGGCTAATTTACTTTTATGTTTTGTAGAGATGGAGTCTTACTTTTTTGCCCAAACTGGTCTCAAATTTCTGGGCCCAGACAATTCTTCCACCTCAGCCTCCCAAAGTACTGGCATTACAGGTATGAGCTACCGTGCCTGGTGGGTTACCAAATTCTCATGGCCAAACCCTTCTCTATTCTGTTGGGAGGGAGAGTAGACAAGAAGACCTTTCTCATCCTTTCCAGGACTCTCTGCCGTATTTATGCTGGTGTTGGTAAAGCAAGTAGACTAAAAAGATTTAACTTTTTAAGCAGTTTCCTTGAATGCATTCTTTTCTAAGAATTTGTGATTATTACCATTTTCATCTTTATATTGGTACAGGTTAAAACCATAGATACATATTCACAGTTAATTTCAGCACAATGAAAGAATGTTTTGCTATCTGTTTATTTTTATTTATTTCAGGCTAATTCTCTAATTTTGCTGTTAATTTAAGAATTATCAATAGCAGCCTCAAATTTACAAAGAAATTGTATTTTCAAAATTTGTATGCCAACTTGTCTTTTAACAACTTGGTTCCAATTATTTATGACAGTTGGGTTTTCCTAGCAGGTCACGTATGTCCTCATGCTCCATAATGCAGTTAAACCATAGGAAACCGTCTTGTCTGTGTGTCACATGCTGGCTGGCTGGCGCACATATGCAGTGGGAACACTTTGAGCCTCTTTCTACTTCTCCGTCCTTCAACTCAGGACATAACAACCATATCTCGGACATTGCTCAAAAACATCAAATTGGATACCTAGCAATACCATGGCGTATGACTTAATTAATTCCCCTTGGTAGGTTAATACTTTTCTTATATTTAAGAAAACTTTTTTTCTTTCAAAGTGACTGCTGAACTTTACACAAAAGTAAAAGAAAACATTTCATAGAAAATTTCAAATATACAAAAGTAAATATAAATAATGCAGTGAATTCTTTTGTACTCATCACTCTCCTTCACAGTTATCCATTTATGGCCAATCTTATTTCACTTCTTTCTACCCACTTCTCCGCCAATATTATTTGGAAGGAATTCCCAGATACCGTTTCAGTTCTCTCGTCTGCGAATATTTTAGTATGTGTCTCTGAAAGATACGAGCTCTGTTTAAAAACATAATCACAATTCCACTGTCATACCTAAAATGAAACAATCTCTTCATACAATCTCATGTCCAGTCAGCCCTCCAGTTTCCGATTAGACATATTTAAAGATGGACTGTAGTATCTGTGCATTGTGTATAATAAGCACATGTGTATAATGAGCATGTTGGTCCTGTTGCAAAACAAATTTGAGAAAGAAACAACTGATGTAAACCCCTGTAACTTTTTGGGCAACGTTGATTTCTATGTCCCTGTTGAATGCCACATTTTAGCCCCCATTACTAGGCCGTTCTGCAAATAGCAGCAAGTGGCCAGTTAGAATAACATTCAGAAGAACCCTGAATGTTGAAATATGGGGGTTTTGTTCCAACTCTCACTCTTTCAGAACTAAGCATGAGTTCCTCACCCACTCTTTTCTGCATGCGAAGTCCTGGGTCTCTTTAGCAGGGACGGTATTGATTTTTGGTCTGTATGCTTTCAGCTCGGGTTGATGTTTAGCCTTTGACCCAGCCACTTTCTTACAATAAACAGTTTGTTGATGAGAGCAGCTGCTGAGCAGATTGTTTCCAGATTGTTCTCTGACGGCTGAGGACAGAGTGCACCTTACGAAGAAGTTGGCTTGAAGCTGATGGCGTCTCTCCTTCTTACCCTCTCTGCCTTTGAAGCCAACTGTGTCGGCCTCTGATCATTCCTCTATTTATATCCCGTGAAATGGTGTGAATCTGTGGCACTAGAAATCAGGCCTCACCTACAGTCCTGAATATTTAATTTTGTTCTCTGAATGAATGGTCGTAGCATTTTCTAGAAGTTTCTGCCATATGGAGCAATTCCTTACATGGCAGGAAGAATTTCCGGCACTCTGTACATAGGAGTTAGTGTACCGTGGGGTGCTATGTAAGAAAGTAGACAGGCTGGGCTTTATTTTATGCAGGAATCTGTGCTCCTTGAATATTTAAAGGCTTTCTATGCAAGTATGGAATGAGATTACTTTCAGACTGAGTATGTGTTATCTGTCTTGTGACTCGAGCCCTTTTAAAACAGTTCTCTTTATTTATTTTTCTACTTTTGAAAGAGAGTACTTCATTTTTTTTTTTTTTTTTAATTCAAGAGACAGATCATCCAATGACTTGGTGATTTACATGGCCCAAAGTCTCACCTTCGTTTGGATTTCTGCAGCTTCCCCAGTCACCCCCAGCTGTTACCTAGAATGGCCTGTCTGCTTGCAGTGACCTTCATTAAGAAGGGAAGGTCCGAGCTTTCAGCATCAGAGCCAACACTTTTTACTAAACTGGCCACCAGAGGCTGCTGTCAGAATGGTGAGGCTGAGCTCACCTCCCTGGAGGCAAGTTTACTTTTTCTACAACCAGTAAATTTTGTTAAGCTACCAATCCTGGTTTCAAAACTCAGGTCTCACTACACAGCCTCCAGTCACCAAGCATGCTTACGGCTGTAGGCCTTCCAGCCAGGTATGACGTAGGACCTGGACAAAATTCAAGACCTAAGATTAAGACTTGTGTGTTTTTCATTTGGTGCCAATAAGCTGTTATTAATGCACTGATTCCGCATATACTGAACAGCTTCATGAAACGCACTGGGGTTTGTACTCGGGGAAAGTGCGCCCTGCATTTGGGTCGTACAAGATCTGGGCCTTCGGAGGGACGGCTCCGTGAGGATGGAAATCTGTGGTTTTTCAGGGAGGTGTTCTTGCCTCAGAATGGTTCAGCAGCGCTTCCCCAGCACAGGCAGCACGAAGGCTTGTTCAGATCAAAAAGCTAAAAGGTGTTCTTCATTGCCGTTTTGCTTTTTGATTCTTTATGAAGGCTGTTTCTTTGATGATTCCATGATTAACAGCAGAACAAAAATCTACAGCTCATGTAGGAGCTGGCAGGGCCTTTCAAACTTCTGGGGAAAATCCTTTATTTCTCCCCCAATTTTTTGTTAAAAAAAAATTAAAACTGAAGAAAAGGTAAAAGAGTCGTACACCAACCCTGTAAGCCCCATGCAGCCTTCACCCGGATTTACCACTGGTGAACCTTTTGACACATTTTCCTGATAAAGAGGGCCTTTTGTTTTTGTTTTGAAGATGCAAATGTTACTGCCTTTAAGTAAACCACAAAGCCCAGACCCTATCAGGGGTTGTTTATAAGAGTGGGAGGCTTTGACATCTTTGCTTCCAGGAGTTGTCAAGAGAACGGCGCTAGTTTCTACTTGGCCCTGGGAGTATTTGTTTTATTTGAAGTAAAAGCAGTAGCCTACTAGTTAGTGATGGTTCCATATGGCCATGTATCACCCTACGGGGTTGAGGGGGATATTCCATCTTCATATGAACCAGCATTTATAAAGCGCATGTGTATGAAGTTCTTAGAGTAGTAAGATTTTAAGTTTTAAATTGACCGGTTGCAGTGGCTCATGCCTGTAATCTCAGCACTTTGGGAGGCTGAGGTGGGAGGATCGCTTGAGTCCAAGTGTTGAAGACCAGCCTGGGCAAACAGCGAGATCCTGCCTCTACAAAAGATTAAAAAAAAAATTAACTGGGCACGGTGGTGTGCACCTATAGTCCCCAGCTACTTGGGAGGCTGAGATGGGAGGTTCGCTTGAGCCCAGGAGTTGAGTTTGTGATCGTGCCACTGCACTCCAGCCTGAGCAACATGTTGAGCAAGCAAGACCCTATCTCTTAAAAGAAAAGTCTTAAATTACAGAACATAAAAAATCTTACAGCCAGATGCTATGAGGACAAATAGTTCATCTTTTATACTCAACAAAGGGATTCTACCACTCTGATCCAGGAAAATTCCACAGATGATCACGTCACGGGTATAGGATTTGAATTTTTTTTCAATTTCCTAACCCAAGTATTGTGACTTGGAACCTTAGATCCAGTCACTTCCATAGGAATTTTTTTTAGGTGGTTTGTATAAGTGCTGTTGTTGTATTATTTGTATAAATATCTGTTTTCCCCATTAAACTGTCATGCAAGATGATTTGAAAGCAAGGACCATATGTTGTTAATCTTTGTATCCCTTTCCCAGTATTTTGCTTATAGTAGACATTTAGTAAGTGCATTTTATTTGGACACTTGCAAAGTGTTTTGGCTTTTCCCGCTAATGGATTGGGAACTGCTTCCTTGGCTCCCGTGCACTGAGAGCCCCGAGAGACCCCAGGGACAGGCCGGCAGTGCACAGCCCTCTCTGCCCAAGCAGCTGCCCGCATAGTCCAGCTCTGTTTTCTGGAAGAGCAGGATAAATAACCTAACGGGTTGTTAGGTTATTCTTAACAATCATGTTAAACAGTTTCTAGAAGAATCAGCTGTGGACGTGCCAGAGGAAACTGGCCAGATGGAGTTTCAGGGAAAAGTTGGAATTGTTTTGTGTGTTATTAAAAATTCTTTTCAGTTTAGAAACTCTGCTGTGTACAAAGTGGGCGGTCAGCTCCTTTCTCCTATGAACGAATGCACCTTCCGAGCTGGAACTTCTTAGACTGCGGCCTTGAGTGCGTGGGCTTAGACCCTCCCTCTCCTTGGACACATAGGGCAGTGTTAGACGCCACTGCCCTCTCTCCTGCCAGGCCTGGCCAGGTGTTGTTCCCTGAGATTCTCTGGATTTTCCTGAGTGTCATGGTGACAGCCAGTTGGACCAGTGAACCTTTGCTAAGATAAGGCCCTGGAGCAGAAAGCTCTTAGCCTCTTGATATGGGGCTGCTTCTCTCTTTTCAGGAAACATGTATTTTAACCCTGGCATCCTAACACGATGTTAAATTTCAACTGAGAATTAAACAGTGGAGGCTAAACATTGAATCTTGAAGCTCCGTTTTGCCAGACAGAGATGTTATCGTTTTCTCGTTAGAAAAATGAAGAAGCTGAGGTCAGCCCAGGGAGTGCCTCTTGCGGCCTCACAGCTGGTGGTGGCAGAGCCGAGGGCAGGATCCTGTCCCAGAGTCCCCTGCCCACACAAGAGGCCCAGGTGGGGCCGGCAGGTAACAGGCAAATAGCTGAGGGTGGTGGGGCCGGGGGACATGTCAACATCCGAAGGAAGGGAACGTGTGAACGGCCACATTGGTGTGCATGTTGGCTAGGATGGGCCACCTCTGGGTGCACCAGGCAGGGCTGCCCGTGGGCCCCCAGGGCTCAGCCCCAGCGTTTTCCATGCCCTCCACCCCCACGCTGCCTGCTCTGTCAGAAGCCTGTTTGTGTTGGGCTGAGACAAATGGCGGGCGTTTTCCTTGGGTAGGCTTGATGAAGGCCCCAGAGACGCCTGCAGGTGTTGGTCTCGCACCCACGAGCTCAGGCAGTGGAAGTTCACGTCTCTTATTGTGGAGGCGGTGGCTGAGCTGCCCCGTAGAGCCGCCCTCGCCGTTAGAGCTGACTCTGGCTTTCTCTTTGGTCTCTGCACTTACAGAATAGATTCCGCCTCTACAATGAGCCTATTTGGCCCGGTGGAGGTGTGATGCCTATAAAACCAGCCTTGTTAGAAATGACTTATTCACTCCCTGCTTTTACTGTTCCACTCAAGCCTTTTGTGGTCTTCGCTAGTTGGCAGGTAACAAAAAAATGCAGTAAATCCTGGGCCTTTCAGCATCCGAGGCTGAGCTATCACTTTACATTATAAAAGGAAGACCGTTTACCAGACATTTATTGAGTGCCTACTGTGTCCCAGGTGTTGGGGATCTGGAAAGCACTGTGGCAAGTTCAGCCCTGGAGGAACTCATATTCTTAGGAGTTAGATAGCCAGTGACATCAATCCTAAGTCCTTTGGAGTTGCAGAATCAGTTTGGACTCATCGCTAGATCAGGCCTTGTAGAAATTCATGTTGTTGCTGGGACTAAGTCAGAATTGTGCAGGGCTGGGTGTGAGAGGGGCCACATAACCAGCGAGGCCACCCAGCTAGATGTGCTGGCCCCTGGACTGTTCACCTGTCAGCCCATCCCTGGGCTCCCGTGCTCCTAACTCTGGATGCTTCTCATCACTGGCTGCACTGGCAGGAGACTGATGGCAGAAATTGAGAGAGGTCGAGGTATTTAATATTATTTGCCATTAGCAGCTCCACCTCTGGCTCCTTCAGTCCCTTGCTGGTTCTCAGTGCTTTGCCACCCCTTCCTTGCTCTTGGGTTCTTTTACCTCTGCCCACAGTCCTTCCATTACGGAAACCTTGTGAATATGACACCTCTTTCCTGCAGAAACCGGATGGGGTGAGGTCAGCAGTAGCTCACTTACATGCTAAAACCTTTGTTTCTTTTGGAAGGTGTCCTCTCACAGCCTTGTCTAAGTAGACACAGCCAGTGGGTGGTAGCTTCAAGGTTCAAATTCAAGTTTCTTTTTCTTTCTTTTTTTTTTTTTAAGAGGGAGTCTTGCTCTGTCACCCAGGCTGGAGTGGTGCAGTGGCCTGTGATCTCGGCTAAATGCAACCTCCACGTCCTGGGTTCAAGTGATTCTTCTGCCTCAGCTTCCCAAGTAGCTGGGACTACAGGCGCCCTCCACCATGCCCAGCCAAGTTTTGTATTTTTAGTAGAGAGGGAGTTTCATGATGTTGGCCAGACTAGTCTCGAATTCCTGGCCTCAGGTGATCTGCCCGCCTGGGCCTCCCAAAGTGTTGGGATTACAGCGTGAGCCACCACACCCGGCCGAATTCAAGTTTCTCTTACCAAACACTCTGCTCCCACCCCTGCCCACTTCTCTTCTCCCTCCCACTCCACCCCCAGCTCTGAGCCATACACATCCATTTTATGTTTATTGATAGTTGCATATTGAGTTTATGTACTTGTGATACCATCAGCATTTTGATTGTAGTAAATAGGCATTTCCTAATTTGCTGCATTTTGGGTTAGGTAGGTCTCTTTGTGAGGACTGTGGGATAGGAATTAGAGCAAGGATTTGGGAGCCAGACAGATTTGGTTTCATGGGTTCAAATTCCAGC
This sequence comes from Piliocolobus tephrosceles, assembly GCF_002776525.5. Lineage (NCBI taxonomy): Eukaryota > Metazoa > Chordata > Mammalia > Primates > Cercopithecidae > Piliocolobus > Piliocolobus tephrosceles. Next base: position 42,224,579 of record NC_045452.1, read on the forward strand.
TCTGCGGTATACTGCCTGTGTGGTTTGGGCAGTCATTAATGCTGTCTGGGGTCCCGTTTCTTCTGCTGTGGACGGTGCTAATGATGCAGGGGTGTCGCCTGGAAAGGACTGGGGATCTTGGGTCCACAGTACCTAGCAGTGCTCGGCATTGAAGGGGTGTGCAGAAAGTGGTGGCTTTCACACTCTTGTTGTAGCTGAGTGGGTGCCTAAGCAGAACTTAAAATCATTTAGCAGGAGAAGTAGGTGGAAAGTCACCTTGGAAACAACTTTTGCTCTGAGAGGTCCCTTGAATGGCCTCTTTTGGTGATACGCAGGGACAGCAAGGAGGGACCCCGAGGAGAGCACAGCGAGACCCCTTGGTTGCTTGTGCAAGCTGTCCCTTTGCTCCCCCTGGTCCGCAGGGCTGCTTGATGGGGGGCGGGGTGGGGGGGTGGCTAATTGCATAGAGGACAGGGAGCTTTGTGAGAATAAAGGGACTGAGATCCTGACTCCTTCTCTCTCTCCCTTTCTCTCTTTATTGTAATAAAATATTTATAAAATAAGTTTGCCGTTAGAACCACTTTTAAGTCTCTGATTCAGTGGTGTAAATTACACCCACACTGTTTTACAACCATTTTCACTCTCTATTTCCAAAACTTTTTTTTTTTAAGCATCCTAAACAGAAACTCTGTAACAATGAATAAGTAAGTCCCCTTCCCCTCTCCCTGTGGCTCCTGGTAAGCTCTGTTCTACTTTCCATTTTTATGAATTTTCCTATTCTGGATATTTCATACAAGTGACATCATACAATACTTGTCCTTTTGTGTCTGGCTTGTATTTCACTTAGCATAATGTTTTCAAGGTCCATCCATGTTACAACATGTATCAGAACTTCATACCTTTTTTTTTTTTTGGCTGAATAATATCCCCTAAATTGTATATGCCACATTTTGTTTATCCATGTGTCTATTGAGGGACACCTGGGTTATTTCCAGCCTTTGGCTATTGTGAATAATGCTGCCATGATCATTGGAACACACATATCTGGGTCCCTGCTCTCAGTTCTTTTGGGTTTATACCTGGGAGTGGAATTGCTGGGTGATATATTCTCTGTTTAATATTTTTTTCGAGATGGAGTTTCGTTCTTGTTGCCCAGGCTGGAGTGCAATGGCCTGATCTCAGCTAATTGCAACCTCCGCCTCCTGGGTTCAAGCAATTCTCCTGTCTCAGCCTCCCAAGTGGCAGAGATTGCAGGTGCTCGCCACCACACCTGGCTGATTTTTGTATTTTTAGTAGAGACGGGGTTTCACCATGTTGGTCAGGCTGGTCTCAAACTCCTGACCTCAGGTGATCCACCCACCTGGGCCCCTCCCAAAGTGTTGGGATTACAGGTGGGAGCCACTGCGCCTGGCCCTCTCTGTTTAACTTTTTGAGGAAGTACCAAAATGGTCCCCTTCTGTTCTGAGAGTCAGTGTCACTAGACTCAGTTTGGACCTAACTGGAAGGATGCATCATCAGGGCCCCAGAGGAGGATGGCTAGATGGATTCCAGGCTTGTCAGCAGGGCTGAGATGAGTGGTCTCTAACCCAGAGGCCAGGGGAGGGGGCAGGAGAGGCGGCACGGAGTGCAGCTGGCTGCTGAAGACACATAGGGCCAGCTGGAGCGTGTTCTCCATGGGATGAGGGTGGCTACTTGGCTGCAGCCCATTACTGCTGTGTGGAAAGAGTTGCTACTTCTTCAAAAGAGGCAGGAAATGTGATATGAACTATCTCAATTTTTAAGTGTTGCAACTGGTTCAAAATGTGGGCTAAATAAACCATGTCTCTCCAGGTTCATTTTGGCCTGAGGGTGTCCCTAAGCGACAGTCAGCCTGGATGTTTGTGAAAATGGACTGATTTCAGCAAAGTAAGCCACTGGAAGGTAGAAGCCCTGCAGATCCGTTCACTTTTGCGTGCCATTGCTTGGGGCTAGTGGCAGAACACAAGGTGGGAAGCAGGAAGCAGGAATCAGCAGTCTTTGGAACCCACGCCAGGGTGCAGCGCTGTGCAGTGTGGACTCTGGACAGATCAGGCAGGGGTCGGTTAGACCACAGGGGACCAGTGTGGCTAGACAGAAGCTGCTACATAAAAGACCAGGCTGGTGAGGAGGTGTACACACACAGACACCCAGACAGGCCCCTCGCAAACCTGCATGGAGCCTTGCTTTGCTTGGTACTGGTGCTCTGAATACACACCCACCCCAAGGGTTGTCAAATGATCAATCCCTGCCTTAAATGAAGTCAGGAAAAAAAAAAAAAAAAAAAAAACCAGTCCTATTTCAAGAGTACCATTTTTTGTTTTTTTTTTCCGTCATACAGAGTCTCGCTCTGTACCCCAGACTGGAGTGCAGTGGCGCAATCTCCGCTCACTACATCCTTCACTTCCCGAGTTCAACCAATTCTCCTGCCTCAGCCTCCCAAGTAGCTGGGACTACAGGTGCCTACCACCACACAAATTAGCTAATTTTTGTATTTTTTAGTAGAGATAGGGTTTCACCACGTTGGCCAGGCTGGTCTCGAACTCCTAACCTCAGGTGATCCACCTGCCTCAGCCTCCAAAAGTGCCAAGATTACAGGCATGAGCCACTGCGCCTGGCCCAGGAGTGTCACCTTTTGATTATGAAGATTTGCTGTGCCATCTGGCTTTGTCCTGTGAGTGAAGACACCAAGCGAATGTGAATATTTTGTGTGTCAAATACCAATAGTAAGAATTGGATTGCATCATATAAATTCCATACGAGTAGACAAATATTTGCTTCTGTTTCCTTGAAAGTGTTTTAAGAATTAGACACCCGTAAAAGGAGATTGCGTGCCATGTTTTTGATGATTCATTTTCTGATTAACTCGCTTCTGGTTGCCTAGCAACTTACGATGTTATGGCTGAAGCACAACTAATCTAATTATTTACAATGAGGCAAATGTGTCTCTAAGATAGAAAACCTTTATAGGTTAAGATCAGTTATTTGGTGTTTCTTGGGAAAAGAAGCTCCAAAACATAAATGGAGATCATAAGAAATATTTTGAATTCAACTCTGAATCTTGTTAGCTGGGTAAATTTAGCAGATAAGACAAGTAATGGGTGGAACTGCTCAAAAGTGATGTGACCCACACCTGTAAACCCAGCACTTTGGGAGTCTGAGGTGGGAGGATTGCTGGAGCCCAGGAGTTGAAGGTTGCAGTGAGCTATGATCACATCATTGCACTCCAGCCTGGGCAACAGAGCAAGACGCTGCCTCCAATCAATAGATAACGTGGCGAGACACAGCATAACATGGGTTTCTGATCTTAGTTGCACTCTGTCTGTAGCAGACGCTGCAATATGTTTACCCACCATAGAGTAGTCACTTCTGTGAATTTGCACTAGGTACAGATTCAAGCATTTACTCTCTTTAGAAGTGGAGATATTAGTGTTATTTTGGACATTAGTGAATATGGAGTCTCACGGGCCTTAGTGTTGTTTAATGTCGCATAGGTTTGTTGCTGTTTGCTTTTTTAAAAAATCAACTTTATTTACTTATGAATATAAATCAAGAAAATGCACCCATTTTAGTGTACAGTTTGATAAATGTTTTACGTGTAACTACCTTTACAACAAAGATACAGAACATTTCCAGTATTCCAAAAGATTGCTTTGTTACTTTTCTTTTTTTTGAGACCGGGTCTCGCTAGGTCACCCAGGCTGGAGTGCAGTGGCATGATCTCGGCTCACTGCAAGCTCCGCCTCCCGGGTTCACGCCATTCTCCTGCTTCAGCTTCCCTCAGTCGCTGGGACTACAGGCACCCACCACCACGCCCCGCTAGTTTTTTGTATTTTTTAGTAGAGGCGCCCGGCCTTTGTAACCTTTCTTAATCAATTCTCATCTGCTCATCCATCCCTAAGCCTAGAGTCTCAGGCGATCACTGATACACTGTCTATCACTAGATGATTAGATTGGCCTTTTCTGAAATGTCATCTAAGTGGAATCATATAGTGTACTGTATACTCTTCTTTGTCTTTTTTTTTTTAAATCAGTGTTATGTTTTTGAGATTTGTCCTTGTTGCATGTGTGGGTAGCCCATTACTTTTTATTCCTGAGTAGTATTCCATTGTATGGATATGCTGTCATTTATGGCTGTTTTGAGTAAAGCTGCTATGAGCATCCACATACAGGTCTTTGTGCAGACATGTGTTTTCATTTCTTTTGGGTAAATACCTAGGAGTAGAATTTCTCGGTGATATGAGAAGTGTGTGTTTAAGTTTGTAGGAAACTGCCAACTGTTTTTCAAAAACCATTGTACCATTTTACATTCTCACCAGTAGGACATGAGAGCTCTAGTTATTCTACATCTTTGCCAACACTTGATAAATTGTCAGATCTTTTTTTTTAAGAGACAGGATCTTGCTCTGTTGCCCAGGCTGTCAGTGCAGTGGCACAGTCATGGCTTATTGTAGTCTTGGATTCCTGGGCTCAAGTGATCCTGCTACCTCAACCTCCTGAGTAGGTGGGATACAGGTGCGTACAACCACTCCTGACTAGTTGTTTTTTTTTTTTTTTTTTGTAGAGACTGGGGGTCACTGTGTTGCTCAGGCTGGTCTCACATTCCTGGGCTCAAGCAATCCTCCTGCCTCAGCCTCCCAAAGTGCTGGGATTTTTTTTTTTTTTTTTTTTTTGTAGAGACAGGGTCTTACTATGTTGTTCAGGCTAGAGTGCAGTGGTGTGCTCATAGCTCGTTGCAGCCCCAAACTCTTGGGCTCAAAATAATTTTTAATTTTTTCTTTTTTTTTTTGGTGAGACAGAGATTTATTCTTGTTGCAAAGGCTGGAGTGCAATGGCGCAATCTTGGCTCACTGCATTCTCCGCCTCCCAGGTTCAAGAGATTCTCCTGCCTCAGCCTCCCGAGTAGCTGGGATTACAGGCAAGTGTCACTATGCTCGGCTATTTTTGTATTTTTAGTAGAGACAGGGTTTCACCGTATTGCCCAGGCTGATCTCGAACTCTTGACCTCAAGTGATCTGCCTGCCTCGGCCTCCCAAAGTGCTGGCATTACAGGCATGAGCCACTGCGCCCAGCCTAATTTTTAATTTTAACCATTCAGGTGGATGTATAGAGGTACCTCATTGTGGTTTAAATTTGCATTTTCCTGTTGCCAAATGGTGCCAACCATTTCTTCATGTGTTTATTGACGATCTGATATTTTCTTTTGGGCAGTGTCTATTCAGCTCTTTTGCTCAGGCTTTAAGTTGAATTGTTTGTTGTCTTACAATTTTAAGACTTCTTTTTTATATTCCAGATACAAGTCCTTTGTCCGATGTAAGTGTTGAGAATAATTTCTCCCAGTTTGTTGTTTGTCTTTTCACTGTTCTTAGCATTATCTCTCTTTCTCTCTCTCTCTTTTTTTTTTTTCTTTTTTTGGGACGGAGTCTCGCTCCGTCGCCCAGGCTGGAGTGCAGTTGCGTGATCTCAGCTCACTGCAACCTCCGCCTCCTGGTTCAAGCAGTTCTCCTGCCTCAGCCTCCCGAGTAGCTGGGATTACAGGTGTGTGCTACCATGCCTGGCTAATTTTTGTATTTTTAGTAGAGATGAGGTTTCACCATGTTGGCCAGGTTGGTCTCAAACTCCTGACCTCAGGTGATCCACCGGCCTCAGCCTCCCGAAGTGCTGGGATTACAGGTATGGGCCACCATGCCTGGCCAGCATTATCTCTTGAAGAACAGCAGTTCTTAATATCCTTAATTTTTATAAAGTCTTACTTTTTATCAGTTTTTATAAAAAGCTTATCACTGTTTTCCTTTTATGGTTCATGCTTATTTTGTTCTATCTGAAAAAAACTTTACCTACCCAAGGTCAGAAAGATTTTCTCCTGCATTTTATTTTAGAAGGTTAGTAGTTTTACATTTAGGTCTATGATTTATTTCAAGTTAATTTTTATATACACGCAAGATAAAGATCAAGATTTCATTTTCTTGCATATGAATGTTTGTTTCAGCACCACATATTGCAAAGATTATCCTTTTTCAAGTCAGTTACCTTGGGCACTTTTGTCAAAAATCAATCAAACAGACCAAGGCAGGAGGATGGCTTGAGCTCAGGAATTTGAGGCTGCAGTGAGCTGTGATCACACCACTGCACTCCCCCCGGGTGATAACGCAAAACCCTGTCTCAAAAAATTAAAAATATCAATCACACTTATATGTTTGGCCCTATTTCTGTACCCTATTCTGTGCCAGTAATCTATACATATGTCTGTGTGCCAATACCACACCGTCTTGATACACTGCAACTTTATAGTAAATCTTGAAAGCAAATAATATAGGTTTTCCAACTTTTTGTTCCTTCCAAAAATTGTTTTGGCCGTTTAAAATAGTTTCTATTTCTGTGTAAATTTTATAATCAGCTTGTTAATTTCTACAACAAAAAAAAGCCTTCTGGGATTTTCACTGGAATTGCATTGAACCCGTAGATTAATCTGAAGAATTGACATCTTAACAGTGTCAAAGTCTTCTGATCCATGAACATGGTGTATCTTTTCAGTTATTTACAGCCTCTTTAATTTTCTTTTTGTGTTTTTGAGAGGGGTCTCACTCTGTCGCCCAGGCTGGAGTGCAGTGGTGCCATCACGGCTTGTTGCAGCCTAGCTCATGGGCTCAAGTGATCCTCTCACGTCAGCCTCCTGAGTAGCTGGGATGACAGGTACACGCCACCACACCCAGCTAATTAAAGGAAAACTCATTTTTTAAGACATGGAGTCTTTCTGAGTTGCCCAGGCTGATCTCAAATTCCTGGGCTCAAGTGATCCTCCTGCCTCAGCCTTCCGAAGTGCTGGGATTACAAGTATGAGTCATGATGCCCAGACATCTTTAATTTTTAATTCAGGAGTGGTTTGTAGTTTTCAGTATACAGGTCTGGCACATATTTTGTTAAATATGTCCCGAAATATTTCAGATCTATTGATGCCATCAAAATGATATTTTAAAGAAGTTCAGACTCCAAATATTTATTGTTAGAAATGCACCCGATTTTTGCTTTTTTTTTTTTTTTTTTTTTTTTTTGAGATGGAATCTCACTCTGTCACCCAGGCTGGAGTGCAATGGTGCAATCTCAGCTCACTGCAGCTTCTGCCTCCCAGGTTCAAGCAATTCTCGTGCCTCCGCCTCCCAAGTACCTGGGATTATAGGCGTGTGCTACCACTCCCGGCTAATTTTTGTATTTTTAGTAGAGGTGGGGTTTCACCATGTTAGCCAGGCTGGTCTCGAACTCCTGACCTCAACTGATCCACCTGCTTTGGCCTCCCAAAGTGCTGGGATTACAGGCGTGAGCCACTGTGCCCTGCCAATTTCTGTATATTGACCTTGTATCCTGCAGCATTGCTAAACTCACTTATAAGTTCTAGTTTTTTTGTTTGTTTGTTTTGTTTCTTTTTAAAGATTCCTTGGGATTTTCTTGTCCTGTGCAACATGTCCCAATAAAAGACAAAAAATATATTCACCTTTCTTAAGAATGCCTGGGTGCTATGGCTGATTTAAAAGGGCCACATTTATGTGACTATAAAGCATTCAGCTGTTGGTTCCACCCAAATTGTATTTAATTAACCTGAAATCCTAGAGGAAGAGAAATACTTAAATTCTTGAAGTTTAAATGTTAGAAAAATAACATTAATTAGAATTTTATAAACCCCCTTGAAGTGGAATTTGATAGTGGTTGTTTGTTGTCAATAGAACTAGCTGTAATGATTTCAAAGATTGTGTATTTCTTTTTGATGCTCATGTAGCCATCTCAAGACCATACTCTCTCATTGTCTTTTTTGAGTTTTACCTCTTGATTACCTATCTATCTGTTATCTGGAGAGTTTTCTTTCGTAAGGTTTTAATATGCATTTATATAGTAAATGCTTATTAAGCATGCACTTTTGTCCTAGGTTCCACGGATACAGTTGGGAGCGAAACAGGAACATATATATATTATCTTTCTGGAACTTATATTCTAATAAGGCAGTGTGGCATTGAATAAGCAGTTATACCAATTATGTATAGTCGTGATAAGTGCTATAAAGTAACTAAGGGTTTATGAAAGCTTGTGAGCGGCTGTGGGTCAGAGACATCCTTCCTATGGAAGTGACGTTTTAGCTATCCTCCAGTAGTTGAGTTCAAAGAAATAGGTAGATTTACGGATTGCAGAGTGGGTAGTGCTACTTATATGTCAGCCCACTTATCTTGATGTCTATGATCCAAACCTTTTTTCTTCAGTAACATTTTTACATTGCGTGATCATTAGGAGAGTTTTGGCAAGAGTCATGAATTAATTCCTTTTCCCTACATGTATTATTAGCAGCTATATATGCAGCTCTTAAGTCATAATCATAATTTGAGTGCATTTGAGAAGACATGCCGGGCAGATTTACATCAAACAGATAGTAATTTTGGTATTTCTTACAACCAGAATTTTATTCAGAATTTTATGTTGTCCAGGGATAATGGTGGAGTGGGGAGAAAGTTTTGTGGGAGGCTAAATGCTTCCTATGGTACTTAAAATATATTTGACTGTAGTGAATATAAATATTTAAGATAATTATGGGTGGTATATAGTTATGTTTCTTAAGAGGGTCCTGGTTTCATTTGATACCTTTTAGATTCTCTTTGTTCTGAGTAATTCACTTGGTTCTGAGTAAGCCCTGAAAGATTATGTAAAATAGGTATAAGAAAAAAACCTGCATGCCTTGCTTTCATCAGTTTTATTTTGCAGATTTGTGCATGTCTAAGTATTGCTTTCAAAAACAAATAATTTAGAGTGTTACTTTAGTAATTAGTAGATATAACGATGATGTCATTTCTTGAGAATATGGCTCTCAACTTGCATGCAGAAAAGAATAGGTAATTAAATTTGGCAAGTCAGATTGACTTACTTTGCCAAAGAGAAGTGTATGTTTGAATAGTTTGAGTGAATTTTTGTAGTACTTGTCACACTGTCTTGTAGTTATGTGTATGCATCTCTCTTAGTCTGTTTTCTGTTGCTATCACAGAATACCTGAGATTGGGTAATTTAGAAAGAATAGAGGTTTATTTAGCTCTTGGTTCTGGAGACTGGAAAATCCAAGAGGCCATCATCTGGTGAGGGCCTTTTTGCTGCATTATAACATGGGAAGGGAATCACATGGCAAGAGGGCAGGAGTGTGCCAGTTTAGGTCTTTCTTTCTCTTTTTATAAAGCCACCAGTCCCACCATAGGAGCCCTACCCTGATGACCCCATTCAATCTCAATTTCTTCCCAAAGGCCCCACCTCCAGGTACCATCAACATATGAATTGGGGAATTATGTTTCCAACACGTGAAATTTGGAGGACACATTCAAACTATAGCAATATCTGTCCTTCCTCTTCTCTTTCTACTGTGGTACTGTTTTTGAGACACAGTGGGTACTCCATACGTATTTCTTAAATGAATGATGTATGCAGTAGTCAACTGGATGATTCACTTTAGAGGATAATTCCTGCATTATTCCTGTTTTGAAAGTTCTACTTAGTGCTAGTTGTTTCTTTTTCATTTTATCCTGGTTTTCATTGACTTTGAATGGGATATTTATATTACCATCATCTGATGAATAACCTCTTAGCTCTCTGCTTGAGTTAAATAATAGTTTTATCTTTCTGTTTTTGTGGCTTAACCTATTCACCTATATGTATCTCTAGCCTGTGTGGTGGCCTGGTGACATCCAACTACCCTGGGGAAAGTGATGGAAATTCAGATCTGTGCATTTTATGCTTTAAGGGCATTGACCAAAGTTTTAGGGGAAGAGTTGGTTATAACTAATGGCCAGATTTGAGGTTTGGGGATCACCTTTGTATGTTATTTATTTATTCATTCCTTCTTCTTCTTCCAATAGAGTATATACCAAGGAAAGAATGGTGAATAGGGAATAATCCATTTGAAATGTATCTTGGTATTCTGTAGTCTGAAAACTGAAAGTTAGTGCTGTCGTAGGACCAAATGTGGCTTTTGGTAGCTCATTTGAGCTTGACCTCTTCCAACAACTTTTCTGGTCGGGTGACCTCTTATTTTACACGCCTTCTTTGGGAGCTTTGGAAGCTCTCTCTGGTGCTGACCTAAGCTTTTTGGTCCTGGGGCATTCCTCACTCTCCAGCCCCAACAGGATCACTCCTATTTATCTTTCTGTCTCCAGCAGTGCCTCATTTGTGGTCGGTTAGTCTCAGTTACTGCTTTCTGTACACTTTCAGCTCACTGCCTCCTCTCTGCTAAGCCCACTTGGCTGGATAGCTGACTGTGGCAGGATAAAAACACAAAATCATGCAGACTTCTCACTCTCAGTTCAGAGTCACTGACCTTCTGTGGTGCTCAAATGCTTCCAACTGCCCTGGGGAATTGTCGCTCAGAAGATTTTCCTCACTACATTCATCTTCTCTTTCTCTCTGTTGTCTTGTTCGTTCCTCCCTCCCCAAACTTCAACACCTCCTTCCTTCTTTTCTCTCTTGGCTGATGATCTCGCTTCCTATTTATTGAGAACATAGAAGCAATCATAAGATGACTTCTGCCGGCCACCAGCACCAGGATTCCCACCTCCCTGCAGCCCTGGAGCAGGGTGGGAGCAGCGAAGTTCAGTTACCAGGCTGTGCCTTGTGGCTCTGCAGCCAGCAAGGGCCAAGGGAGGTCTGGAACCAGTGGAATCATAAGACCAAGTGTCCCCAGAGGGGAGCCTGAGCTGCCCCCATCCCTATGGGGGAGCTGTTTCTGCTCCCAAGGCCGACCTTTTTGCTTATATTGTTGGGTTCCACCCCACCTGGTCTCTGGATTCTTTTCTCTAAGGGACCTGTCACATCAATCTGAAAATGCTGCTGTTTCTCCCCTTTAAACCAAGCTCAGCCTGCATTCTCCCCATTCCTCCCTCTAGCCACTGCCCCCGCCTCTCTTCTGCTTTAGAGGAGACTCTTTGCCGAAGTTTTTTTCCTGGAGTCTGCAGGTTTTCTCTTCACCACTCCCATCCAACTGTGGCCTCCATCACGCCTCTCAAACTGCTCTCATCAGAGGCTGGGCTCTGCGGCGCCGAGGCCAGCGGTGACTTCTCAGCCCTCTCCCCATGCCACTGTCATCGTCTTCCAGCCTTCAAAACTGGATCAGGAGACTCCCGCGACCACTGCCCCCTGCTGCTATTCACAAACACACTTGATTTTCTCTCCCTTTCTCAATCTCCTTTGCACACTCTTTATGATCTCCCTGAAATCTAAGCGTGGACCACTATTGTTGGTTGAATTGTGTCCCCCAAAAAGATACGTGGAAGCCCCAGCCCTGGAGCCTGTGAATATGACCTTGTTTGGAAGCCAGGTCTTTGCAGATGTGATCAAGTGAAGATGAGGTCATTAGGGTAGATCCCTAATCCTGTATGACTGGCGTCCTCAGAAGACTAGAGGACACACAGAATCAGGGACACTTGAAGAGGAGAACGTCATGTGATGATGGCCGCAGAGATGGGGGTGATGTGTGTACAAGTCGAGGGGCACCATGGAGTGGCAGCAGCACCAGAAGCAAAGGCATGTGCACGAGTTGCCCAGAGCCTTCCCAGGAGTCATGGCCCCGTTGACGTGTTCATTTCTGACTTCTCTCCTCCAAAACAGTGAAAGAATAGATTTCTAGTGTCTCAAGCCACCCAATTTGTGATCCTTGGTGATAGCAGCCCTACTTTGCATCCTCTTTTTAACTACAGTCACTCTTTTCATGGATCTTATCCTCTTCCTTGGCTTTAAATGATCACCCATAGTCTGACAATTCTCAAATTGGTATCCATGGTGCGAAACTCTCCCCTGGATTCCGGACTCACATGTTCTACTGCCAGTTCGTTGTTTCCATGGGAGTTTTTTTTTTCCTTTTTTTTTTTTTTTTAAACTTGCAGATGGAGTCTTTCTCTGTTGCTCAGGCTAGAGTGCAGTGGCATGATCTTGGCTTACTGCAACCTCTACCTCCTGAGTCCAGGTGATTCTCCTGCCTCAGCCTCCCAAGTAGCTGGGACTACAGATGTCCACCATCATGCCCAGCTAATTTTTGTATTTTTAGTAGAGATGGGGTTTCACCATATTGGACAGGCTGGTCTTGAACTCCTGACCTCAAGTGATTTGACTGCCTCGGCCTCCCAAAGTGCTGGGATTACAGGTGTGTGCCACTGCGCCCAGCACCCATGGGATTTTAAATAGATACCTCAAGCTTAGCACACCCAGGGCTGACCTCCTGCCTCCTCTTCTCCAAACCTGCTCTCTCTATGGTATTTCCAGCAGCAGTTCTGTCCTTCCAGGTGTTTAGGCCAGAAATCATGGGCTGTTATTTGTGCCCCTGTTTTCTCTAACATCTCAAATATGACTTGTTAGCAAATCTTGTAGCCTGTACTTCAGAGTATATTGTGAATCCTATCCTTTCTCACCATGTCTGCTGCACGCTGGTCCAGGCTGTAGTCTCACTCCTGGTTCATTTAGGTGACTTTGTAACTAGTTTCTCTGCTTGTTTGTTCCCCTTCAGGCTCTTCTCAACACAGGAGTCGGAGTGGGGTGATCCTGCTCCAACAGAGGTAGGACATCCCACGCCCTTCCCCAGAACCTTCTGGGGCTCCCTGCTGCTCCTCGAGTGAATGCCCAGTCCTCACTGTGGCCTTTGAGGCCCTTGCAATGTGGACCATGGCTCTTGCCACCCCCTTTGCCTCTCTGGCCCCGGCATTGCACCTTCTCCCCGCGCTGACTCTGCTCACATGCTCTGCCCCGATCAGGCTCTCTCCCCACTCCGGGAGCCTCTGCACTTGCTGGAATCCCTTTATAAATAAATATAAATGACATAGTTCTATGGATTTTGTCCTAACGTCCTCCTTCACTTGCTCCAGGCCTTTCCTTAAGCGTTGCCTTCTCAGCAGGTCCTCCATCTGTCAGATCTGAAGTGGCCTCCTTCTCTTCTCTGTTTTCTTGTCCCTCCTTTATATGTGTTACTCTCTAACATTCTATGTATTGTGTTTACTGTTTTTTAACTTTTTTTTGAGACTGAATCTCACTCTATCACCCCGGCTGGAGTGCAGTGGCGCGATCTTGGCTCACTGCAACCTCCGCCTCCTGGGTTCAAGTGATTCTCGTGCCTCAGCCTCCCAAGTAGCCAGGATTACTAAAGGCACCCACCATGACGCATGGCTAATTTTTTGAATTTTTTGTAGAGATGGGGTTTCGTCATGTTGGCCAGGCTGGTCTTGAACTCCTGACCTCGAGTGATCCGCCCGCCTCAGCCTCCCAAAGTGCTGGGATTACAGGCGTGAGCCACTGCGCCTGGGCTTTTTTAACTTTCTGCCTCGCACACTGTAGCATTAACCCTCCAAAGACAGGAATTTTGATCCCTTTGATCATTGCTCCGTCCTCAGAACCTGTGGGACTGCCTGCCATATGGCAGACATCCCGTAACGTTTGTTGAATGGATGACAGAGGGAATGGGTTGCCAGTGTATGGCCAATTGAATTCTTTTTTTTTTTTTTTTTGAGACAGAGTCTTGCTTTGTCGCCCGGGCTGGAGTGCAGTGGCGCCATCTCGGCTCACTGCAAGCTCCGCCTCCCAGGTTTACGCCATTCTCCTGCCTTAGCCTCTGAGTAGCTGGGACTACAAGCGCGTACCACCATGCCTGGCTCATTTTTTGTATTTTTAGTAGAGACGGGGTTTCACCATGTTAGCCAGGATGGTCTCGATCTCCTGACCTCGTGATCTGCCCGCCTTGGCCTCCCAAGGCGGGATTACAGGCATGAGCCACTGTGCCCGGCCTGAATTCTTTATTATTATTATTATTATTTGAGATGGAGTTTTGCTCTGTCTCCCAGGCTGGAGTGCAGTGGCATGATCTCGGCTCACTGCAACCTCTGCCTCCTGGGTTCAAGAGATTTTCCTGCCTCAGCCTCCTGAGTAGCTGGGATTATAGGCATGTGCCACCATGCCCAGTTAATTTTTGTACTTTTAGTAGAGACGAGGTCTCACCATGTTGCCCAGGTTAGTGTCGAACTCCTGGCCTCAAGTGATCCACCCTCTTCAGCCTCCCAAAGTGTTGGGATTACAGGCGTGAACCACTGTGCCCCGCCTGAATTTATTATTTTTAAATAGCTTATGTTTATTTCACCACTTTTTTTAACTCTTAATTATGACAGTTCTCAAATGTGGAAAAGAATAGAGAGAATACTGTTAACCCATACCCCAAATACCCATCATCTAGATTTAATGATTATCAACATAATTTAACAATTATCAACATTTTGCCTTACTTTATGTATTTTGGGGGTAAATTTTACAGATATTATGACATATATACATTTCTAAAAATTAAGGACTTTTTCTATTTCACCACAGTACCTCCTTTTTTTCTTGAGACAGGGTTTGGTTCTATCACTCAGGCTGGAGTGCAGTGGCGCAGTCTTGGCTTACTGTGGCCTCTGCTTCTTGGCCTCAAGCAATCTTTCCACCTCAGCCACCTGAGTATGTGAGACTACAGTTGCATACCACTATGCCTGGCTAATTTTTGTATTTTTAGGAGAGACAGGGTTTCACCATGTTGCCCAGGCTGGTCTCAGACTCTTGAGCTCAAGCAATTCACCTGCCTCAGCCTCGCAAAGTGCTAAGATTACAGATGTGAGCCACTGCGCCTGGCCTCCACAATACCCTTATCACACCTATTACAACTGACAGTAATTCCAGTTTGTTGTCTAATGCGTACTGTTCACATTCAGATTTCCTAACTGTCCTTTCCAGCTAGTTTGTTCAAATTGGAATCCAGTAAAGAACTAACCATTGCATTTCATTATGTCTTTTAAGCCCCTTCTAATATAGACTGGGTCCCCCTCTCGACTTCTGTCCCCACCCCATCTCCACCGTGACATTGACTAGTTGAAGATTGCAGCCCAGCTGTCCTTAAAAGTGTTTTATCTCCTGGATTTCTTCCGAATGCTTTCTTTTTTCTTCTTCTTCTTTGTTTTGTGTTTTGTTTTGTTTTGTTTTTTTGAGACAGAGTTTCACTCTTTGTTGCCCAGGCTAGAGTGCAGTGGAGCAAACTCTGCTCACTGCAACCTCTGCCTCCCAGGTCCAAGCGATTCTCCTGTCTCAGCCTCCCGAGTAAGCTGGGATTACAGGCACCTGCCACCACGCCTGGCAAATTTTTGTATTTTCGGTAGAGACGGGTTTCACTATGTTGGCCAGGCTCGTCTTGAACTCCTGACCTGAGGTGGTCCACCTTCCTCGGCCTCCCAAACTGCTGAGGTTACAGGTGTGAGCCACTGTGTCTGGCCCTGAATGCTTTCTTCTGAAGTCATTTGACTCGTTCTCTTCTTCTCTGAAGTCATTTGAGTCGTTCTCTTCTTCATCTGCAAACTAGATGTGAGTTTTAAAGGTTGATCGATTTAAATTCATTGAATTAAGTTTCACCTCTGAAGCCACTGCTCTGTAGCCACAGGGAGTTCTGGGACGTGAAGGGCCTGGTGTTTGCAGGAGGATGGCCTAAGAGCCCGGATCTGTGTGTACTGAGATCTTAGTAAGTTTTGTGCAGTCCTCTTGAGATGATGACTTCCCTCAGCCCTCAGTTCCTGATAAACCACCCTTGAGGAAGGCCTCTGGGACCTCTAAGGTCTGGGGTGGGGGAACCTCCTCCAGGTTTGTGGTTTCATGGGTAGAATAATAGAGAGCTCTGCACCTGGATTGGGCATTGTCTCTTCTAGGTTTTGGCTTCCTTCTCCTCCTTGTACCTCCATTTGGGGCAAACAGAAATCAGCTTTGGGGTACCCCACTTTCCCTTTGTGAAGATTAGTGTCTTCCTTGTCGGTGATCAAGTTGCCTCGTCTTTACAGGAGGAAGTGGAGGTTCTCTAAGACGTGAGGCCGAGACCGAGTGTTCTCATATTTTCGTGCTTTGTGTTCTGTGACTTCTTTCCCCTAGGGTTTCCTGTTGTTGTTGGTTTTGCAGATAGGATAATGAATTTCTTTGTGGGGCAAAAAGATAAAAGTTTTCCATAAAATGCACAGAGGATAAAATGCACAGAGGACTGGAGAACTACTTACGAACTTTGGACTGGAGGGAAATCTTGCAAATCATGACAGAATGTAAGATAGGAAGTGTAATCATGAACTGAACTGATTTTCTTGGATCCTGGTTTCTGCACAGCTTATTTTATAGTATAAGCATACTAAGTATATGGTTATCATATTGTCTAATCGTTTAGATGTATGGAATATGTTAATCCAGCTTTTATTGGTCATGAATTAGGAAGTACTCATGTTGCCAAAATGGCATAAGGAAAAGCTACCATGATCTAATGTAATGCCAAATTACGACCTTCTCATTTCTTTCTTTATGACACAGGAAATCCGGGATCCTCTTATGCGATGGCTTGGGAAACACGTGGACTCCAAGGGAGAAATAAAATCCAGCCAGCTCTCTCTTAGATTTGTTTCATCCTATGTGTCTGAAGTAGAAATAACCCCATCTTGTATACCTGTGGTGACCAACATGGAGGCCTTCTCATCAGAAAATTTCAACTTGGAGATCTATCGTCAAAATCTGCAGACCAAGCAGTTGGGGAAAGTAATTTTGTTTGCTGAAGTGACCCCCACAACGATGCATCTCCTGGATGGGTAAGGTGTGCGCAGGCCTCCTGCATCTGCTCGGAGGAATCCTGTTCCGTTGATCATCCTCTCTTACCAATAGTGGAGGAGGGGATAGAGTTGTAGAGGAATGCGTTTGATGAGACCTGTTAGCAAAGTGGAAGTACTCTTGTCCTAGAAGAGTTAAATTGTGGAAAAGGAAGGTGAAGCTCTTTGATCACAGATTTGTTTTTTACGGGAATGGAAGCAAGCTTGGAAGCTTCCTTCCAAGACACAAGGAAGCTTTGTGTCTTGCTTCCTTGAATCAGGCCTTCAAAATGTTCTTTGATAAACTAATATGAAAAAGTATGTTTAACTGGTGGCATTATTGCTCAGGTTATCATTCTTCTTTTGTGCAGTTACAATCAGTGTTAGAGATTTAATTTAGGATGTTCTTCAGGGGCATTTGAATAGGGAGTTTGAATGGCACCTAAGCTGTGTAAATTGAAAAAAGTCAGAGCTTTGTATTTTGAAAAGTGTTTTTGGTACATTACTATCCAATACATTTATGTATTTATGTGTTTATTTATTTATTTATGGAAACAGGATCTTGCTCTGTCACCCAGGCTGGAGTCCAGTGGTACAATTGCAGCTCACTGCAGCCTCGACCTTTTGAGCTCAATGGTTGCTCCTGCCTCAGCCTCCCAAGTAGCTGGGACTCTAGGCACACGTCACCACGCCCAGCTAAGTTTTGTATTTTTGGTAGAGACAGGATTTCCCCATGTTGCCCCGGCTGGCCTCGAACTCCTGGGTTCAAGTGATCCTCCTGACTCAGCCTCCCAGAGTGCTGGGATTTGAGGCGTGAGTCACCATGCTCAGCCTCAGTACCTTTTCTAAAGCAGTCCATAACCCCATTTGGATATTTGAAATTTACTCTTATTGCAAGTTTTCCTTTTGATTCCTTCTGTTATGTAGACTCTGATTAAAGATTTAAAAATGGAAAATAAATGAATTGTTTTAAACTCCCCAATAGTACTAATACTATTTTAGTTTTAAAAATTGGGGTATAGGCCGGGCATGGTGGCTCACACCTGTAATCCCAGCACTTTGGGAGGCCGAGGTGGGTGAATCACGAGGTCAGGAGATCGAGACCATCCTGGCTAACACAGTGAAGCCCTGTTTCTACTAAAAATACAAAAAATTAGCTGGGTGTGGTGGTGGGCGCCTATAGTCCCAGCTATTCGGGAGGCTGAGGCAGGAGAATGGCGTGAACCCAGGAGGCAGAGCTTGCAGTGAGCTGAGATTAGGCCACTGCACTCCAGCCTGGGTAAGCGCGAGACTGCATCTCGAAAAAAAAAAAAAAAAAAAAAAAAGTTGGGTTATAGAGGGAGGGAATAACAAAAGTGCCTTCCTTTAATGTGGGGTCAAAATTTAAGGAGTGAAATATTCCAAAAATAACTGGATTCATAGTTTCTAAGCATTTTACTCATGGGACCACGTGATTAGACAGAGGTATAATTCAATGTATGGGAATAGTTTGGCCTGTTTTCTTAATAATAGTTTCTGGAATTTAATGCTATAGTGATACAAAATGAGGAGCCAACTTTAGCATTTTCTTGACTGTCAAACTTAGGGTCATCGGAATGGCAGTTTTAGTATATGTGTTGTATTAGAGGAGGCTTTGGCGGAATCGTTTGGGAGGATTATCAGAGTAACGGGGGCGAACTGGGAGGGGAATTGTGAGCCAGTGTTCATTAACAATTGTTGTGTACTGAGTTAATTTGTATTGTCATAGGTACTTTTGTTTTTCAGCGTTTCTTAACTCTCCTGCTTCCACCCCACCCGCGACATCCATTGCTTCCCAGTAGAAAAAGAAAATGCCTGTTCTTGTAGATGGAACAGTCATCACTTGCTTGTTGCAAACTCTGTGATAATCCTTTGTTACTCAAGTGAAGACTTTATTATACTGAAGGGGTAACTCGTGATAGTTACATTTTCTGGATAAAAAAATCAGATAAGTTATTGAACAGAAGATTGCGGGGTGGGGGGGGCAAAATTCAGATAGAAAAATATGGGTACTTCCAGGCCATTTTTGTTGTTTCTGTGGAGAATACTGAAGAATATTTCGTGTCAGCACCATCTGGAACCTTGGCAGTGTGGTCCTGGAGCTCGTGGCCAGGGCAGCATGTCACCAGGTGGGCAGCACACGCCCTGAGAGTGCGGACGGGCCAAGGCTCCCATGCATCTGCACAGGGCTGGGCTTCACCATATGCTGTCCAGCCTGTGTTTTTGGGTGAAAAAAGAACCTGTGTAAATATATTGCCTTAATATTCTTGGATATCAGGAAGTTCACTTTTGATATTAAACTTTAAAAAAAAGACCCTCCGCCTTAGGAAACTCAGGTCTGTACAAGTGTCTGACAGACGTTGAAGCTGAGCTGGCCAACACTAGAGGTGGAACCTCCCATAGGGTTAAGAGTTTTTATTTTTTTCAAAGGGGGAAAAATATTTTGGCCTTTCTGAGGGTGTTTTGGAATCTTTGTTTCTCTTCTTGTTTGGTTTGATTATTAATTATTAATCCCTCACTTGGTGCAGAGCTGATACTGAATGAATGGTTGTTGACGGCCTTAGCTTACCATAGATGCCCTGCATCCACTGTTCCCGGAGGTTCCTTCCTAAAACTACGAAGTGAAGTTACTCACAGAAACCTACTGAGTCAGTGAACCTGGGAAGAAATTCCTACTGGGGAGGCAGTTGCCTTTTTAAGGAGAAGACATTTGAAGAGGTCACCTTGGTGTCAGAGGGACCACGAGATGGATGGATGCACAAAATACATGGCTTCTTACGTTCTAAGAATAAGGCCAAAATATTTCTAAAACTCTATTTGATCCTACCTGAGTGTATCAGTTTTTCTCGCATTGCTATAAAGAACTGAGACTGCGTAGTTTACAAAGAAAAGAGGTTTAATTGGCTCACTGTTCTACAGGCTGTACAGGAAGCATGGCTGGGGAGGCCGCAGGAAACTGACAATCATTGCTGAAGGTGAAAGGGAAGCAGGCACGTCCTACATGTTGGGAGCAGGAGGAAGACAGCAAAGGGGGTGATGCCACACACATTTAAACAACTAGATCTCATAAGAACTCACTATCATGAGAACAGCAAGGGGAATATCCACCCCCATGACTAAGTCACCTCCCACCAGGCCCTCCTCCAACACTGGGGATTACAATTTGACATGAGATTTGGACAGGAACATAAATCCAAACCATGTTAACGAGCTATCCTTATGGAAACATAGTCTATTTGTGGTAGTAATAATAGGTAACGTGTACTGGCAGCTGTTCTCTTCCAGTTGCTGCTTTTGTGTGCTTTGCACAAATCAACGAATCTCATACGTTATTTTTTAGTGCGGGGATCCCTGACCCCCGGGCTGTGGTCTGCAGCCTGTTAGGAACTGGGCCGCACAGCAGTAGGTGAGCGGTACAAGTGAGCATTACTGGCTGAGCCCTGCCTCCTGTCAAATCAGCGGCAGCATTAGATTCTCACAGGAGCTCAAACCCTATTGTGAATTGTGCATGTGAGGGATCTAGGTTGCGTGCTCCTTATGAGAATCTGACTAATGCCTTGTGATCTGAGGTGGAGCAGTTTCATCCTGAAACCACTCCCCAACCCCCCGTCCATAGACAAATTGTCTTCCACAAAACTGGACCCTGGTGCCAAAAAGGTTAGGGACCATTGTTTTAGTGCTTTCGAGTCATTACTGGAACAGTGTCAAAACACTAGTATTACACCAGTGTGTAGAATTCTAGGTAACAGAATTTACTGTGTGTGGAATTGTTCCTGTTTCTGAATATTTATCAAAAATGTGGGATACGGCCAGGTGCGGTGGCTCATACCTGTAATCCCAGCATTTTGGGAGGCTGAGGTGGGTGGATCACTTGAGGTCAGGAGTTCGAGACCAGCCTGGCCAACATGGCGAAACCCTGTGTCTACTAAAAATACAAAAACTAGCCAGGCAGTAGTGGCGTGCTCCTGTAATCCCAGCTACTCAGGAGGCTGAGGCAGGAGAATCGCTTGAACTTTGGAGGCAGAGGTTGCAGTGAGCCAAGATCACGCCATTGCACTCTAGCCTGGGCGACAGAACGAGACTCCATATCAAAAAAAGTGGGATACTTTTTTTGTGGCTCATGCCTGTAATTGCAGCACTTTGGGAGACTGAGGCAGGAGAATTGCTTAAGCCCAGGAGTTTGAGACCAGCCTGGGCAACATGATGAGACTATCACTTTGATGAACCAACTGTACAAGACAAGAAGAATTTTCAAAACCATGGACTGGGTCCTCTCAATGCTTATTTCTCTCTTCGTCTGTGTGTATCATGTCTGTAGCAATTGGGCAGCTCTTTCCTAATGGGCTGAAGTAGAAGTGAAATTTACATTACGTGTAGATCTTGATCATACGATTTAAAAACATCTCTTTTTCTCCGTCAGCCCTTCCCCATCATGGAACCTGCACCAGCTGAAAATTGGAAGTCGGGGAAGGACACAGTAGGGAACAGCCAGCAGTTTCTGCTGAGGTCCCAGATAGTCCGCATGCGTCTGTCTTCCCTTCCATAGAAAACTCTCACCTATTCCTCAAGGAAAACGGCCCTAGTATCACATTCATTTCCTTCCTCTTGGTCAGGTTCAGGATCTCTGGATGATGGGCCCTTTTCTCTTTTAGGGCCGGATGTACCTGTTAAGGTCTTGCAGTCTGTTAGCTGAAACCGATGAGCTCCCTGCCCCCAGCACACCATGTGCCACGCTGCTGTAGTAGAAATTGGGACCATCAAGTACCCCTGCACCCCCTGCACTAGCGGCCAATACGTTTCCTTTTTGCTGTCTGGCAATCCGTGTTCTGCCCTCCGGGAATGCTCTTGCCCGGGATCTTTTGGGGCCATGGCTTTGCCTTCTGAAAGGGTCTTCTCTGTACCACATCAGAGACGGATACTGGAGAGGATGGGCTTCCAACACCCGCTTCCTGGGAAGATTTGGGGTCTGGGTATTGTTTTGAGGACTGAATAGTCACAGCTTTTTATAGGCCAGCGTTAAGGTTTCTGTACAGATATAAGTCTCTCAGGACTTTAGTAGCCCTCTAGTCTGCTTCTGATTGGTTCCATGTGAGTAACCATCAAGATCTTGTCTAGACAGTTTTTCAGCCTAAAAACTCTGGTCTTTTAAAGGCCTCAACGCTCTGCCATTCCCTTCCCTCCCAATTTAATAGCAACTCCCTTGGGCCAAATGAAACCGTGGGCTTGGGTGGAAGGCCAGGCCCTTCATCATGTCTTTGGCACAAGACTTCTGGGCTCTAGTGGTGAAGCCTCTGTCTTATCTCCTGCTGGGGCTGCAGGGACAGCCCCATAGGCTCAACTTAGATTGCTGGTTGCTGACACAGAGCTCCTTTCTAATCCAATCTGTATTCTTTTCCACTTTCTTGAGACTAGTTAGCTTTAGCTGGAGGTCATTTCTCTTTGATTGAACCTTGCGGACAGTGTCAAGGACTGGCAAACACTGACATTTTGATTTTTCAGAGCTGTCTCCTATAAGGATAGAGCTTCTAAGAGACACCAGGTCTACCTCCCAACATGTAGAAGGTCGGGACTCCTCCATCAAAGGCT
This sequence comes from Piliocolobus tephrosceles, assembly GCF_002776525.5. NCBI lineage: Eukaryota > Metazoa > Chordata > Mammalia > Primates > Cercopithecidae > Piliocolobus > Piliocolobus tephrosceles. The sequence continues at coordinate 42,246,802 of NC_045452.1, forward strand.
TTGCTGCGGCAATCAGCAGTTGAGAACCTGTGAGACCTGTGTCTTTGCCAGCAGTCCCCTGCCCATCTCCTCCATATCAGGCTGCATTTTTATTCCTTGTTTCTGGTGGCATACATACAATCTGAGACCTAGCACCCCCGATTCAGGTACCAGTTCCTAGGTCCATTAGGATTACGTTTCACTGTGTGCAACAGATATCCGAAAATAGAAGTCGCTTGAACAGAATGGAAGTTTATTTTTCTCTCCTGCAAATGAGATAGACTGAGATGGGAAGTCCAGCGTTGGTGTGTTGGCTCATGTGTCAAGGGCCCAATTGAATTGCTTGGCCACCTTCAGCACATGTCCAGGATGGCGATCCCAGTGTTTGTGTTCTTACTTGAGCCAGTAAGCAGGAGGAAGGGGTAATGAAGCCACATCCCCGTTCTTCAAGGGACAGAAGTTGCATATGGCCTTTTTGTTTATATATTATGAACAGGACCTAGTCACGTGATGTACAAACAAGGCTGGGAAATAAATGTGGTCTTTATAGCAGGCATCCATGGATCTCACTGGAAACCAGGCTTCTATTATCACTAAAGAGGAGAGGAGGGTAGACACTGGAAGACAATTAAGATTCTGCCTCAGGAATGTACTTTCAGTTTTTCAGACTATCAAGAAAAATACCTGGAAGCCCTGAAAGTAGTATACTTTCTCATAGTGCCAGGGTCTACCAGATTTAGGATCACAGGTGAAGCTAATTATTTGACTTACAGCACTGCTTTTGTTTCAGTGCTTACTCAAGGTAATTAGAGGAATTTTTTTTAAGGTGTTTACACATCTAGGCGGATTTGGAGATTTCTTACAGATTTTTGAGGACATGATATTTTCTTTGCAAATCCAGCTGAGCTACCATGGTACTGGTGTAGAGAGCTTTCTTTTGATCTCTCTGGGCATGCGAGTGGCTTGTCTTAGAGCATGAACCCACTGCCTTCACCTTGTGCCCCCATCCCACAAATTTGGAAGCATGTTTGTGATTGAGTAGAGGGGAGAACACTCTGAGGAAAGGAAGCAGCACAGGGCAATGTGGGTGCCGCTTGCTGATGACTGAGTCCCCTCCACCCCCAGTCAAAAGTCAAAACCCCGTGAGTGATGCTCTTTCCCCAGGAATCTGACTTGTGCCATCCAACTCATTTGCTTAGAAAAGGTCATTTCATCCTTTATCCCAGGCTCCAGCCATTTTCTCTGACATGTCTTCCTGACCGTGAATTGCTTTTCCAGACTATTGCCAGGGTAACGCCTTCCGAATGCCATATGTATTAATCTGTTTCCATATTGCTATAAAGAACTAACCAAGACTGAGTCATTTATAAAGGAAAGAGGTTTAACTGAATCACAGTTCAGCATGGCTGGGGAGGCCTCAGGAAACTTACAATCATGGTGGAAGGCGAAGGGGAAGCAAGGCACCTTCTTCACAAGGCGGCAGGAAGGAGAATGAACACAGGAGGAACTACCAAACACTTGCAAAACCATCAGATCTCGTGAGAACTCACTATCACAAGAACGGCATGGGAGAAACCACCGCCATGATGCAATTACCTCCATCCAGTCTCTCCCTTGGCACCTGGGGATTATGGGGATTACAGGGATTATAATTCAAGATGAGATTTGTGTGGGGACACAGGGCCTAACCATATCACCATGCTGTGTGTATTGCCGGTTTTGTTTCATGCCAGAGGTCTTTATTTTTCTGTGCTATTTCCTGGTAGGTTTCCCTGTGAGCAGTTAGCTCAGCCAGTTAAGTAGAGTCTCAGGGACATGGGTCCAGTCCGTGTATGTGTCTGGGACAGTGAACTTCCCCTTGTTCCAGGCTCACATCCCACAGCTACAGCTCAGGAATCCCTTTGCAAATGTGAGCTATTGGTGGTGGTGGGGTCTAGGGAAGGGGGTATGGACCAGCCACTGCAAATCCATTGTCACTGCAGGAAAAGCCCCTCCCAGAGTTCACTCTGCCTTGACATGGTGGGAGTGTGGCACATTCTATTTAATCTCCTGATAAATGACAACCCTCTAGAGACAGCATGAGGCTAGACTGTGAAACATAGGAGCTTGGGGTAACCGAGTCATTGTGCTATTTTTGGAATCATCTTTTATTTGGCCGATAGCGTCTTTTTTGATTGACTCATATCAAATCTCCATCTGAGAGTGAAATGACGTGAAACCACAATGTGTGGTGAGCAGATGAGCATAACCTTGCTTATGCTGATTTCCTTCGTATACTTGTGCAATCTGAATGAACTGGCCGAGGGTTGGACGTTTTGTATTTGTGAATAATATTTTAGATTTTCTTATTAAATAAGCTGATTTCTCATTTGTCGCTGTTTGAGTCCCTTGATGTTTCAGGCTTAGATTTGACTTCTTTGCCTCATGGGATAAACAGTTCTGAAGCACCCCCTGTATACCAGGCACCGTGTTAGGCACTGGAGAGGTGTCCTGGTGGCTCAGGCAGCGTCCATGCTAGACGGCGCATTTGCAGAAGCAGATCCTAGTGCATGTGCCAGTTTGTAAAGTTGCATACACCGTTCTTGGTCTGAGCATTGGGGCTTTGGGCAGAAATGAAGTGGGCTCAGTGATATAGGAGAGATGTGCGGGGTTTGTTTTTGTTTTTGCAGTTACTATGTGTTGGGCCTTGTTCCTGATGCTGTAGAGCTCGTAATCTAGTAAGGAAAATGCTGGAACCAAGACTTTATCATCCACTAGCTCTGTGACCTTGACAGTCTCTCCTCCCTGAGCCTTACTGTCTTCAGCTGTGAGATCAGAGGCGTTGGAACACTAGGTGCTCTCCAGGCACCTTCAGCTCACCTCCTTTGACCTGGTGATGCCCCCACCCCAGAGCCTTCACCAACCAGCCTTTCTATCTCTCAGTGACCTCCGGTGCTTTCAGATGGCTGAGCTAGTTTTGTAAATCAGCCTCATGTGAGTTGAGGAAACATTGTGTGGGAGACAGTTGACTTTCTTCAAATGAAGGAGAAGAAAAGGAAACACAATCCCATAAAATATATATATATGTATTTAAATGGGAAGGGGGACAGGATTGCACTGGAGAGAATAGCTGCAGTCATTTAAGAAAGATAGTATTTCGATTTCAGAGTTTGGGGCCAATCCCAGCTTTTCAGCTTCGTGTACACCTACCTAGTCAGTCCCAAATATCTTTTCCTCCATTTCTTCCCTTATGGTTCTGTGCTGCTAACTGACTCAACTCTGCACCCTCCTCCCCTGAAATCGAGGCCCGAGAGGACAGAAATTGGGCTGGAACTAATTTAATGGCTGAGTGACCTCACAGTAGAGAAACAGCCGGATCCTAATAGGGGTCTTTGTCTACATTTCCACTCTGGCTGGTAGCATGCCAGTCAAGAGTCAAGCTGGAGACACAGGTGGAAGCGATTAGACCTGTCATAAAGTTTGAAAAATTGATTCTGGAGGCGAAGTGAATAGATTGAGCTTGACAGTGTTGTCCTAAAGATTCTAAGGGAAAATTCTGTAGTTTAATTTGAAATCCCTTGATTATTCATTAGCTTTCCAGATGGCTTTTGTTGATGTTTTCCATATTAATGCCTGTATTGTGTTATTGGTGTACTCTTAATGTGCACACAGGTAATGAGCAAAGAATAAATACATTGGTAAGTGTCCCAAATTAATGGGATATTAGTGTAATTGTGAAATAAAGGGTTTTTAAAGAAGTCGATTCCTTGGGATAATTAGCACGAATTTTTTTATGTCAGTTTGGTACTTTAAAAGTGAAAATTATTGGAGAATTAAAAAAAAAACCCTTCATTTTAATGTTTACTTCTAAAGTTTAAAATATAACTTTGGCCTTTGACTTTGGCAACGGTTGTGACCGAAGGGTTATTCTGGCAAGTTCTCCATCAAAATTTTTTTGTTGTTCCAATTCAACACCTGAATAAGTTAACCTTTCACATGCCAAGCTCCTGAAGTTGAATTATTTTGTGGCCTGGTATTTTTCAGAGAAGCTTCTATATTAATTTTTAGTGTTCTTGGTTGGTTGTTTTCATATTCTGTAACTGACTTTTTAAGGAGGGTAGAGTTATTGTGGTGTTTACCATTTTATGATAGTGATATGTGTTCTATTTACAAAGTACCATGAACTGAACGGCCTATAAACAACAGAAATTTGTTTCTTACTGTTCTGGAGGCTGGAAGTCTGAGATCAAGGCGCTACCCAGCTTAGTCACATTCTCTTCTGGATTGCAGACTGCTGACTTTTTTTGTGTGAGACGGAATCTCACTCTGTGGCCCAGGCTGGAGTGCAGTGGCAGGATCTCGGCTCATTGCAACCTCTGTCTCCGGGGATCAAGCAATTCTCCTGCCTCAGCCTCCTGAGCCGGTGGGATTACAGGCTTGCGCCACCACACCCAGCTGATTTTTTTTTTTTTTTTGTATTTTTAGTAGAGACGGGATTTCACCATGTTGGCCAGGCTGGTCTCGAACCCCTGACCTCAAATGCTCCACCTGCCTCAGCCTCTCAAAGTGCTGGGATTACAGGCATGAGCCACTAGACCCTGCTGACTGCTGACTTCTTGTATCCATACATGGCAGAAAGAGGGTGAGAGAGCTCTCAATGGTCCTCAGATAGAAGGGCACTAATCCCATTAGTGAGGGCTCCACCCTCATGACTTAATCACCCCTAAAAGTGATTATCATCACATTGGGGGTTAGGATTTCAGCACATGAATTTTGACAGAGGATTGGAGAGGGAACACACACATTCAGTCCATTGCAGTTGAATATCATTTTACTGTTGGACAACTTGAAGCATCCCAAGTTTGACTGCACAGAACAGCAGGAGTGAATGTCACCTGGAGTGGAGTGAGTATGTCCTCCTTCAGGGTAGAGCAAGCTGCCCAGCCATGGCAGGGACTCTGCTGAAGCTCTTTCAAACCCACAGCACTCATCTCTCTCTCTCTCTCTCTTTTTTTTTTTTTTTTTTTTGAGATGGAGTCTCGCTCTATTGCCCAGGCTGGAGTTGCAGTGGTGCGATCTCGGCTCACCACGACCTCTGCTTCCTGGGTTCACACCATTCTCCTGCCTCAGCCTCCTGAATAGCTGGGACTACAGGTGCCCGACACCATGCCTGGCTAATTTTTTGTATTTTTAGTAGAGACGTGGTTTCACCGTGTTAGCCAGGATGGTCTCGATCTCCTGACCTCGTGATCCACCCATCTCAGCCTCCCAAAGTGCTGGGATTACAGGCATGAGCCACTGTGCCTGGCCAACAGCACCCATCTTTTGAATGTTCTCAATGGTGGCAGTCTTCATCTTTTGAGGGTATATGAGACTTTTAGGAAAAAAAAAAAATTAGATAGCATGGTAGGATAGCTGAGTTAGAAAGTATTTGCAGAAATTGTGTATCGGCCATGCTTCACTCATTTTACATTACTTAGATCTTGGGATGGGTCCTGCTGGCCCTGGTTTGGAATCCCAATTTATTAGACAAATAAACTTGGGAGAATCAGCAACCTTTTATGCCTTTATTTCCTTATCTGTGTCATGTAGCTGGTAATAGTCTCCTTAAAAATAGAAAGTTTAATTACCAACTACTTTCTCTGGCACACCAGCTGTGTGCAAGACCCTGTGTGAGGCTCTGGGACCCATGGGGAATAGAGAGGATGTTGGGCCCTCTTTCAGGTTGCCTCGCTGGATAGGGTAAGGATGCACTGAGATAATGTGTCAGCAGACTCATAGTACATAGCTAATATTCATGGAAATCTCATTATTATTTAAACTTTGTGTGCAATTCTTTTTAGCCTTCGTGATGCATCCTTCAGCATCAGTGCTGTGGATGTCCATGAAACAGATTGGTGTGGTCCGTGCTCAGGATTGTGCTATGTGTATCCTTGTTTTTGGAGACAGGATCTTGCTCTGTTGCCCAGGCTGGAGTACAGTGGTCTGATCATGGCCCACTGCAGTCTCAACCTCCTGGGTCCAAGTGATCCTCCCACCTCAGCCTCCCAAGTAGCTGGGAACACAGGCATGAGTCACCATGCCTGGATAATTTTTAAATTTTTTGTAGAGACAGAGGTCTCACTCTGTTACCCAGGTTGGCTTTGAACTGCGGAATTTAAGTGATCCTCCCACCTCGGCCTCCCAAAGTGCTGGGATTATAGGCATGAGCCACTGTGCCTGGCGTAGTACGTGTTTTCTTCGAATGGAGTTTTTGTTGAAGATTTCGACAGTTTTTTTCTCATACTAGAACCAATTGTTTGTTGCTGGTTACTGTTTTGCCAAAAATGTTTTGTTTTAGTCCAACTTTTTTTTGAAAGATGAGAAAACATAGTCAGTTGTCCATGTTTGTGTTTCTCTTATATGTGAAGCAAGTCTCTTTTTCATTGAAATTTCTGTTTTTTAAAAATCTTAACCCTTTAATTATCATTTTCACCGGTAATTCACAGTCATTTCAAAAGAGCCAAATCTGCAGTGGTTTGAACATTTTCGCAGTCCCGTGGATATGCCTTGTGCATCACCCACACCTTCCTGAGACCCCTGAACCTTCCATGACAGTCAGAAACATGTGCACTTGACATTACTACATTCTCTTGAATCTCTAAAAAAAACCCCAGATGTTTATTACTCTGCAGAATTGCTTGATTGTAACTACATTTAATACTCATTTTGTCAGATGCCTCTGTTTTATTTAAACAAGCAATAAAAGACCACAAAAGGTAATAAGGCAAGGTTTGGGGTTAGAAAAGATAATCAATCAAGATGGTGACACTCTTTTCCCCCTAGTTCAGGTTTATCTTAGAGAAAAAGCCAAGTGTGTTGATTGTAGTTTAGTAGTGAGCTGAATCCACTGATGTTTGGAACGGCTTCCTCTCTAGTCTATAGATTGTAAAGGAGTTATTCCTTAGCAGGAGGGCCAATGACATGACCTTGGAATAACCAGCCTCTGGTTATAATCTGGTGCCTGAAAGCTTAGGTTAGATAACAAGGGGACATAAATAAATTGATCTAGATAAGTTAGTTCACTGAGGCCACGGAACCTTGCCCTTAATCATCCACGTGCAGAACTACTCTCTCCGGTATGAATTGCCCACAAATGTGTTAACTCAAGGCCTTTGTCATTAAATCTATACTGAATAGATGCCCACAATGCCGGCTTCTCAGGGCTGTGGCTGCTGACTCTTTACAGTACCCTTCTTGGTGTTTGTGGGTGGCCCAGTCCCCTAGCCCACTCTTTCACTGGATTCCTGTGTCTGAGTGCATTTGTTCATCTGTCGTCTGGCTGTGGTCTGCGGTTTGGACCTAGCAGCCATTCATGTGGGGAAGGTCAAAGCAGGTGGCCCTGTGGAAAGCCCATTGCATAGTCTCTGACACAGAGTGGGGTGGCCACCAAGAGTTGGTTTAATCTCTTCTTCAGCTATCAGTGAAGGCAGGTGCGTTCCCCACACGGCACTGCCGATAGCCACCGACTTTGGAACCTGCAAATAAAACCTGAGAATGTGTTTCAAGATACAGATGCAGTAAGAAATCTGTGGTAAGAAAGCAGCATTGACCAAACTTGAATTATGATTTAACAGTAGTTTCTAAGTAGAAACTTTTTTAGATATTCTTAGAAGTTAGTGTTTGTGATAACTGAGGTCTGACCAGTCACTTGGACACATGGGGTGTGCAGATAGAGGCTGAACTCTGGGTGAAAAATGTGTTTTAGTCAAAATCTGTAAATGTATAAAATAAATGTGCCAGATAAGCCAGCAGGTATTTTTCCTCCTACTTGTTAGGCATCCCCCTCTCCCATTTCTGTTTCTCTCCTGACTTAGCTTTGTGGCTTATTTAGAGGAACTTTTGTTTTTCTTTCAAATAAAACAGTTACCTGCTTTGGAGGTGAGAGTTGATTTGCTTTCACCTGCCCCTTTAAAATCTTTTACATACCTAGCATTTGGCAAAACACCCTCTGAGGTCTGAAATACCTTTGTTTCTGCTTTTTGTTTTGGAGAGAAGCATGTTCTGTTTCTGCATGAGGGGTATTCCGTCACTTTGAGATCCCAAACGCCACATTTTTTCTGCATTGCACAAGGAGTCATTCATCATTTTGCTTTTTTGTTTGGCTCTCCCTTAAGAGTATTCAAATTAGTGAGAAGGAAACGATGAAGTCATTGCCTGGCGGAGAAGGATTTTCCCTGGATGTGGAAGGGCAAGGAGACGAGGAGGAGGAGGAATGATGGGGAAGTCTGCACCTGCCTCTTTCTTTGCCCTTTGGTTCCAGAGGTCACCTTGATGCTAATACAGTTTTCAGTTTAAAATGGAATAATATGTGCATACAGAATTTATCTGAAAATGAAATACAAAAACCTCAGACTGGGCCGGGCGGAGGGGTGGGACAACAATATAAAGATGAAACTGTTTGGGGTGGGTATTTTACAGTATATAAATTATACCTTGATTAAAAAATTAGAATGACCTGGCCGGGCGCGGTGGCTCACGCCTGTAATCCAAGCACTTTGGGAGGCCGAGGCGGGTGGATCACGATGTCAGGAGATCAAGGCCATCCTGGCTAACATGGTGAAACCCCGTCTCTACTAAAAATACAAAAAAAAAAAAAAAAAAAAAAAAATTAACCAGGCGTGGTGGCACGCACCTATAGTCCCAGTTACTCAGGAGGCCGAGGCAGGAGAATCGCTTGAACCCAGGAGGTAGAGGTTGCAGTGAGCTGAGATTGAGGCACTGTGCTCCAGCCTGGGCTAGGGAGTGAGACTCTGTCTCAAAAAACAAAAACAAAAAACAAACAAAATCTCAGACTGTAACTTTCTTGCGTGCTGTTTTGACACAGCAGTTTGAATCACCCAGCCTCTCAGGGTCTCTTTCTCATCTGTGAGATTGGAGGGTTGTACTAGATCTGTGGCTTAATTTTTTTTTTTTTTCCCAAGACGGAGTCTCACTCTGTTGCCCAGGCTGGAGTGCAGTGGTGTGATCTCAGCTCACTGCAGCCTCCACCTCCAGGGTTCAAGTGATTCTCCTGCCTTAATCCCCCGAATAGCTGGGACTGCAGGTGCACGCCATCACACCCGGCTAATTTTTGTATTTTTAGTAGAGATGGGGTTTCACTATGTTGGCCAGGCTTGTCTCGAACTCCTAACCTCGTAATCTGCCCGCCTCAGGCTCCCAAAGTGCTGGGATTACAGGCATGAGCCATCGTGCCTGGCTGATTTTTTTTTTTTTAAGCTATAAAGCCCTCTTTCTTTCTTTCCTTCCTTCTTTCTTTCTTTCTTTCCTTCCTTCCTTCCTCCTTCCTTCCTTCCTTTCTCTTTCCTTTGTCTCACTCTTGCCCAAGCTGGAGTGCTGTGGCAGAATCTTGGTTCACTGCAACCTCCGCCGCCCAGGTTCAAGCAATCCTCCTGCCTCAGCCTCCCCTAGTAGCTGGGATTAAGGCACGTGCCACCATGCCCATAAAGCCCCCTTTCAAGTGAAATAGTGCAGAGCCCTCCTGTCCACATGGGCCCCGGGAGCCTTCTCAGAGGCCAGATTCCTCAGGGGATGGACGTCAAGACCACTGAAGTTGGAAGTGTCTTTCCAATTCGGACACTGAGGCCCAACTGGCCTGAGGACAGTTCTTTTCTTTTCATGTCTGTCTGGCTGATCATCTGGATTACTACTTTTTATGCCCTGCCCTGTTCTGAAAAGGAATTACGGCAATGGGGATTTCATATGATCTGTTACAAGTTCTCTCTGCCTCCTGCAGGTGCTGTCCCATCAACACGGAATACACGTGGCCCCTCTGGTTGGCATGCATCCCCCGACAGCTGTCTGTGTGCGCATGATTCATAACTCAGCTTCATTCCGCACTTCTCAGCTTCCCACGCTAACAGTAGTGGTGGCTGAGTAACGAGTTTCCTTCTGGAACCCAGGGAAAGTGGAGCGAGTTCCATGTCCCGTTAGACGAAGTGGCTCCTGGGGTGGGAGTGGGGCTGATGATCCAGGTGGGTGTTCAGATGTCTCCAATTAGAATTGAGTGATATCTGAGAAGAAAATCTCTGCTGGGCTGGGCGTGGTGGCTCACGTCTGTAATCCCAGCACTTTGGGAGGCCAAGGCAGGCAGATCACTTGAGGTCAGGAGTTTGAGACCAGCCTGGCCAACATGGTGAAACCCCATGTCTACTAAAAATACAAAAATTAGCTGGGTGTGGTGGTGCACGCTTGTAGTCCCAGCTGCTTGAGGGGCCAAGGCAGGAGATTGCTTGGATCTGGGAGGTGGAGGTTGCAGTGAGCCAAGATCATGCCACTGCGCTCCAGCCTGGGTGACAGTGAGACTCTATCTCAAGAAACAAAACAAAACAAAACAACTCTCTGCGGGCGTCGCTTCCATCCCAAACACCCAGAACGCAGGAGGGGATGCTACAGTGGCGTGAAGAACTCAGCTGTGGTGGAAAATGCCCCTCGGCTCCCATGCCCTTCAGAATGCTCTGGGAGGGAGAAGGGGAGATTGGGCAGAGGTGGAGTAGTCTTGGCTGACATTTTGGATTTCGATGTTTTGTTAAAGCTCATTTGGCTTTACTAACGTAGTATAGAACCTGCTGTGGAATCGGAGTGTGGGGTCTTACATGCTTGGAATCCTGGTGGGGCGTTCAAGGTGGATTCTGCAAGTCATGGCAATCTCCCTGCTTTCCTGGTTTTTATTTTCATCCTTTCTACTCATTTTCAATACCCTTCCTACTTCTGGAAACAACCTATGGCATCTTCTCTTTTATAAATGGAAACAAGATGAAGTGTCATCTGATTTTTTTTGCATTGTGTAATGCCCATTGAGGTAATACAAGAAACTTAGATGTTGCAGACCTGGACTGTGAATCTCTGATGTGGAGCTACTTTTAGAATTTTTTTTTTTTTTCAGCTCAATTAAAATGCCATCTCTAGCTTTGTTTCAGATCTTGTTCTCCTTTCTTCCTTCTCCTGCCTCCTCTTCCCTTCTTTCTGTTGCAAAATATGAACATGTTTCCTAACTGCTAAGAGGCCTTCTTGGAGCCTTTGTTCAGGCACCATTGTAAGATTACAGGCAGTTTCTATTTTTGCTGTTGATACCTGGAAAACTGTCATGAAGTGCACCACATGTTTCCAGCACAGTGTTGTCATCATTGGAATCGAATGAGGGATTTGACTTTTACTAAACCTTAAATCAGACAAACAAATATCTGTCCAAACTCTGGCAGGCACCTCAGGGGCCAGAGGGCATGAATGCCCTCTGCAGTGTTGTGGATGTGTCTGAGCATCAGATACTGGGCAATTTCTTACCATTTTTTCAGTCAAATATTTATTGAGCTCTTTTTTTTTTTTTCTTTAAGAGGTGGGGTCTTGCTCTGTCATCCAGGCTGGAGTGCAGTGGTGTGATCTTGGCTCACTGTAGCCTCGAACTCCTGGGCTTAAGCGTTCCTCCCACCTCAGCCTCTTGAGTAGCTGGGACTACAGGCGTGTGCCACCATGGTTGGCTAATTTTTCATAGCTTTTGTAGAGATGAGGTCTCACTTTTTTGCTCAAGGCTGGTTTTGAATTCCTGGCCTCCCAAAATTCTGGGACTATAGGTGTGAGCCACTGTGCCTGGTCTGTTGAGCTCTTATAACTTGAGGCAGCCCCTTCCAGTCACCTTGGAGATAGCTCTGTCTCCCAGAATGGCTCCTTATAAACCCACCCCATTCCAAAGTGGAAATCTGAATCCAAATACTGTTGAAAAAAATGTAATCTTTTCCTAAATGGTAGTTAAGATGCTTGTTAATTAGTTGAAGAGATATGAATCGTGTTAATCTTTTGGTGTATCTCCTTCTAGTCTTTTATTTCCTACTACACTACATGTGCAAAATTAGTCTGATCGTAATTTATTTAAGAAATCTTCTATGAATGCATTCTTCTCATTGCTAGTGATTTCCTATTATAAATAATAAGCGTATTTCTTTTTGAGCCAGCAGTTCTATATAATTCTGTAGTGACCCCATTACAATCTTTCTTTTCTGGAAGATACTTGGTGGATTATAAAACAAAGCAGACATTGATAGAAGTTGAATAGGATGGGGTTAATAACTGTTGTTTTCAATATTTCATAATATTTCATTATTATGGAATTGTTTCAAATTATTTTTTGTCCAAAGAGATGTCATGCCTTAATAATAATATTTAACATTGATTCACCACTTACTATGTGACAGGTACTATGCTAAATACATTCTGTAGGTTTTTACCATTTGGTCTTTACTAAAACCTGATGAGATAGTTATCATCATGGTTCCCCTGTAAAGAGATGAGGGGGGAGCTATAGCTTAGAGTTTAAATGCTTGGACAGAATGACATAAAGAGTAAGTGGTAGAATTAGCATTTAAGAGTTTTGTCTAAGAGCCTTAATTGTTAGTTCGTAATACTATATTACTTCTGACAGATGCTTTGCTGAAATCATAATGTACTATGTTCCCCATACTTCCAATCTACTTGTACACTAATCTTATTACAAAAGAAAATCAGGTTAGCTAATATGTCTAACTCTTGATGATTCTCTTAATTTTTTATTTTTTTAGTGAGATGAGTGGTGGAAAGAGCTATAATGGGAGTCCTAAGTTGAAGTCTCAACTCTTGAGCTAATTAGTGGGACAAGTTACTTTTTTGTTCCTCTGTACTATTATCTGTAAATTGTGGACAGTAATACCTTTATTAATGAGCTGTGATCTAAATTAAATACATGGTAAGTATGAAAGTGCCAGTACAATTTCTGACCTTTAATAGGTGCTCAGTAGTAGTAGTTTCATTTATTTACTTGAATTTCACTTGGGATAGAATATCTCTGGTTAGTACAATTTCCTTTGAAAATTAGAATTGCGTGTTTCTTCTAGCTTCTGTCTAGTTCAGAATGACCCTTCAATGATTAGCCATAGTGAATGTAATTTTGTCATCCTCATGCTCTCAGGTTCTATGAACTTCAAAATAAAACGGTAATAATTATCTAATCTGAGGAAGAGAGAAAAATATTTTAAAAATAAACAGAGCCTCAGGGACCTATGGGATAATATCAGAGTGTTTAATATATATGTAAGAGAGATGGAAAAAAATATTTGAAAAAATAGGGGGCAAATGTTCCCTCAGTTTGGCAGAAGACATAAATTTACAGGCTCAAGAAGTTCAGCAAACTCCAAGCCAGATGAATATGATGAAAATACACCTAGGCATATCATAGTCAAACTGCTGCAGACCAAAGATTTAAAAAAAAAAAAAAGTACTGAAAGTAATCTGAGGAAAACAGCATTTCATGCAATGAGGAAGAATGATTTGGATATTTGTGGACTTTTTCTCAGAAATTATTGAGCCCAGAAGAGAGTGGAACAATATTTTTAGAGGGCTCAAGGAAAATAAACTTGTCAACCCAGAATTCTGTATCCAACAAAATGTTTCAATAATGATGGCAAAATAGACATTCAGGTAAAAGAACACTAAGATAATGTGTCAGAGTGCGGGTCTGCTGGAAGGAAATGCCAAAGGAAGTTTCAAAAGGAGAAAGGAAAAACCCTAGAGGGAAACTTGAGTCTTTAGGAAGGAATGCTAACTGGAAAAATATCTGGATAAATTTAAAATACTCCCCCAACACACATACATCTACCTAAAGCAAAAGTGTAGCATCATCTTACATAGTCTTACATTTATTGATAGAATACATGTGACAACTCTAGCATAAAGGAACAAGGAAGGGGTGGTAAATGGACCTATAAGATTGTAACATTTCTGCATTTGATCTGACATGGTACGTATTAATGCTAAGTAGATGTAAAAGGTAGGGATGTACATTGTAATCCCTAGGATAACCACTAAACACATAAGGCAAAAGATACAGTTCAAAAGCCAATAGATAAAATGCCATTCTAAAAAAAATCCAAAAGAAGTCACGAAAAGAGGACTAGAAACAAACAAAAAAAAAAGAGAGGAAAAAAACCCAAAAATTAACCAAATGGTTTAAGTCAATTCAAACTTATCAATATTTACATTAAATGATAATAGACTAAGCCCTGTAATTAAAAGGCAGAAAATGTCAGAATGGATTTTTTAAAAAGCAAGACCTAAGTATATGTTCTCTTCAAGACACACTTCAATTATAAAGCCACAGGTTAGAAGTAAAAGGATAGGAAATGATACACCACATTAACAGCCTAAGGAGGTTGGAGTGACTTTTTAAACAGTAGACAAAATGGACTTTAAGATAAAGAAGTACAAAAGGTGAGGAGGGATATTTCACGGTGACAATAGGGGTAATTCATAGAGAACAGATAACAACTCATGGATGTGGATTTACCTAGTAACAGAGCTTTAAAATATATGATGCTAAAATGGACAGAATAAAAGAAATAGGCAAGTCCATGGTCATAGTTGGAGATTTCAGCATTGTTCTCTTAGCCCATGATGGAACAGCTAACCAAAAATCATGAAAAACAGATGATCTGGATAACACTGTCAGCCACTTTCACCTACCTGATTCCCAGTACTTCCAGAACACTACAGCTCGGCAAACGCACCTTCATTTCAAGTGTACTTGGTATGTTCACCAAGGTAGACTATGTGCTGGGTCATAAAACAAGTCTCCAAAAGCCTAAAGTGATTGAAATCACAGAGTATATTTCCTGTCCATAATGGAATTAAATTAGAAATCAATAACAAAGATGTATCTAGGAAACCCTCAAATACAAATAAACCCTTTTGTTTATTTAGAAAGTAAACAAAACATCTAAATTGTGCATTGGTTAAGCAAGAAATCACAAGAGAAAGTACAAATTGTTTTGAAACTGCGTAGGACCTACGTGGAGAAACCATGATCATGGTTTGGAAGAGTTGGTATTGGTGAGGTTGATGTACGAATTTGGTACAAGCTCAATCAAAATCACGGCAGGTATTTTTGTAGAAATGTATACGAAAATGTCATAAGATCCTTAGAGTGTTGCTTTTCCAGCCGGAAATCTCTGTGGCTGGTGGTACCTTTGCCTGAGTTTTGCTCGGGCCTGCTGGACTCATTCTTCCCTGGCAGGCTGCTCTTGGTCCGCGCTATCAGCCTGGATCCCACGCCTGCCAAGGGCGAGCCAGGCGCAGACTGGTGAGGGGTTGTGAATGAGCAAGCTTGGGGTCTGGCCACTGTGCACAGCCAGGCCGGTGCACAGTGGCTGCTGCGGTGGGGCAGGCAGCTCCAGGCCCTGGCACAGGTGCTGCCTCCGTGCAAGGCTAAGGCTGGATCAGATGTACCATGAGTGGCTTTTGCTGCAGGCACCCACACTTAGACGAGGGGAATGCGGTGGCATCCAGAAACTTGGAGACACCAGGAACTGCAGAGTCCCAAAGAGGGTGTTACAGCCCTGGCTGGGAAGCCCCTAGGTCTGGCTCCCTGAGGGGCTGCATCTCTTCTTTCCTCATCACCTGCAGCATGGTGAGCAGGGGGACATGGCGCCCTCTCTGTGTTACAGCTCTCTCAGTTCACCATTTGGCAGGTCCTCAGTTCTTGTCCTGCATCCAGGAAGAAGGAGGTATGTGGACAACTGGAGGGTGAGCAAGGCAGAGAGGAGTTTCATTGAGTGGCAGAACAGCTCTCAAGAGACCTGAAGTGGGTAGCTCCTGTCTGCAGGCAGGTCATCCCAATGAATGTCCAGCTCTTAGTGGAGAGGAGACCTGTAGTGGGTAGCTCCTTTCCGCAGACGGGTTATCCCAACGTCTCTCCGGCTCTCAGCAAAGAGGAGACCCATAGTGGGTAGCTCCTTTCTGCAGGCAGGTTGTCCCGACATGTGTCCAGCTCTCAGTGGGTTCTTCCAGAGGAGAGTGTGAGTCTGGCTGAGTCTGGGGTTTTTATGTTGTCACAATGGAGGAAGTGTGTGCTGACTGGTCCATGGGTGTCCCTGGCTCGTCCTGGAAAAAGCACCATCCAATTGGCCAAACAGTTGTCAATGAAATTCTCACTCCAGGCTGTGGACTTCACCTAGAACTGGCAGCCTGGAGCCCAGGCTTCAGGCTTGAAGCTGTGGTTTCACCGGGAACCTGCTTCTTCCTGCTTAGGAGCCTATCTGCCCCCCACTGCCATCAACATGCTGTCCACGGTGCCCAGGCTGTCCGTGCTGAGGGGCACCCACAGGCCTGTGCCAAGTCACGCTCAGGTCCCTGGCTTCCTTCCTGCATTCCTTGGTGCCCAAAGGCCAGAGAGGGCTGAGGCATCAGTGGGGGAGGGGAGTGCTGGCATCTCAGCGCTACTCCATGTATGTGCACATCTGGCTGGGTCATGACAGCACCCGGGCTTGGCTACAACTTTGCACTGAAGTAGGTGCTGAGAGCGGAGGGAGGCCAGGGAGTGGGAGTAGGCACTTCCAAGCCTGCAGGGACCAGGGATGCTTCCTGGATCCCCGAAAGTGCAGGGATGCCTGCATCCAGAGCCGTGGCTGGGTGGCCCCAGCTGCGCCTGGGAGCATGGGGCTCCTGCCCAGCCGACTTGGTAGGGGGCAGGGCTGCTGCCTATTCCTGGCCCCTACCAACTCCATGAAGTGTAGCAGCCCTGGCTGCATCTCCGCCATTGCAGCTGGTGTCCCCACAGTGGCTGCTCCAGATAGGCCACAACACCGTCACTAATTCTAACATGTACATAGAAATGCAAGAGTTCTGTAATAGAGAAAGTAATTTAGAACAAGAACAAAGTTGGTGGAGAAGTCATACTACTTAACTTTAAGACTTACTATAAAATGACAACAATCAAAGCTATATGATACTGGCATTAACAAGAAAATAGAACAATGGAGAAGAATATCCTGGAAATAGATCTGCACCTTATGGGCCTTTGATTTTTGAGACAGGTGTTAAAGCAATCTGATGGGGAAAGAAACGTTTTTTCAATATGTGGTGATACAATAACTCGATATGTGCTCCATATAGGAAAATAAGGGAATCTTGTGCTCTACTTCACCTGATACACGAAAATTGATTTGAGATGGATCATAGACCTTCATACAGAAGTGAAAATCATAAAGCTTTAAAGGAAAACAGTATCTTCATGACTTGTGACTAGGAAGAAATTTCTTAAACTGATTACAGAAAGCAATAACTATAAAAGAAAAAGTGATGGTAGACTTCATTTAAAAATTCTAGCCAGGTGCAGTGGTTCATGCCTGTAATCTCAGCACTTTGGGAGGTCAAAGCAGGAGGATAGCTTGATCCCAGAAGTTTGAGACTAGCCTGAGCAACATAGTGAAACTCCATCTCTACAGGAATATTTTAAAAATTAGCTGGATGTGGTGGCATGTGCCTGTGGTCCCAGTTGCCCAGGAGGCCTGAACCCAAAAGGTGAGGGCTGCAGTGAGCTCTGATTGCACCACTGCACTCCAGCCTGGATGACAAGAGTGACACCCTGTCTCTAAAAAGAAAAATTCTGCTCATCAAAAGCTACTGATGAGGAAACGAATAGATAAGTCACACACCGGGAATTAATACTTGCAAAACATGTGTCTGACAAAGGACTGGTATCTGAGATATACAAAGAACTTCTACAACTCAGTAATAAAATGGCAAATACTCCAATATAAAAATGGGCAAAAGATTTGAACAACACTTCACAAATTAAGAATGCCAGCAGTAGCTGGGCGCAGTGGCTCACGCCTGTAATCCCAGCGCTTTCGGAGCCCTCAGCAGGTGGATCACGAAGTCAAGAGATCAAGACCATCCTGGCCAAGATGGTGAAGCTCCATCTCTACTAAAAATACAAAAATTAGCTGGGTGTGGTGGCACACGCCTGTAGTCCCAGCTACTGGGGAGGCTGAGGCAGGAGAATCGCTTGAACCCAGGAGTTGGAGGTTGCAGTGAGCCGAGATAGTGCCACTGTACTCCAGCCTGGCGATAGAGCGCGACTCTGTCTCAAAAAAAGAAAAAAAAAAAAAAGAAGAAGAATGTCAGCAGTGTAATAAGTATAATAAGTGTAATAATCCTTAACAGTGTCTGCTTTCAGGAAAATGCAGATTAAAAGCACAGTGAGATGCCACTGCATACCCCCCAGATCAGCTGAAAATAGAAAGACTGACTCACCAAATATTGGTGAAGATGCAGAGCAACTGCAATTTCTGAACATCGTTGGTAGGAATATAAAATGATACAACCATTTTTCAAAAAAAAAAGTGTAGCAATTTTTAAATAAAAGCACACATGTGCCTACCTATGACCCTGTAACCCCACCCCCAGATATTTACCCAAGATAAACAAAAATACATATCTCTGCAGACCTGTCCATCCTGTTCATAGCACCTTTATTTGTAATTGCCAAAACCCGGAAGCAACCTAAATGTCCATCAACAGATGAATGGATAAACCGCAGCATATTTATACAAAGGTATACTACTTAGCAACAAAAGGGAATGAACTTGCGTGAATCTCAAAAACGTTATGCTGGCCAGGCGCGGTGGCTCAAGCCTGTAATCCCAGCACTTTGGGAGGCCAAGACGGGCGGATCACGAGGTCAGGAGATCGAGACCATCCTGGCTAACACGGTGAAACCCCGTCTCTACTAAAAATACGAACAATTAGCTGGGCGAGGTGGCGGCGCCTGTAGTCCCGGCTACTCGGGAGGCTGAGGCAGGAGAATGGAGTGAACCCGGGAGGCGGAGCTTGCAGTGAGCTGAGATCCGGTCACTGCACTCCAGCCTGGGCGACAGAGCAAGACTCCGTCTCAAAAAAAAAAAAAAAAAAAAAAAATTATGCACAATGAAAGAAACATCCCATGAACGAGTACATACTGTGCTATTCCATTTTCTGAAATTGAAGAACAGACACATCTAATCTATGGTGGGAGAAAATTAGAAGAATGGTTGTTTCTGAGAGTGGCGGTGGTATACACAGTTGTCAAAACCCAGCAGATCTTAGCATATCAATGTAGGCCAAATTTACATAAAAACTAAAATATCGAACTCTAGTTAATGGTATGCAGGCTGAAGTATTAAAGGGGATATCTGCAATTTACATTGAAAGGCATAAAGCAAGAAGATGAACTAATGGCTGGATGCATAGGTTGATAATGTACTAAAGCAAGTAGAATACAATGTTAATGGTAGGTGGTCCTCTACATTTTCACCAGTATTTGGTGTGGTCAGTCTTTTACTTTCAGCTGATCTGGTGGGTGTGCAGTGGTAGCTCACTCTGCCTTTAATCTGCATTTTCATGAAAACAGATATTGTTGGGGTTTTTTTGTTTTTTTTTTTTTTGTTTTTTGAGACGGAGTCTCGCTCTGTCACCCAGGCTGGAGTGCAGTGGCCAGATCTCAGCTCACTGCAAGCTCCGCCTCCTGGGTTCACGCCATTCTCCTGCCTCAGCCTCCCGAGTAGCTGGGACTACAGGCGCCCGCCACCTCGCCCAGCTAGTTTTTTTGTATTTTTAGTAGAGACGGGGTTTCACCGTGTTAGCCAGGATGGTCTCGATCTCCTGACCTCGTGATCCGCCCGTCTTGGCCTCCCAAAGTGCTGGGATTACAGGCTTGAGCCACCGCACCCGGCCGAAAACAGATATTGTTAAGGATGATTACACTTACTGAACCTACTACACTGCTGGCATTCTTAATTTGTGAAATGTTGTTCAAATCTTTTGCCCATTTTGAAGTTGGGGTATTTGTCATTTTATTATTGAATCGTAGAAGTTCTTTGTATGTCTCAGACACCAGTCCTTTGTCAGATACATGTTTTGCACATATTAACTCCCAGTGTGTGACTTGTCTAGGTGGTGGGTATGTGGATGTTCATGCTAAAATCCAACCTTGTGGTAAAGTGTCATTATTTTTATAATAGGGGCAAATAACCGTGGACAGTTTTTTCAAGTGCTATGGTATAATAAAACTCAGTGTAAATTGATGGAAATTGTATTTACGTAGCGTTTTTGGTAGCCCTTGTCGCATGGATGTGTCACGGCAGCCTGATAAAGGGCCGTCTGTGGTGGTGCCCATGTCCATTCATTTTCCTTCCTTGTCTCCTTTCTTTTACTTAAATGTGTGCAATTTTCTCTCCTTCCTTGAACAAAATAGCTCAAATGATATAAAAAGTAGAAAGTTAAAACTGAAGTGTTACTTTTGGTAACTTGCTGAATTATTTACTTCTTAGGTTTTGGATACTCTGAGTACTAAAATTTAAAACAAAAATCACAGTCTGTATTCTCGTTTCCTGAAATCCCAGTGGTCTAATTTCTCTTTATTTATGCCCCTAGTGAAAATATTTTAAAAATCTAAATTTGTATGCACATAAAGTTTTCATTTCTCACACCTCATATCATGCAGCCTGCTGTCATGGCCTTTACAAGTGTGTGCGGAATACGAGGCTCCCTGCTGGGCACACAGCCGGTCTCAGGGTTGCCGTAAAATGTTCTACCTCGTGTTAAAAAGAAAAGATATAATTAGCAGCGTTTGCATTATTGAAAATATTCTCATTAATGTATATTCTGATGTAATTTTACTCTGTAATTGCTCCAAAAAGCCTCTCTAAGGCTCCAGTTGAAGGTGGGGTGGGGGGCCAGGGCCAGGGGGTAGGTGCTAAAGTTTCCTCCTTCTTAGATGACATTTTCCAAACCCTTCTGCCCAGGTCTTTTAAAACAGCTGGACCAGACCTGTGAGAGTTAGGAACATTTTCTTCTGTTAGTATTTGAATTTTAGTCTTGATATCTCTAGCTTATGATTTTATTGAAAAATCTCACTGCTAACTAGTCCTTAAGACATTTTTCCTCATGTGATATTTTGTCATGAAGCCCCCCTTTAAGATTTCCAGTTACTTTAAGGGAAACTTGTAACTATGATTCCCAAACAATCACTTCTCATTGGAAAGCTGAGGTGAAAATCCTCATGTCTGCAAAGGTAACAAATTACCAATAACTGCTGGAGAAATATAGGTAGAAATATAGGTCTATTTATGGATAATCTAGTTTTAAAATTAAGAATGATATGGGAAAATAGTTTAAGAAATGGAGGGGAATATGCTCATAAAAGTGAAAATCATGCAAGTAATAACTAGGACAAATAAGGAATTAATAGCTAATAATCACGAGAGGGACTGTTAAGACCGTATCAGGCCTGCTAAGGAAGACTTAGGTGTATTCTCTTTTCTTCCTCCCCGCCCCTTCATGGTAATAAGCCTGTGGTGTCAACGAGATTCCTGGGGAGATGCAGTGGTCCAGACGTAGCTTCTCAGAGAGGCAACTGGGTTTGTGTCCAGGTCACTGGTGGCCAGAGGCTGCACTCTAATAGCAGTACTAGGGCGAGAAACAAAAGCAACCAAGTTTCGCTGCTGACAGTCCTTCAGAGTCAATTTCTGAAGTCTCTTAAATGAAAAACATGCATGCTTTGGTGTGGAATTAATTTTAAAATCATGGCAAACAACTTTTCAGATTCTTTGCAATTCAAAGGTGCTATATAACTAGGGTTCACAGGTTTTTTTTAAAGGTGGTTTTCTCCTGTTCGTATTCCTGTTCCCACTCCTAAAGGATTCCAAAGCAGGAATCTAGGGTTTCCCCAGAAGTTAAAGTTCCCCTATTGTTCATAAAACAATTCTACATGGAAGACCTCTGTTCTTTCTCTTTAAGTAGGGGAGTTGGATTGGTTCTGTGAGTCTGTGATTTTAACCCAGATGTTATAAACACAAGATTAAGGACATCAATACATTTAAGATGGAGGATTAACAAAATAAGGATATGGTATCTAGAAGAAAATTTATTTTAGGGTGTATAATTTAATTGTACTAAGCAAGTCTGGTAAAGATGACAGTTATCAGAAGTAGAATTTTTTTGTTCTCCGAGTATCATGAAATTTCTTAAGCATGTCTGTGTTCTCACAGTGCTTTTTAATAAGCAAAGGGCATTTTGAAGGTAGAAATGCAGTTTGCATGGATAATCCTTAGGAAAGAAATGAGATTTGAAAATGAAAATCTGTTTTCTGGTAGATCCTGAGATGGCAGAAAGAAACTCATCTAAAATTAAACATCCTTTGGCCGGGTGTGGTGGCTCACACCTGTAATCCCAGCACTTTGGGAGGCCGAGGCAGGCGGATCACGAGGTCAGGAGATTGAGACCATCCTGGCTAACACGGTGAAACCCTGTCTCTACTGAAAATACAAAAGTTTAGCTGGGCGAGGTGGCGGGCGCCTGTAGTCCCAGCTACTCGGGAGGCTGAGGCAGGAGAATGGCGTGAACCCGGGAGGCGGAGCTTGCAGTGAGCCGAGATCACGCCACTGCACTCCAGCCTGAGTGACAGAGCAAGACTCTGTCTCCAGAACAAAATAAACAAATAAATAAAAATTAAGCATCTTTTGTTTAATGAATGGACTCAGGTCATTGAAACAAAGTTGCAGTTGTTTCCTTAGGGCCTTACAGCTGAGGCTTGAATGCCAGGAGTTATATCTCAGACACAACCTGTGCAGTGCCTCATTTTTTCATTGGAAGAAACTGTCCCTTGGAGAGAGGAAGATTGCTCTATACCTGATGACTCGCAGGGGACAGAGCCTTCACCTCGTCTTCTAGAGCCTGTGCTGTCTCCCGGACTAGGGTGGATGGACTTCTCACGGGTTCTGGAGACCCTGAGATGGGGACAGCTGCCCAGGCTCACACGGTGGCCTGGTGGAAGAATGCTTGTACAGTGCAGTGTTGCGTGGGGACCAAGTCGTAATGCCAGCCAATTGTTTCTTCCCCCTTTCCAGAGTATGAGTGCCAGACAATGTTCTCATGACACCTTTTTTTTTTTTCCCCCATGACTTTTTATTTTGGTCATCATTTTCTTTATATTTTATGGAAAGATGTGTTGACTGGAATCACATTACAATCCAAATGCCACCTCAATGAAAAATTTAGAGGAAAAAATAGAATTGGTCATTAAAATTGTTAAATTCTAGAGATCATCAGCTTTGTTTTCTGTTCATAAATTTAAAAGTGAACTCTAAAGTTTACCCTAATCCCATCTGTCTTGCTTTGCCTGCGTCCTTCCTGTCTCTCATTCCCACCTCTGTAGTCACTGTCAAGAGATTGATCTTTTTCAAGACTTTTCAATATGGTGTTAATATACAAGGGGTCTTTCTCTCTCTTTCTTTCTCTTTCTTTCTTTTTTTCTTTTTACTTCTTTCTTTTCTTTTTTCTTTTTTTCTTTCTTCCTTTCTCTTCCTCTCCCCTTTTTTTCCCCTTCCCTTCCCTTTTCCCTTCCCTTTTCCCTTCCCTTTTCCCTTCCCTTTTCCCTTCCCTTTTTTCCTTTCTTTCTTGACGGAGTCTTGCTCTGTGGCCTAGGCTGGAGTGCAGTTGTGTGATCTCGGCTTATTACAACCTCTGCCTCCCCATTCAAATGATTCTCCTGCCTCAGCCTCCAAGTAGCTGGGATTACAGGTGCATGCCACCACACCTGGCTAATTTTTGTATTTTTAGTAGAGATGGGGTTTCACCATGTTGGCCAGGCTGGTCTCGAACTCCTGACCTCGAGAGATCCTCCCAACCTCAAGAGATCCTCCCACCTTGGACTCCTAAAGTGCTGGGATTACAGGCGTGAGCCACCACGCCTGGTCGTCTTACTGTATGTTTCTATGTTGGGGTTACAAGATTAAGTTGCTATAGTAAGAGACTTGACAGTAATTTGGCTTTAAAAGAAGGGCATGTAGTTCTACCTCATGTGATAGAACAGAATACGTAATGTAGGTCATTGGGCTGCTGTATTCCATGCAGTCATTCAGAGACCCAGGCTGACAGGGGCTCTGCCATCTTTGACATGTGACTTTCTAGGTCAGTCATCTGGTCATTGCTTTTTCAGACAGCAGATAAGACAAAGGAGTGGAAATAGAAGGCTAGAGATTTTCTCTTAAACATGTGAGGCTGGAGTGGTACACTTCATTGGCAAGAACCTGGTCCTAGCCTGCCTGGCTGACAGGAGGGGAGTGAGGGAGATGCACTTCACAGCCAAAATTCTGTTGTCAAGAAGGGGAAGGTAGATTTGGTTGGATTTTGATCTGTCTTTGCTGCTGTGTTACTCTGTAGTTCAGTCATGTACTCTGGAGGTTTAGCTGTGTTGTAGCCAATTGATCTAGCTCGTTCCTTTTTACTACTGTATGTTATACCACAATAAGAGCATGCTACGCTTTGTTTAGCTGCTAGCCGTTTCCTTCCTAATGGATAGCTAGCTGATTTCTGTCGTTTTGCTCTGAGAACCAATGTTGCAATGCCCATTGGGGAACCCGGCCCCCCAGATATATGTACATGTGCGATGTTTCTGTCTTATGGGAACTGGGTCGTCAAGCATGTGTCTTTAGTCTGGATAGCTATTGTTAAATTGCCTACAAACTGAGCAGATCTGTTAGTATCAGTTTACACTTGAGCCTTTGGGGTTTGAGAGGATCTTTTTCTCTGCGACCATCTGTGGGCTGATTTTTGCATTTTACTTGTGATAACAAGGGAGGCTAAGTGCCCCCTTTACATCATCCCCAAAAAGGAAAAAATGAGCAATGGTATAAAAGTTCTTTGGATAAATATTTATTATCGGATAGATTCAGTAGAGCAGAACCCTTAAAAAAAAAAATAACTACTCAAGTTCTTGGCTTGGTTTTATAGCCAGCATCATCTACTACTAATTTATTTCTACTTTGTTACCCAGTTTAGTATCAATTTAAAATCTGTTGTTGAAGATGATAGAGATGAAACTGAATTATTTAAAGGAAATGAAAGTTACCTTTTGATTTAGCACCAGCTGACATGGAGCAAGATGGCTTTTGAGGACTTCATGATCGAAGGAATGTGATCCCTGTGTTTCCCCTGTGAATTTGCCCAATCACGAAAATAGTCATGTAAATAAAAGGGACTCCACCTTTCCTAGACCGCAGTGGGAGACGTAATGCACTGGCAACAGCTTCTATCTAGTCAGATACACGATTGTAAGTTTGAACTTGCAGAAATCCATCTCATTTGTACACCAGTCTTTTACCCCACATTGTACACCAGCCTCACATAAAGTGTAATGACTGTCAAAATGGGTATTTCCTCAACTATAAGATAATATTTATAATCATATCACCTTTGTTGATGTTTCCTACCTAATGTGTATCTTCAGTTTATGTCTTCGATTTCATTTTTGAAAAAATAATGAATTCCTCCAAGTTTCAAGTTATTGGTTTAATTCTCAGCATTTCTGCCTTTCCCCTCACCATTCCCTTCCCCCACCTCTACCCAGAAACATACATGTATTATTACTTTGCGCTACTAACCAAACTAATTTTGTCCAGATTGAAAGGTTATAAAATGTTACAGTTTAGGCTCACAAAAGTAAGACAGCACATGTGAATTCAAGAAACTGTTAGTTATGAAGCTGTTTACCTTTCTGAAAGGAAACTAGTTTTAAGCGTCATTGAATGGATCTATGAAAAAAGTTGAGTATTATTTTACAATAATTTTAGACTTTCATGACTGGAAATTAAATACAGCAGTTTTAAAGGCATATTTTACTTGAACTTTTATAAGCTCAGGCCATGTTTTTATTAAAAAATCGGACTCAGCACCTTATATGGAGTACAATACCAGATGTGAGATATAAGAGAAATTGCTGGGGCCACCTGCTTACTGTGTATTAAAAACTTGTGTGGTAGCTGATGTCATATAAAGTATGTATGATAGGGAATAATTCTGAGTTATTAGACCAAATCAGAATAGTAAGGGTCACTGGTGGTGGAATGTTCAGAATTTTCTATCACAGTTTACTATTCGTTTGGAACAACCAGGGTTGAAATGATGACCCTCTGCTTAAAAATGACAACAACAGAACAGTACAAAGACTGAACAGGTTCTCCGGATACATTTAGGAGAGGCAGGAGCTGGGAGGAGAAAGCCGAAGAGGGTCTGCTCCCTACGCTGATGGCTTCGTGTGGGGCAAGCCACAGAGTTCCAATTTATAGAGATTTTCTCTATTTTTTTGAAAAACACTTTACTGTTTGTTTTTATGTCATTTTCTAACATTTTTCATCTTTTTCCATCTTTGCTTCTTTCCTGCTTCCATCTCCTTTCTTGGTGTCCCCAGGAACAGAGCATCTGTTTCAAGATTTAACCGGAGTGGGAGACCCAGGAGTCTACAAACCTGCCTTGGAGCCATTCCTTTAAACTGGTGCGCATTTTGGGGCACATGAGTGGGGAGTGGTGTAGTTTTCAGAGCCTCAGCCTCCACATGGACTCTTGCCTGAGATTGATCTGCTTGAGCAGATGTCAGTGGTGGGGATATCAGCCTGTTTTCTTCTCCCACCCACTGCCATGCACCACGCCCCACCTCCACCGTAACTGCCTTTTCTCACCCGTCCATAATCTTGCTCTGGATGACCCTGTCTGAGATGGAGCAGCCTCTAGGGTGGCAGACAGGGCAGCGTGAAATAGTGGTGTCAGAAAGCAAAAGACAAGATTTTAAAAAAGACTTTTTAATGATAGATAAGGCATGATTTTTGGCAAATACGTTGGAAGGAGTTTAAAGAATTGAGCAACGCTGCTGTAATAAAACTCCTTTATTTCCCTGTACTTAGGTATATGGACAAGGTTTCTCAGTGTTAACATCTATAAAAAATGGAAAGTAGAAATGGAATTGATGTTGACCCTGTCTTATTCTAGCCATAAGTAATATTCATCTATAGAAAGGATAAAAAGGCCCATTCATCTTATTAAAGATGAATTTCCAATGGATTTCAAGTTATGCTTAATATTTTTATTAAAATTTGAAACATTTGTATTTTGATCCATTCTGTACTATTGGCTATTGTAACTGAATCAATTCATAATATGAAAACTTAACACTTAGAACTTAATGGTTACAGGAAATAAAAACTACAATTTTTTAATATGCTTTTTTTTTTTTTTTTTTTTTTGAGACGGAGTCTCGCTCTGTTGCCCAGGCTGGAGTGCGGTGGCCGGATCTCAGCTCACTGCAAGCTCTACCTCCCGGGTTTATGCCATTCTCCTGCCTCAGCCTCCCGAGCGAGCAGCTGGGACTACAGGCGCCCACCACCTCGCCCGGCTAGTTTTTTTTGTGTTTTTTCAGTAGAGACGGGGTTTCACCATGTTAGCCAGGATGGTCTTGATCTCCTGACCTCATGATCCGCCCGTCTCAGCCTCCCAAAGTGCTGGGATTACAGGCTTGAGCCACTGCGCCCGGCCTGTGTGCATTTTTATTGTAGAGAAAACAGAAGTAAGACTTTTAAGTAGAATTAGGATGGAATTGGGGTGAAGTGTAATTTTCTTGAAGGAGGAAAAGGAAGGCAAATTTTTGACTAAAGGAAGTGTTTGTTCATGTACTTTTTTTTTTTTTTTTTTGAGACATAGTCTTGCTCTGTTGTCCAGGCTGGAATGCAGTGGCACAACCTCAGCTCACTGCAGCCTCTTATCTCACAGGTTCAAGTGATTCTCCTGCCTCAGCCTCCCGAGTAGCTGGGATTACAGGCACACACCACCATGCCCAGCTAATTTTTGTATTTTTGGTAGAGACAAGGTTTCACCATGTTGGCCAGGCTGGTCTCAAACTCCTGACCTCAAGTGATCTGCGTCCCTCAACCTCCCAAAAATGCTGGGATTACAGGCATGAGCCACCAAACCCGGCCTGTTCATGCACTTTAGATGATGGTTTCTCTGATATTTTGATTCCTTTGAACATACTTACAAAAGTGATATAATAGTTTCATTTAAATGTCAATATCGATCCCAGACCAGAAATTGCATCCTTTGCAACTGTCTTAGCTTAGACGGAAAAATTTTATATGAACTTAAAAATATGCAAGACTTTCATAGTTTTTTTTTTTTTTTTTTTTTTTTTAAAGTAATTCTACTAGGGGATATTTAAGCCAAAAGTTTGAAGCCCAGTGCTTTGTGGCACATAGCTGAGTTCTACACCACAACATCGGAGCACTTCTTAACCTTGTGGTGGGTGGTTGAGATGAATTGTTGGGTCTTGAGCAGCAGAACTTTGCCAAGAAGAAATGATGCAAAGACAATCTTGAACAAGTTTAGGCGTTTTGCAGTAATTTTCAGTTTTCATTACTATGCTGAAAAGATCTATCCGTATGATATCCAAAGATACGGTTGCTGCAGTGAGCTCTTTAAGTGCAAATCGAATCATGTTCCTTCCTTTCTCAAAAACTCACAGGCTTTCCATTTCCGAATCTACAAAATCCCAACCCTGAGCATGGCAGGGAAGACTGACAAGTGCTGGCCCCAACCTCTCTTTCCAGCCTTGACCCTTTCTGTGACCCCGCCTGTGACCCTCATACTTTCTGTTTTAGTTTCACTAAACACCTGCTATTTCCTGAAACTGGATCTTTGAATGTGCTGTTCCCACCCCTGATTATTCCCCACCACCACATTTTCCATCTGATTCCTTCTCAGTGGCTCAGCGTCAGTCAGTTCTCTCCTCTCCTCTGGAAGCCTTGCTGATGTCTCCACATGGAATCTCCCTGTTTAGAGCTTTTATGGTGCTATTTCTAAATCTCTGTGCATCACCCTGTGCGACTGGTTTTATGTTTCTTCACTGACTCTGCACCCAGAAAGCAGGATTACTGTTTTACTTGTTCCGTGTCAGGCCTGGGAGAATAATGTGCACTCATATTTATGACTGAACATACATTTCTGTCTCATGGGACTTGGGGAATTTGTAGCAATTAAGAAATGGTGAAGCCAGGCTCAGTGGCACACGCATGTAGTCCCGGCTATTCGGGAAGCTGAAGTGGGAGGATCGCTTGAGTCCTGAGCAACATAATGAGACCCCGTCGCTTAAAAAAAAAGAAAAAAGAGAAAGAAAGAGAAATGACAAGTGTTGAATTAGGGGCATAGCATGCTTTGGTGGAAAGAATAATTCAGAGACTTTGGGACTTTGGGGCTCACTTCTGCGATTGCTGAATTCCTTCCTTTTGGTAAGTCTCCAGGCCTTTCCTCTTCCTTCCCCTTCCAGGTCCAAGAGATGTGATGTAGGCTGTATAAGGCTCATCAGCCATGCGAGAGTAGCGATGGTGACCCAGGCCCTGATTATAGGAGCTGAGAGACAGGCGACCACACCACATTACAGGAGGGTGAGAGGAACAGATGTGGAGAGGTTCTGAACTTGTAGGTCAAAATGTGAAATTCAAAAGAATACCCCCAAAATCTTAGAAAATTTTGTAAAGGAAAACAGAGTTATCATTAAGCACACGAAAGGATGCCCCACATCAGTAGCCATCAGGGAGATGCCAATCAAAATCACAATGAGATGCCACCTCACACCCGGGGCTGTCAGAAAAAAGAGGCAGTAACAAGTGTTGGCAAGGATGTGGAGACGTTGGAACTCTCCCACACTGTTGGTGGGAATGTAAAATGGAGCAGCTGCTTTGGAAAACAGGCAGCGCCTTGCAAGGTTAAACACAGAGTTAACCATGTAATACAGCAGCTCTGCTCCTAGACACCTACCCAAGAGAGATGAAAACGGAGGTCCACACAAAAACATGCATATGAATATTTATCCATCGTGCTTCATGACAGCCAAAAGGTGGGAACAACCCAAATGTCCATCAGCGGATGAATGGATAAATAAAATGTCTGTTCATACGATGGAATATTATTCAGCCATAAAAAGGAATGCAGTACGGATGCCTGCAGTATTGATGCATGCTGCACCGTGGATGAACCTTGAAAACATTACGCTAAAATGAAAGAAGTCAGACACGGAGGAAGACCACGTGTTGTGTGATTTCATTGACAGGAAATGCCTAGGATCGGCAAATCCATGGAGATAGGAAGTATAGTAGATGAGTGGTTGCCATGAGATTGGTTGGTGGGGGGTGGAGGAGAGAGGAATGGGGAGCGGCTGCTAACGTGTGAGAGACTTCTTTTGGGGGTGATGAATCTGGAATTAGATGGTGGTAATGGTTGTACAACTTTGTGAAAGTATCAAGACCGCTGAGTCTTGTACTTTGAAAGGGTGAATTTATCGTATTAGAATTATGTCTCAGTAAAGGTGTTATTTTTAAAAAGACAGGTGGTTCAGAAATTCTAAAGCTTATGTCAGAAGTGATGTAAGAGGGAGGACCTCTTTTAAAAGAAAGTGTAAGCAAACGAACACAGGAGCAGAAAACCAAATGTTCTGTGTTCTCACTTGTAAGTAGGAGCTAAATGAGAACCAGTGAGCACAAAGAGGGGAACAATGGGTCCTGGGGCCTACCGGAGGGTAGAGGGTGAGAGGAGGGAGAGGATCGAGAAAAAAATCTATTGGGTACTAGTCTTAGTACCTGGGTGACAGGATGGTCTGTACACCAAATCTCTGTGACACGGGTTTGCCTGTATTAACAGTATTAACAAACCTGCACATGTACCCCTGAACCTAAAAGAAAAGTTTAAAAAGAAAAAAGAAAGTATAACAAACATCCCTTGGTGAAAGAGTATTTCCATATCTGGAAGCACCTGAGAGCTTGATGGACCACATAGGTAACTACTCACAGGGACGTTACCTGGGCAAAGGGCAGAGTCTCTTGTGGTGGGGGCGGAAGGGGAGGGCTGTGGAGATTGTAGGATCCAGAATTTTCTCGTGGTTGCCTTCATTTGGGCTTTAGAGGCACCGCCTGTGCTAAAAGGTAGGTTATATAGGCTCCGTAATGAGAGGGACTGCATTTCATTCCACTTTGTCATATCCTGTCTCCCAGCCCTCAGCACAGAACCTGGTCAGCGTTCCATAAATGTCTGTTGAAATAAAATGAAGTAATTTTTCTGTCAACATAACCACCATTGGGAGAGGTGAAAAATTGAGAAAATGAATAGAATGTGTTTAACTTATTTTTCACACTCATTTTATTGAAGCTCTCTGTAAAAATAAACCCAGGTGGACGGTAATTGATTGAGTGATAATTTCTAAGTAGCAAAGTGTTAAAGTAGATAAGTGCCTCCTACTGTGGAGAAACTGCCTGGCCAAAATCTGAACTGCTGAGGCGTTTATTTTAACACTGGGAAACATTTATTACCCTAAACTTGTTTCCATTCATACACAGCATCTATCATAGCAGATGTGCCGTGTCTAAACTAGACATGGTTTAGAAAATGCAGTAATCCCGCTCTATCAGGTGAATTTCTAAGAGAAATACTTTTTCCTTTTTATTTATTGCTTTTTTTCTTCAGCCTCTCCGTCTTCCAAAATAAAAGGAAAGTTGCAATTTAGCCTAGTTTATTTGACTTACACAAAAATTAATATTAAATTACAGTGCATTTCAATTAAAAGTAATAATTAAAATTTGAACATCTCCAAGTAAAACTTGAACTTGGGACCTTATTAACAATAAAACATCAGCAGCTTTCTCTGCACGTTGGTCTGACCAGTCCTGGCCACTTTTAGTGGCTAGTTTGGGGAATTAGCCTGACTTCCTGGAGGGTGTGGCTTCCTGGAGGGGGCATGGCTTTGGAGTCTGATCACCCTGGCTTGAGTCCTGCTCTGCCACTAACTAGCTGGCTGACCTTGGGGAGGTTATGTGATCTCTCTCTGCTTAGTTTCCTCATTTGAAAAAAAGGAATAGCAATGCCTGCTCAGAATAAGGATGAAATCAAACCCTATATTAGACACATCAGAGCAGGTGCTCAATTAAAATTAACCCCTCCTGCTGCAACTTATACTATTTATAGGATGCATGTGTGCACACATGGAGGGAACCCAAGCATTCTTGTCCAGCTAATTCTGACCTAGAGCCTGCTATAGAGTGGATTCGGCATGAATATTGATTAAGTAAATATGTGACCTGAAAGGAGCAATTTCAGGGTGTCCTTAGGCCGGTGTGTCCTTAGGCAGCCAGAAGCCTCCAGTGATGTAACTGATTATTGCGAGACCGTCTTCTTCCCCACCTCCTTGTCACTGTGCCTGAACGCCCGCCTGAGCAGCACTGCTGCTGAAGGCTTCCCCACAAACATGTATGGGAACGGTGGTTTGTGAAACTCACCTTGGGACTACTTCTATTCCTTATTGAAAATCCTACAATTTTATTTTAAATGAAATGCGAAAGGTTGAGGGATACTCCTGGGTTTGGAGTTGGATGCCCTTCAACCACAAGACAACTTGTATGAAAGTCACTGCTCTGTGCAGCAAGGCCACTCCAGCTATGGTTTTGAGACAGACTTTTGAAACTGAAAGATGAAAATCTTCCATCTTCCTGCCTCTGCAAAACTCAGTCCACTTACACAAAAGAACAAGACTACAGTTGTCCTGCTCCCCTCTCCTGTTGTGGACCTGTGGGGGTCCCGGTGGAGTTCGCAGAGTGGAGAGAGCTGAGGGTGCAAGGCCAGACTCAGAACAATGGATTCTTCAGCTTAGAAACCATTTGTGATTTTAGGAGAACCAAGTCGGGAAAGGAAGAATGCCAGGACAAAAGACAAAAAACTCCAAGCTGACCAGGCACGGTGGCTCAAGCCTCTAATCCCAGCACTTTGGGAGGCCGAGGCGGGCAGATCACGACGTCAGGAGTTTGAGACCAGCCTGACCAACATGGTGAAACCCCGTCTCTACTAAAAGTACAAAAATTAGCTGGGCTTGGTGGCACATGCCTGTAATCCCAGCTACTCAGGAGGCTGAGGCAGGAGAATCACTTGAACTCGGGAGGTGGAGGTTACAGTGAGCCAAGATCGCGCCACTGCACTCCAGCCTGGGAGACAGAGTGAGACTCCATCTCAAAATAAAAACAAAACAAAACAAAAACCAAACAAAAAACTCCAAGCCAAACATTGGGTGACTTAGGGGCCTCAGAGGAGGTGTAGCCTGTAGATGACAAACCTGGTAGGAAGTCCTGTTCCAGTGGTTCCCAGCCTGTTGCAGATTTCCCAAGCCTGGGGAGGGGGTGATGCACGAGGAGTATTCGGGGACAGGCTCACAGGCAAATGGGGATCATTTAGCCACTGGTGCGTTGTGCATGGGCTTCCTCTTCACCTGGGAGGCTCTTGCCTGCACAGCTGCATGGCCTGCTCCCTGTCTCCTGCAGATGCCCAGAGGTCCTCATGGCAGGGCAGGCTCCCTCCCAGCCTGACAACAGCAGCCACCACCTCACTGCAGGCACCCTCCATCCACAATTCTTCAAGGCCTCCTCTGCCCTTGATGTATTGCGTTCTTTAACATCTGTCTCCCTCTCTATCACTTAAACATTACAAAGTCAGGAACTTTGCTCACTGCTGTATCCCTGGAACTTGGATGAGACAGAGGCACAGTAAATATTTGTTGAGTGAGGGGATGCATTTCATAAACATATTCAGTGCTGTTTCAATCGTTTCCCCCCAATCTTCTGTTTTCTGTAAGACATTGATCTTTCCAACCTCAGTTTTAGCAGTTGTGGCATCTCTTGGAAACAAGGCTTGGTGGTTAGGACAGAGTCCCATCCTGAAATTTCAAGTAGTGTTTAGCTAGCAGCTCATTGTGGAATTATCCGTCTTTTAGAGATGTATCAGAAAGGACTCCAGATAAATGAATGAATTAAATATTAAAATACGAATGAGGAGGAGAGGATAAAGTGAATATTTAGTCATGCTTTTGATGAGATAAGATTTCTTAAGTTTAAGGGCAATGAAAGAGGTTTTTATCAAATCTTGATGACTTTAAATATCTAATGAAAATGTTTAAAATATAATAAAAAATAAACAAGATCCTAGCCGGGCGCAGTGGCTCACACCTGTAATCCCAGCACTTTGAGAGGCTGAGGCAGGCGAATCATTAGGTCAGGAGTTCAAGACGAGCCTGGCCAACATGGTGAAACCTTGTCTCTATTAAAAATACAAAAATTAGCCGAGTGTGGTGCCACACACCTGTAGTCCCAGCTACTCGGGAGGCTGAGGCAGGAGAATCACTTGAACCTGGGAGGCGGAGGTTGCAGTGAGCCGAGATTGCACCACTGCACTCTAGCCTGGGTGACAGAGTGAGACTCCATCTCAAAAAACAAACAAAAAACCAAACTCCTAAATTAAATGATGGCCAGCTAAAAACTGAGCTTTTATGGAGAAAACAGGATCACTCTGCTTTGATGAGGGGAGCTTAGATGAAACCACCAGAACTTGGGCCACTGAGATGCCATCCTAGGAGTGGGAGCTCTGGGCATGAGTCCCAGCGAGGGCCCTGGAAGTTTTGGGTGGGTAAACAAAAGAGGGCCAATGTGGGGACATTGGCGTGACGGCTCATCTTCTTACCAAGCTTTGCTAAGACCGCTGGTATCACTGGTAACCTAGCTGGACTCCCTCAGGTAGTACAGAAATGAAAGAGCAAACAGCATGAATCCTCGTGAACCTCTTCGGAATAGAACTAGTGATGAGAGGCTAGCAAGGAGACAGAAGTTCTCTGTATCTCTCCTACCCGACTCCTGCCTTTTGCCATTCCACCTACAGCTTTGGAATAGGATTGAACAGACGGAAAGGTTCAAGAAAGGGAAGGAGAAAGGATCTTGAAGGTTTGTTCTTATTCTCCTTTGGGAATATCGCCGGAGCAACTGACCTAGAACTGGAATACCTGGTGTGGCTTGGGTTTTGAAAAGGCAGTGTTGAACAAGAGATAAGCAATCCTGATACGTGTTTTCAAACAGACCTCTATATTAGAGAAGACTTTTAAAAATGTCGTTTGAACTGTTTTGGTAGAGGCATTTATTGCTTTGCATGGCGCCATGTAAACTGAAACTTGTACATATCAGAACAGTGTTCTCACTTTACACAGTTTGCAATGGATGTGCATGAGTTTCAGTTAACGTGGGACCAAGCAAAGGGAGAACTGCCTGTATTAACAAATGACTAAATTTAAGGTAATCAGAGTAAGATGCTGCCTGGGGAAATTACCTTGTATGTATGTCTGTGTGTGCGTGTGTGTGGTTTTATGTGCTAGTAAATCTTAGTTCCTTTAGTTCCTTTGCGCTGGTTTTCTGATTTCAGAATACATTAGCCGTTTCATGCACTGGCTCATACCTGCCTCATAACTCGAGGCGAGGGAACATGATCCCTAGATGTGGTTTTCTCTTAACTAGGTGATTATTGGTGGTGGGTGCTATTTGGGCATTCATTTTTTTCCCTTCCTTCTATTTTTCTTTTTGTTACTGGGGGGACTGCATTACCTTACCTGATGATATACTTCCTAGAACAGTTTATGTTTTTATGCTTTCTTAGGGTGTTAATTGGGTCTGGAGGGTTTCAAAGGACTACTATTGGCGTGGTATGTGTTATTTATGTCTTTTCGACCCATAGAAACCATAGTATTTATTTGCAATCTGAGATAGATTCTGTTTTGGAAAGTCTCACCTATATTCATTGCCCATTTGTGTGTCCTTTAAAATGAAAGCCTTCCGCAGTCTAAATGCCAGAAGTGTTCTGATACCTGTTTTAACACTGTAGGAGTCCCACCAAGATGTTCTGGCCTACCTTTTTTCCTTCCAGTTCTTTTCCATGTGAGCAAGTCTGGAGTAGTGGTTTTCAACCAAATTTGACCCATGCTTTAAAAAAGCTTTTTGAAATGTAAACCACATCCCATATAATTCATTCACTTAAACCGTACAATTAATTCAGTGGTTTTTAAAATTATATTCTCACTTGTGCGACCATCACCACACTCAAATTTAGAACTTTAAAAAAATCTCCCCAGAAAGAAACCCCGTACCCGTTAGCAATCACTCCCCTTCCCCTTGCCCCCCACCCACCAGCCCCGGGTGTCACCATCTACTTTCTGTTTCTGTGGATTTGCCTATTCTGGACATATCATAGCAATGGAATCACATAACATGTGGCCTTTCACCTCTGGCTTCTTTGACCCAGCATAATATTTTCAAGATTCACCCATATTGTAGCATGTCCATATCTCTTTTTATAACAAATATTTTGGGCCAGGTGTGTGGGCTAACACCTGTAATCCCAGCACTTGGGGAAGCCCAGGAGGGAAGATCACTTGAGCTCAAGAGTTTGAGACCAGCCTGGGAAACACAGAAACACCTCATCTCTACAAAAAAAAAAAAAAGCAAAAATTAGCCAGGTGTGGTGGCGTGCACCTGTGGTCCCAGCTACTTGGGAGGCTGAGATACGAGGCTTGCCTGAGCCTGGGAGGCAGAGGTTGCAGTGAGCCATGATTGTGCCACTATACTACTCCAGCCTGGACAATAGAGCAAGATCTTGTCTACAAACAAGCAAACATTTTGTACTGCCACCTTTAACCTCTTTTTTTTGTTTGACAGAGTCTCACTCTGTTGCCCAGGCTGGAGTGCAGTGGTGTCATCTTGGCTCACTGCAACCTCCACCTGCCTGGTTCGAGCAGTTCCCCTGCCTCAGCCTCCTGAGTAGCTGGGATTACAGGCACATACCATCATGCCCAGCTAATTTTTTTTGTATTTTTAGTAGAGACAGGGTTTCACCGTGTTGACCAGACTGGTCTTGAACTCCTGACTTCAGGCAATCAACCCTCCTTGGCCTCCCAAAGTGCTGGGATTACAGGCATGGCCACCATGTCCGGCCAACCTCTTGAAGTTGAATTTATACATTATATAAACTATGCAGATAATTCTAAAAACTAATGTAGAAATAAAGTTAAAGAAAA
Source organism: Piliocolobus tephrosceles (assembly GCF_002776525.5). Lineage (NCBI taxonomy): Eukaryota > Metazoa > Chordata > Mammalia > Primates > Cercopithecidae > Piliocolobus > Piliocolobus tephrosceles. Next base: position 42,283,325 of record NC_045452.1, read on the forward strand.
CAATATGCATCTAAATATGTGCTCATATCTGTTCAAGAAGATGTAATGAAATAGACACATGCACCTATACAAAAAAAAATCATGAATGTAATGGCTGCAAGGTCTTGGGCAGCCTAGACACCATGAATAGTGTCAAGTCTCAGGCTTGAGATGACCTGGTCTCAGAGTGGGAAACAGCTTGTGCTTGTGTGGACTTTACCCAACTCCCCCTTGATTTACATGGTGGTCCTATCTTTGGAATATTTGGAGTTTAATACCGCTGTACAGAAAGGACTTTCTGTTTATCTGCAAAAATAGAATCAGATTCTCAAGTCAGATCATTGTGAATAAGTATTTCATCTAAATGAGTGTCCAGTGGAATGTTAAACATTTGTTTTACTAGTGGGAGAATCTCGTTGTCCAGGGCTGACCTTGTGTGTTACAAGACAACATGCATCCTTGGCCCCTCTGAGCACTAAATTCTAGTCATTGTGACGACCAGAAAAATAGAGTTCTGAAATGTCCCCTAGGGGGCAGTCCTGCACACACAGAGGACCTCGCTGTGGGGTCCTTCCTGTGACCTCTGCTTCCTCAGTGCACTCAGTACTTAAGCTTTTCCCCACCTTGAACTGCTTGAATTATTAGTCTTACTCTCATAAACAGGAGGAAAACCAGCACCTGAGAAGTCACTCCCCCTGCAGAGCTCCAAGGATCTGTACAGTTTGCACTTCCTTTTGATGCTTGTCTTACTGTTCCCTGTTAAAATGAGGTTTTTAAATGAACATCGCTCTAAGCGTCCTTCCCTGTGCCCCAGATGTGTCTGTCTCTAGTGGGAAACCCGGGAGCTTTCTCCCTGTGGTAGAGTAATAGGGTGCCATTATAGCAGTGGTTGTTCAGTGTTCTTAGTTGTGTACCCCTAAAATAATTTTGAAAATCTGTAAATCCCCTTACACGTGTTTAAGCTGACATCTAACCGTTTTCATCAAAAGTTTAATTCTGGATGTGATTTTTAACATATGACAAATATTGACGTTCAAAGTCTCATGTCTTTCTAAAATTTATCCAATGAATTTAAATGCCATACCTATTTGATGCCTGCCATTATCCATTAAAAGTTATATGAAACCCCCCCCCCCCCCCTTTTTTGAGATAGAGTCTCGCTCTGTCACCCAGGCTGGAGTGCAGTGGCCGGATCTCAGCTTACCATAAGCTCCGCCTCCCGGGTTTACACCATTCTCCTGCCTCAGCCTCCCGAGTAGCTGGGATTACAGGCGCCCGCCACCTCGCCCGGCTAGTTTTTTGTATTTTTTAATAGAGACGGGGTTTCACCGTGTTAGCCAGGATGGTCTCGATCTCCTGACCTCGTGATCTGCCCATCTCAGCCTCCCAAAGTGCTGGGATTACGGGCGGTGCGGGGTCAGCCACCATGCCCGGCCGAAACTTTTTTACTAGTCAAAATTTTACATTGTTATTTTATCTTTTTGAACTCATATTTCCATTCTTCTTCCCCATAGAATGATATACTAATATAACCCATTTTTGTGCTTGAAAAGTCTTTTATTAATCACTCCAGGATACTTTTCTACAACAAAAACAAATGTTAATTCCATTTGGATGGAATTGATTTTTAAAAACAGCATTGCCACTCAGTTTTTTTTGAAATGATTACAAGTTATATGCCAAAAATTGTATTGCATTCTCATCAACAATTATTTTTATTGACTTACCAGTTAATAACTCACGTTCTCCTTCAGTTTTGTTGAAAGCAAAGAACTGGAATCCACTTGATTTATGAGAGAATCTGTTACTTTATTAATTCACTTTATTAATATCTGAAGGATCGTTAAGAGACTTTACTGTGACTTATCAAATTGTTATCATTATACCTGTTAATGCTTTATTTAAAGACATTTATGCTGTACTTAAAACTAGTTGAGAAAATTGAAATGGTTAATTTTAATACTACCTTATCAATATAATAGCATACTTTTTAAAGAAAACACTTGTATTTTATCCCATGTTTTAAACATACTGCTATAAAAACCTTGATCTGCGGATTTTTTACTGTCATCAGAATTTTGCATGACCTGTCTGTTGCCCCATGGAGGTCTTTATGCTCCCAGGATACATCCTTCCGTAGCTAGACCCAGGGAGGGTGATAGGTCTCCCTTTCTTTGTCACATGGGAGAAAGGCAGTTGTTTAAGGAGAGGTTTAAAGATAGAGCTTTGTGTGCCTGAACTCCAAGCTCGCTCTGAAATAACTTGTTTTAGGAAAGCACATACGGGAGAGTGAGGCTCTGTGAATTTTTTGCCCTTCAGACCATTTGTACCTGTGTGCCCTCTTGGGAAGGTGTTCTGCTGCAGTTTGAAGGTGCCTCTGTTTTAGGACATTTTCAATCCTATTCATCATGAGAATCTTGAGGGGATACTGTGCATTGAGTCACAGGAAGCCAAAACCCATGGCAAAAGTTATGCTTGCATTGAAAGATAGAGAATTTGTGTTGTTGCTTTTTTTTTTTTTTTTTTTTTTGCTTTTGCTTTCCCTCCTTCTCCTTCTTCTGTGCTGCTGTGTTCCAGAAATTATTGGAGGCAATTTATAAATCTGTCAGGTCCTGAATCAGAATTGGGAGGGGCAAAAGGAGAAGCCGCACCAGAGATGTGCACCGGCAGGGATGAGGAAGCGATGTCCTCAGCGGGGTCCTGTGTCTGAGGGGTGGTTTCAGGCAGGTTGGATCTTTGCAGAAGGTACCTGTTGTGCACCAGGACTTGGCATGGGGTCCTCAAAGTCTTAGAATATGGCTTAAGAATCAGGCTTTAGAGGCAGATGTACCAAGGATCTGGTCCCCTGATCCTTCTGGTACCCCTCTGAGAGGTGTGATGGGCTCTGTGCTAGCCATGAAGTGTGAATGTGTTTTGGAGAAGGAACTCTGTTCCCTTACTGCTTTCACTTGGCATAGGAATTGTGAGAGCCCCTTGTTAGTGGGGCAGCAGCCAGCCTGGCACCAGCAGCGGGACCTGGGGTGTTGGCTGCTGACCAGAATTGTCTGGGAAATTCAGCTGCCCTGTGCATGGACTTGAGGGCCTCTGGGAAGCTGGGGATGGTCCTCTCTGTCAGGAGAGAAAGCCTCTGGTCTCGCCGTGTCAGATAACCCAGAGGGGGATCCCGGGTAACACTCAGGTAATCCAGCTTATCTCATCAGTTAGGAATTTATCTTTAGATTTACTAACAGCTGATGTAAAGAACTCAGCAAGTCACAGATTAAACATAGAGAGACACTTAGAAAAAAGTAGATTTATTCTGAAAGGTGAGACCAGACAGGAATGTCTTCAGGATCTTCATGAAAGAATTCCGTGTGAGAATGAATAGCATCCTCAGAGCATCTCTGCAGCGGGAGCAGTCATGGGTGCCACAGGCTGGCACTTTGACTTATAATCTGTCATCTTAAAAAAATCTCTCTAAATTTACTTAGACTTACTTAAATTTAAGCCTAGAGCACCCGGCATTCCTACATGGTCTCCCATGCAAGTACTAACCAGGCCCAACCCTGCTTAGCTTCCGTGATCGGATAAGCAGGGTGCATGCAGGCTCTTAGGGCCATAAAGTACTGTTTTTCTACCTTTTTCCTAATTTTTAAAAATATATGTTTCTGAAATGTTGAGGACTCTAGCTTTTTAAATTTTAAATTTTTTAAATTTTTTGGGTACATAGTATGTGTATATTTTTATGGGGTATATGGGATATTTTGATACAGGCATGCAATGTGTCATAATCACCTCACGGTAAATGGGGTGTCCATCACCTCAAGCATTTATCCTTTGTGTTACAAATAATCCAGTTATATTCTTTGAGTTATTTAAAAATGTACAATTAAAATATTTTTTACTATAGTCACCCTGTTGTGCTAGCAAATATTAGGTCTTTTCCATTCTTTCTAACTACTATTTTGTCCCCATTAACCATCCCCACCTACACCCTTGCCCCTCACTACCCTTCCTAGCCTCTGGTGACCATCCTTCTCCTTCATCAACATGAGTTCAGTGTTTTAATTTTTAGCTCCTACAAATAAATGAGGACATACAATGTTTGTTTTTCGATGTCTGGCTTATTTCACTGAACATAATGACCTCCAGTTCCATCCATGTTGTTGCAAATGACCCTATCTCATTCTTTTTTGTGGCTGAATAGTACTCCATTGTGTATCTGCAGCATGTTTTCTTTGTCCAGTCATCTGCTGATGGATGCTTAGTTTGCTCCCAGGTCTTGGCTACTGTGAATAGGGCTGCAATAAACATGGGAGTGCAGATAGCTCTTCAGTGTCCTGGTTTCCTTTCTTTTGGGTATATACCTAGCATTGGGATTGCTGAATTGTATGGTAGCTCTATTGAAATGTAGAAGGCTCTTAACCTAATATCTTTCTGTCTTCCATAACCTTTTTTTTTTTTTTTCCTCCCCCGTGGAGGGAGGGGAGGTACAAAAAGCTTTTGCTGAGAGAAAACACAACCAGTTTTGGAGTGCATAGTTCCTAACCCACCCTGCCCATCACCTGTGGCCGTAGGGTACAGCCCCTCAACAACAGCACATCCTCCCCTCCAGCAGGGGTAGAGTGTCCTCGAAGGCCTCTCCCGCTCTCCCTCTGCTTCCCTGGCTGGCCTGTAGACCCCGACTGGCCCAGGATGGGGGAGCTCCTCATTGTGGATTGAGGGTGGAAGGGACACAGAAAATGTAGCATGAACATTTGAGGGCAAGAATTCAACCAGGACTCACATACCTGTTGACCAGTGTCACCCTGCTATCCCCTTGGACTCAGGACTTGTCCCCCGACCCCAGAATCTCAAGAGGTGGCTACAGTCCAAAACCCTACCTGAGGGCACCTCTCCCTTCGCCGTTCCACAAGGAAAGGAAGTAGGAGGAAAGGGGGTCTTGGACTCAAGGCACTAAGGACAGGCATGCGTGTGTGGTCCATGCCCCATCACCCTGCTGAATTGGGGCAAGCCTCTAGGAGGGGCTTCCTGAGACAACCCTGCAAGCCTGTGGAGCGTGGGGCTCGGGGATGCAGGATAGAGAGCAGTCTCTCCAGTTTTCCCTGACTCCCTGACCAGGGCAGGGGTTACCGAGTACCCAGCATTCCCTTTCCCTACAGCCTGCTGAATTCTAAAGAGGAAACTCCGCACAGGGCCAGACAGGTGAGCTGCCCCAGAGTCGCCTCCCCATTCTCCGTTTTGCTCCCTCCATCCTCGGAGTCGCTTCTTTAGTAGAGAACATTTGTAGAGAACATACAGTTATTGAAAGTGTTAGCAATAATGTTAAGGTGCAAATCCAAGTCTGACTCACTTTTAATGTATTTATAGGAAAAAAATGTTAAGCCTCTGACAGGAAAGTGGCCACTGCCACACAGAATGTTTTCTGAAAAGTAATATCTGAAAGTTACTCACTTTCCTATTTTCTTCTCACCTCCGCTCTCTGCCTTCACCTCTGCCACCAGACATGTTTTGGGGCGGAGAGTTGGGCAGGAAAAGAAGAAAGTGAACGGAACAAAATCGAATATAAACCATGAGATAAGTACAGGGAGGCCAGGAGAGGAAGCAGAGGCGCCTTCTCGTAGATTGGTCGTGCATCCATGCTGAGACCCCTTTGCATCAAAGTGAGCTCACGCATCTTTTAGTATCTGCCGGAAGCTAATAAGAGTTTGTACAGTCAAGGTTCATGATTGCAAACAACAGAAACTGACCTGGGTCACTTAAGCAGAAAAGAAATGCATTGGAAGGATGAATGTTGGAAAGCTCTCAATGCCTAGGGGAAGGCCAGAGAATCAAGCCGGGAAAGCAAGCCAGAAGCCAAAGAGAGGCAGAGCCGGATGCCAGCAGTTCAGTGGGGGCTGGGGTGGATACTGCCTGGCATTTGGCTGTGCCCTGACCACCCCTGCCACTGCCCCCAGCAGGAACTCTAGGCTGCCCTGGACATCTTTGCCACACTGGCTGGCATCCAGGCAAGCAAGTCTGCAGCCTCCGTGACTTCCTTCCACCCAGATGCCCCCAGGGGCTCCTTTTCTATCCATAGAAAGAGGTGCCAGGGACCCAGCAAAAAGCTGCCAGAGTCATTCTTTTCTGCTGGATCCTAATGAGATTGTGATTATGTTTAATGGCTTTACAAAATAAACCAAATTCTATTTTTACCTTTTGATGCAAGTAAAATCTGTATGTATATGCACCTATATTTATGTGTAAGCCCTTTATAGTCAGCCTGCTGGTGCACCATGATGGATGCATTGATTGCAGACAAAAAGGCCTTTTCCAGATACGTTTCTGAGAACCTGTGGCCCTCTAAGTGGGCCAAACTAGGCATGTAACAAACTACTTTAGTTTAACATTTTCTGGGTCATTGTTAAAATAACATAGCTTAAATGGAATTTATTCACAGTGCTGTTATATCAATATATTCTTTATTATTTTAGGATTAGATTTCCATGTATAACAAGAATGTTGTTATTGTCTTCATAGGGGGATTTTATTATTGCCATTTTAGAATGGACCTTTTATTCCTTCGCCATCTCCATTTTCTCCTTCATTAACTAAGAAGCAAATTAGACTTGCATTGAGCCGATGTCTGCCAAATGTTATTTTTAGAAGCCTTCTCACCTCTTTCCTCATCCTTTGGGATTTCTTTTTTCTTTTCTTAACTCTGTTTTGCCTTCTCAAATATTGCAATCAAAATCAGTACCATCCCAATATTAGTTCAATATGTAAAGCAGATTTTGTATTTGCTCTTAGGATAGGAAAGGCCTTTCTAAGTTTACAAATCCAAGGGAAAATGATAAAACAAAAAGGCAGATTGATTGGTCTACAATAATAACATTCTATGCTTTAAGCAGCACTATGAAATAGGTTACTAATGGAGGAAAAATAGTTGGAATATAATAATAAATGTTTAATATTTTCAGTATACAAAAGCTTTACAGTCAAAAAAACAGGTCCATGGAAAAAAAAAAAAAAAGAAAAAAATGTGTCCAGGAAGTAAGCATTCAGTTCCCGAAGGAAGTAATCAGGTATCCAGTAAAAATGTGGAAAAACACCTGAATATCTTTACTAATAAAATGGAAATGATACGTAAGTTTTTACATGCTAAGTTAGTGAAGATTAAAAAATTATGGGCCGGGCGCGGTGGCTCACGCCTGTAATCCCAGCACTTTGGGAGGCTGAGGCAGGCAGATCGTTTGAGGTCAGGAGTTCAAGATCAGCCTGGCCAACGTGGTAAAATCCCCTCTCTACTAAAAATACCAAAATCAGCTGAGCATGGTGGCCGGCGCCTGTAATCCCAGCTACTGGGGAGGCTGAGGCAGGAGAATTGCTTGAACTCGGGAGGCAGAGGTTGCGATGAGCCAATATTATGCCACTGCACTTCAGCTTGGGTGACAGAGCAGGACTCTGTTTCCAAAAAAAAAAAAAAAAATTATATGGGCAGCGCTATGGAGAAAAGCGCACTCTCATACATTGTGCAGAATTAGCACAACCTTTCTGGAGTATCTTGTACATCACCTACCTTAAAATGTGCATGTATTTTGACCCAGCAATTCAGTTTGCAGGAATTTAACCCAAGTAAATGAAGTGACGCCAAGTTTTATATGTGTGGATGTTCATTGCTTTTCTATTTATAATACAGAAAAATAAAAGCTGTTCTCGGTGTTTAATAATGGGGGGTTAATTGTATATCCATTTGATTAACTATTGCACAGCATTTAAAAATTAGAAAAGCAGATCAAAAAACAATACCTACCGTATGACCCAATTTTGTTTTCGAAAAGTAAATAAATAAAAGGTTTGTGCATGCATTGAAAGAAGATGAGAGAATTTTGCCAGAATACGTGAAAGGCAGTTCTCTTTGGGGAATAGAATTAGGGGAGAAATTTCCCCTTGTCACTGCAATTTTCTGAATTACAAAAAAAATTCTTGTATGTGTTGCCATTGTAAAACAGGAAGAAAACAATAAACCCTGTTGAAAAAAGTAGAGTCACGTTTTTGGCATATCAGCAAGAGAATCCTCTTTCTGCTGGTTTTCTCTTTCTAGCTTAGTGATCCTCCAGCTCTTTGGAGTTTTGACCCAAATGTTACTTTGTTTTTACAGTTTATCATATGCAATTTTAAATAAAAATTAACTTTGGAGAACTTTTTTAAATTGACAGTACCTTAGATATCCATTACTTAGCTTATATAAAATCCAGCAAACTGACTCCATTGTAGGATAGTAAATAAGATGCTGGTATTACTGTCTAAGTGCTTATTCTGACTTTCTGTGCTGATGCTGCTGGCACCATGAAATTCCTTTTCAATGATTCATAGAAACGAGTCCGTGTTAGAAGTCAGATGACGCTGATTCCATTGTGCCGCTGCGACTGCTGGCTTTTATTTATTGATCAGTGTTTATGCCAAATCCTGTGCTAAACACTTGATTTTTTAAAAAGTATTTATGCCCTCCAAGCTTTTATTTCAGTGTCAAAAATGCCATCTCTCTCTTCTGAAGCCAAGGTCATCTTGCCCATCCCTCAGGTTTCTGTCTGAAGCTTTATAATAAATGATGATAATTTGTTACAAAAGAGAAAGATACCATCATTTTATATTGTGGCAGTGGTGGCGGTCCCAACATCTCTATTTACAAAAGGAGAGATTTAAAAATCAGTGTAAGCTGAATAGCTGAAGCAGTGCAGCAGATGAATAGATTTTTGTGTTTTTGAAAAGGCTACAAAAATTGCGAGAGTCTGTTCCTGGAATGGCCTTTTGAAAATCCCCTTGCATCCTGGAAGAAGGATGAGCGGATGGCTCTAAATCTGGCATTGTTGGACCAATTGAGCAAAGACGGGGTTTGTTGACAGGAATGTTGCTGAAGAACCACATGGAGTTGAGCTGTTTGCCTTCAGATTTAGCAGTTGTTTAGACAAGCAGGACTCTTTATTCTTGCTCAGACCTGAGTGAGCTGAGCCTCAAGGTTGAAAAGTAAAAAGGGGATGTAAGGGAAAAACAGTTCTTTCTCAACCTTGATTTCTGTGCGGTATATTGACTTTCCTTCAGAATTTTCTTTGTTCTGAATACTATTTCTTCCCATTCTGCTGCCTCAAGGATTCTTCTTTTAGAACTTTTTTGTAGTTTGATTATCTACTTTCTGTTTCACCAAAAACAAAGCAAATAATAACAACAACAATATCAACAGTAGCACAAAAACTGGATATACCTCCCCCTGAAAATAAACAAATAGAAACATTCCGGGGAACTGTCCCCCTGGTTGGAAACACTGGTCTAGGCCCCGTGGAAGTGTCTTGGTGGAGGTCCCAAAGGTCTCAGGAGGAGGACAGAGAAACTCAACATTTATTGAGTGCCTAATGTATAGAAACTTTAGGAAATCAACATTTATTGAGTGCCTACTGTGTATTTTCTTTAGGAAACCAACATTTGTTGACTGCCGCTAGGTATCAGCTTTAGGAAACTAAAGTTTATTGACTGTCTACTGTGTATCCCCTTTAGGAAACAACATTTATTATGTGCCTACTGTGTATCAACTTTACAAAGCCAGCATTTACTGAGTGCCTACCACACATCAACTTTAGGAAACTAAATTTATGGAGTGTCTACTATGTATCACTTTTAGGAAACCAACATTTATGGAGTACTTACTGTGTATGACCTTTAGGAACTCAACATTTATTGAGCACCTACTTTGTATCAACTTTTAGAGCTCTAGAAATGGCAATATTCCCATTTTATAGATGAGGAAACAGAGGCTTCGAGGTCACTCAGCTAAGTGCAGAATTTGAATCTAGGTTTGCCCAACCTTGGTTTTTTCTTTATATAAAGGGAACAGTTGAGTGGTCTGGGCCACCAAGAAAAGGTGGCAAAATATACTCCGGTGGCCATCACTTAGAACTCCTAGGAAAGAAGATAGGCCAGGCTTATTTCTTACTCTCCCAAAGGAGGCCATTCTGATGCCTGTGATACTTGGACTTTTTATACCTACTTAGCACAAGTAACGATTACATGTTTAGCTTTAAGAGAAATGACCTAGTAATGTTGAGCTGGACAGCTCTGCCTCTTTGCCGACACTCAGCCTCTGAGTCCCGCTCCACCCCTGGGGGCCAATTGTTGAGCAGCAAGTGGGTCTCAGACTTTATATCTCTGGCCTGGAATCAACCAGGAGCGTGTCCCTGCTACTGTCTCTGACATGAATGAGCCTTGCATACCATGAGGTAATTTCAGTTTTACCTACTTAGATGAGGGATAGTACAGTTTGCCATTGTATTTACGGTTCATGAAACTTCATGATTTTCTAATAAAGGCTGGTGAAGGTGCCTAGGGTAGAGAAGTAGCAAATGCTCCTGGCAGTCCTGTCCATACAGCTGGGAGCACTGTTGTGTGTCATGGCACGGAAGTTTCTGAAGGTGACACTTGCCCATGTTCATTCTGGCCTAGAAAGGAAGCCCAGTATTCGGGATTCCTCACCTCCCTGGTAACATGTAACCTGCTTTGATTGGGGCCGAGCGGCTGGCTGTGGGCATGGGAGGGGAGGGAAGGAAGGAAAATGAGTCATCGGGAGGCAGAAGGTGTGCAGTGACTTCTTTGAACAGAAAGTTTTCTTCCATTTAAAAAGAATAACAATCAAAATGGACAAAAGTTATTAAACCCATTTCCTGGGTTTAAAAAAAGTTGTGGTTGTAGAAAATGGAAGCATAAAAAATCAAGTCCATGTAAGCTTGAAAAGAAACCCGCAGTGGTGGATTTGCACATCGGCCTTAATTGGCCCAATTGACCTTCTCTGCTGTATTTACAATTGCCTTAAAATTGTAAGCAGATGTTGAAACCCCTTCTTTAATAGGTCTCCAACATCTGTTTCACCAGTGCTGCTGCCCACCAAAGCAGTTGTAATTAGGGAGCACCAAATGCATACATCTTTCCTTATGGACCCAATCGATCGGATTTCTCCCCACGGTATTAAAGTCGACCCTTATTCTTGCTTTTATTTGAATACATTTTGCAGTATATTTTCTTACACAGGACAGTATCCAGCCAAGTAAAAAAAACAAAAAAAAAAAGATAGTCGTTCTCCATACTGAATTGTTAAAATCACGTCTGTATAATTCACTGACCATGAGTGCCAAAGATGTTCACACATACAAGCACAAACCCCTGAAAATACGTGAAAGCTTTTGTTCTTTCCTGTGGCCCGTGAGTTCTAAACTAGGTGTTTCCTGCAAAAATGATCAAAGGTAAAATGTGGACATCTTAGAAGGCAAGAGGAAGCATTATTTATTTATTTATATTTTAATCAATAGATTTCACTTCTTAGCGCAGTTTAAGGTTAACAGGAAAATTGAACAGAATATAGAGTTCCCATATACTCCCTCCCTGTCCTTCTGTCTCCCCCGCCCACTCCCCCTCCGTTTTCCCCTATTGTTAACATCTTTCATTAGTGTGGTACATTTATTACAATTGATAAGCTTCTATTCATAAATTGTTACTGAATTGTTACTGAAGTCCATCAGTTCCATGACGATTCATTCTTCGTGCTGCAGAGTTCTATGGGTTTTGCCAAATGTATAGTGATATGTATCCACCGTTACAGTATTTTACAGTTTCAGTGCCCTAAACATTCTGCTTGCTGCACTAGGAAGAGGGAGCATTATTGACTGAAATATTCATATATGAGGATGTGTTTACTTTAAGAAGAAACTGTTTCTCATGCATAGTGATCCAAACAAATAGTTATTTTGACATTTTATTTTCTCTTTTAGAGACAGGGTCTTGCTCTGTCACATAGGCTAGAGTGCAGCAGTATGATCATGGCTCACTGCAGCCTCAATCTCCTGGGCTCCAGTGATCCTCCTGCCTCAGCCTTCCCAGCAGCTGGTACTACAGGTGCATGTCACCATACCCAGGTAATTTTTTAGAATATTTCATAGTGACGAGGTCTCTCTTTGTTGCCCAGGCTGGTCTTGAACTCCTGGGCTTGAAGCAGGCCTTCTACCTCTCGACCTCCCTAAGTGTTGGGATTACAGGCATGAGCCACTGCACGTAGCCTGTTTTGACATTTTAGAAGTGAATGTACAGAATTTCAGAAACCTTAGTTTTCCCACATGCTCTATATTTTTAAATAACTTTGCACACACTGGTAACTTTGACTTCACTAAGATTGATGGGATATGATGTGTGCCTAATTAGAAAATTCTATGCATTACTAGTGTTCATTTAAGTTCTGTACAAAATATTCTTTCATAGTTTCTTAAAAGATGTATCTTTAATATCTCAACAGATATTTCTTTTTCTTTCTGTCTTTGTTTATTTTTGGGGGGATGGGGGGCAGGGAGGACAGGGTCTCCCTCTGTCACCCAGGCTGGAGTGCAGTGGCATGATCACGGCTCACAGGAGTCCCGCCTTCCCGGGCTCATATGATCCCCCTACCTCAGCCTCTCAAGTAGTGGGACTGCAGGGACATGCCACCACACCTGGCTAATTTTTTATTTTTTTGTGGAGACAGGGTCTTGCCATGTTTCCCAGGCTGGTCTTGAACTCCTGGACTCAAGCTATCCTCTTACACTGGCCTTCCAAAGTGTTAGGATTACAGGTGTGAGCCATCATTCTGGCCAGTATCTTAAGAGATATTTCTTTTAAATGACTTGCCTCGGGCAAGATATGTTTAATTAAAAGAAGTTGGGTATCATTTCAGCTCAGTATCCTGAGGCATGTCTTTTACCTGAAGATTCCTTCCATACAGATGGCCACCAAAGTCTAGAAGATAAGACATGGTAGGAAGAACTGCTCAGTTTCATACATGTTCTAAGCAACAGAGAGATGCCAGGCTTAGAAATGGAAGGAGATCATTGGTGAGAGAGGATGTTGCTCCCTGGCCTGGGGCCCCCCACCCTGCTGGTTAGGCTGACACAGGTCTGCAGAATTCAGGGCCTCAGAGTAGGGTGGTATGGGCTGCTCTGGGTTTGTGGCCTTGAATGGTTTTATCAATAATAAAGATAGGTTTTGTTGTTGTTGTTGTTGTTGTTGTTGTTGTTGTTGTTGTTTTTGAGACTGAGTCTTGCTCTGTTGCCCAGGGTAGAGTGTAGTGGCACGATCTTGGCTTACTACAACCTCCACCTCCCAGATTCAAGCAATTCTTGTGCCTCAGCCTCCCAAGTAGCTGGCATTACAGGTGTGTGTCACCACACCCGGCTAATTTCTTTTGTATTTTTAGTAGAAATGAGGTTTCACATGGTTGGCCAGGCTGGTCTTGAACTCCTGGCCTCATGTGATCTGCCCTTGGCCTCCCGAAGTGCTGGGATTACAGGGATGAGCCACCGTGCTTGACCAGAGAGTTTCTTAGAAGTTTTATTGAAGTATAATATGCATCCAGAAGAGTGTACACATCCTGAGGGTGCAGCATTTGAATTTTTACAGTGTAAACTCTCTCACATGTAGCCAGATCAAGAAACGGGGTTCCAGAGGTCAGAGGCACCTTCAGGTCCCTTCCCATCTGCATCCCCCCTTTGAGGGACACTGTCCTGATTTCTGACACTATCTTAGTTTTGCCTGGTTTTATATTTCATACAGATGGAAACATACACCATGGCCTCTTGCGTTCTGTCTTGTCATCTGTGTTGTTGCTATAGTTTTTTCATTCTCATTGCCATAAAATACTTCTTTGGGTGAGTATCCCACAGTTTATCTTCTACTATTAATGGGCATTTGGGTTGTTTCTGGTTTGGGGCTACTATGAATTACGCTGTTATGAACCATCTGATTCTTTTGGTGAACATATGTAAGCATTTTTGTTGAGTGTATACCCAGCAGTAGAATTGCTGGGTTGTGAGGTATGCATATGTTAGCCTTAGTGGGTCCTACCAAACAGTTTTCCAATGAGCTGTGGATGACAGCTGAGGGTCATTAGACTTTCAGGAGTGACATTCAAATTCTCCGACTTGATGTCCCCTTGTTATCAATGACAAGCATTTCTGGGATGCCAGGCCTACCCTGTGGCTGCAGAACAGAGCCAAGCCAGTTGAGGAACATAGCTCACGTCTTAGTTGCCTGTGAAGCCAGGCTGATTGGCTGATCTGCCTACTGCTTTCACACAGATTAGTTCACAAGAATCGTAAGTTGCGTTATCGCCATTTTACAGATGAGAAGCCTGCGACTGAAGATGATAGTTTTGTCCAAGGTCTGATGCTACTAAGGACAGAAGCTGTTTCCCAGCCTAGGACTTTGACTCCTGTGCTGTTAGCCACCACGTTGTGCAACCCTAGCCCTTGCCATCTTCACACACAGATTGAATCCTCTTACGTTCCACAAAAGTTGCATTATGTGGCTTCTAGATAACATGGTGGAGGCCATCGTCCTGTCCTTTAAACAGCCCTCACGTGACCATAGCATTTGACTCTTACAGCAGTAATAATAAATAATGTGCTTGTGGTTTGGGCTATTTATTATCACATTTCGTGAACTCTAGATCTTCACACACATTGTAAATTGTTCCTACTATTCGTGGTTTAGTTTTGTTTTGTTTGAAGACAGACAAATTCCCCGAAAAGCCAAAAGAATATCCTTGGTTAACATATTTGACCCATTAAAACTTAAATATAAGCCAATTCAGTTGAAATATTTTTTAGCAAGTTAAGAAATACCTTTAATTTATGGCTGTAAGATGAAAAAGAACTAAATGCTTCCAAAAGGTTTTTTGGTGCCTAAGTCCCTGTCGTTTTAAAATTTAAGGCCATTTTAATTTTTTTTTTTTGAGACAGTCTCACTCTGTTGCCCAGGCTGGAGTGCCGTGGCACGATCTCGGCTCACTGCAAGCTCTGCCTCCTGGGTTCACGCCATTCTCCTGCCTCAGCCTCCCGAGCAGCTGGGACTACAGGCACCCGCCACCATGCCCGGTTAATTTTTTGGATTTTTAGTAGAGACAGGGTTTCACTGTGTTAGCCAGGATGATCTCGGTCTCCTGACCTCGTGATCCACCTGCCTCGGCCTCCCAAAGTGCTGGGATTACAGGCATGAGCCACTGTACCTGGCCAGGTCATTTTAATTTTTTAATTGAGGTATAATTTATATATTGTAAAATACCCCAGTTTCATTTTTATATTGTTGTCCCACTCCTCTGTGAAAAAACAAAAATCCTCATGGAGTTTTCTTCCACTGAAGATTACAAATTTAATCTAAAATATTGTGGCCTGCTGTGGTGGCTCATGCCTGTAATCCCAGCACTTTGGGAGGCCAAGGCAGGTGGATCACCTGAGGTCAGGAGTTCGAGGTCAGCCTGGCCACTATGGTGAAACCCCATCTCTACTAAAAATATAGAAATTAGCCAGGCGTGGTGGTAGGCGCCTATAATCCCAGCTATTAGGGAGGCTGAGGCAGCAGAATCTCTTGAACCCAGGAGGCACAGGTTGAAGTAAGCCGAGATCACGACATTGCACTCCAACCTGGGTGACAAGAGCAGAAAACTCTTATCTCAAAACAAAATTAATTAAAATAAAATAAAAGCAACATTTAATTTAGTCTCATCATGTAGGAAGATTTCTTTATAATCTTTATAATGATGAGATGTCACTACTTAGTTTTAAAATATGGGAGACATTTATTATTTTTGTGGCTCATGATTTCACTGTAAGAGGTCCAAAAATATTTGAAAGGAAACCACTAATATAAAATTTCTTCAGTTGGATCCTTTTTTAGATACCTGAATATTTTTCCATGGAGGGTATTTTTGGAGTCCCCATCAATAGTTATGAAGGCAGTACTTCAACACTAAAGGTAGACTGAATTATTATTTTAAAAAAAAACTTTAAAAAAAATTCACCTACCTTTTCTAATGATAGGTTATTTTTATATTTGGGAATAGTAATTTTTTAAAAACCGAATATAAATGTTAGGCAACAGGCTATTTCATGTAGTTCTATGATTGTGTAAAAATTAGCAATAAAGCTTCTACTAGGATAAGTAAACTCCCAAGATGTTACAAGCTTCTCAAAGAAATCCACACATGCTTTTTCTGTTTATGAGCTATTTAAGGTACATCCTTAACCTTTATTGTGAGTAATGGAGCCTTAGTGAAGATTAGTTTGTTTATGTTTTGAAGTTTTTCTTCCTCCCTGGAAAGCACTTCCAAAATTGTGCTAACAAGTTACAAGTAGGCCATTTATAAGCTACATAACACTTTTGTTATTATGTCGTCTTGGCATCCAGCGAAATAAATGTTAACGTTAGAATTTGTCATTTAAGTGACAGCATCGTGTGGCTCTCTGGAGCATCGTGGGGCTCTCTGGAGTTTTGCTTGTGTTAATGTAGTTGGGTTGAAAAATGACCTTAAGGATCCATATTTGGATTTGAAGGTTCTTCTTCTGTCCTAAGACATTTTGGAATTTTCAGAAACATGTGTGTAGGATATTGCCAGTGAGCTGGACCATCTTGTTAAGAATTTTTTGACTATTTGGATGTCTTCTGTGATGTGCCCGTTAATTTCCTTTGCCCATATTTTGTGTGTTGGCTTTGAAGTTCTCCTGTCTCCTGGCGTACATCTGGTCCCCGCTCAGGTCATCTGCTGCTGTCTGCTCTCCCTCAGTCCTTTCTTCCCTGGGCTGCCACCTCTCCCCTCTCCCTCCTTTCAAGAATTACACTCCATCAGTGAGCAAAGCGTGCTTACATTTATATCTAGAAAGAAAAGCAAGTTCTTGCAAAAATAGCAAGTGGTTACAATGTGTGTGAGAGATTTCAGAGTCAGGCGTCTTCCCAGGCTACCTCCTAGCATGTGACTCCAAAGAAGATGGTCAGCAGCTTCAGATTCATTTCTGAAAGCGAGCCATTCACATTGGACTGGATCCAGTATCCACTAAAGCAATGCGGAGGAGTGTCTCATTTTTTCATGAAGTGGACATGCTAATGCTGTCCATTGACCTCTCGTATGTTTCAGCCGTGTGTATTTACACAGCAATTTCATATGTGAAGCAGTGCCTGTGTTTAATCCCATTTAATCTAATTGTGGAGAACAAATGCTTAGATTGCTCTAAAGATGGGAGGTTGGTCCCTGTTAACTGTTTAAGTGATATTCCTTTGCTGCTCCAAAAATGAGAATAATGTATCTGTGTATCTGGAATGTACGTTTCTTGGTGCTGCTGTAACAGATTCCTGCAAACCAGCAGCTTAAAACAGCTGAAAATAATTCTCTCTCAGTTCTGGAGGCCACAAGTCTGAAATCAAGGTGTCGGCAGGGCCACACTTCCTCTGGAGCTCCACGGGAGGCCCTATTCCTTGCCCCATCCAGCTTCTTGTGGCTTCAGGCGTTCCTTGGCTTGTGGCTGCGTCACTGCAGTCTCTGCCTCCATCTTCATGTGACCCTGTCTGTGTGTGTCTCTTCTCCTTTTCTGTCTCTCTCTCTCTTTTTTTTTTGAGACAGAGTCTTGCTCTGTCACACACGCTGGAGTGCAGTGGCATGATCTTGACTCACTGCAAGCTCTGCCTCCCGGGTTCATGCCATTCTCCTGCCTCAGCCTCCCGAATAGCTGGGACTACAGGTGCCTTCCACCACTCCTGGCTAACTTTTGTATTTTTAGTAGAGACAGGGTTTCCAGGATGGCCTCTATCTCCTGACCTCATGATCTGCCTGCCTCAGCCTCCCAAAGTGCTGGGATTGCAGGCATGAACTACCACACCTGGCTAAGATTGTAACTTAATTCTATTCTATCTGCAAATACCCTTTTTCCAAGTAAGTAAACATTCACAGAGTGTGGGTACTAGGACTTGGCTGTGGGTGTGTGTGTGTATGTGTGTCTGTGTGATCATTCAACCCACTGCAGAAAGAAAGAAAACTCACATTCTGACCAGCTACCTGGTGGCAGGAACGGCAGAAGGGCAAGAGGGCAAGGGAATGTAAGTGACAAGATTCCTGGGAGGGTGGAGCCTGCACCCCAGCGCTGGGCTCGGAGTGGGCTCGGAATGTCTTCCTCTGCTGCTTTGAAATCCAATTGCTGCCTAGGTTACACTAGTCAACCAAAAATGGGATGAAATAACCTAAAAAATAGCTTCTAAATATTCTCTGGCTTTAAAATTGTCCTAGGTTTCCATTTTACTTAAGAAAGGAAAGAGAAACTCAGGAAACTATCAAGTGTGTAAATGGTCATTACCTAAGGATTATTCAGATATTGGCTACAGGAAACATGTTTATTTTGTTTTCAGTGTGTATTTTGTTGCCATATCTTCCCTTCTCCCCCATAAGAACTTGGTTAGCTGCAGAATGCATCAGGGTATCAACAGGGGCCAGGCTGGACGGAGCCCACCCAGGCAAAAGTGGCTTTCATTACTTGGCTTGATACAGTGTTCATGATTGCAGCCAACTTGCAAATTTCCCTAAAAATTGTCACTCATTTCTTCACGTTTGACTGCTGTGCATCTTACTAATGCGTATTCTTCTATGGGCCAACCTTACTGAGAAAATAATCTTTTTTTTAAAGTATTATTTTATTTCTGCTGCTAATTTTGTGAGTTTGATATTAAAGAGGTATGATAATAGCACCCACTAGATAAGTTAACATCAATTCCCTCTTGATTAATAGTATTTTCACAAGGATTTGTAATTCAGACCCTTTCATTCTGTTTGGACTTTTTCCTACTTGCCGTGGACATAGCCAAAATGAAGTTTTTTGTGTGCTGTATTTTCAAATGTCTAAAGTTGAAAGGTGATATGTAGTTGGGAATTTTGAGTTGCCTATTAGTAGAAGTTTCTATTTAAAAGGATCTCCATATTATAAAAACTTTACAGTATAGCATATAGTTTGTATAATGCTTCAGGTTTTCACAAAACTTTTATAACTAGCTTTCTGAACAATAAGCAGGTCAGGTCCCAATGCCAAGAATGTCAAATGCCATGCAGTTTTTTGTTTATTTGTTTTGTTTTTTGAGACAGAGTCTCACTCTGTCACCAAGCTGGAGTGCAGTGGCACAATCTTGGCTCACTGCAACCTCCACCTCCCAGGTTCGTGTGATTCTTCTGCCTCAGCCTCCAGAGTAGCTGGGATTACAGGCACATGCCAGCACGCCTGGCTAATTTTTGTATTTTTGTAGACATGGGGTTTCACCATGTTGGCCAGGCTGGTCTTGAACTCCTGACCTCAGGTGATCCACCTGCCTCGGCCTCCCAAAGTGCTGGATTACAGGTGTGAGCCACCGTGCCTGGCCACCATGCAGTTTTTATGTTTATCATCATTCAACAGGCAATTGTGGTTCAGTTCTGATTACATGAGAAAGAAGCTTAGATCATGCCTTAACACTTACCACCTTAAGAAAAATTACATCAGGATTTTCACTGTCCTGGTAAGCAAATAATCATCCTGTTGCAGCCCCAGGGTAAGTGTAGCTCTTGCTCTTGTCTTGCAATGGGAGAGGTGACTGTGGAGGGACATCGACCCTTCCCAGTGTGGAGCCATGTAAGTGGGGCCATGTTCCAGAATAGTTTTGCCACAGTGACTAGGAGATTGTGTCGGGGGACTTTTGTGGAGACTCTGCCACTAATATAAGCAAACCGTAATAAGAATGAAGGTTCAGATGGGGCACTGGGGATAGGAGTGGGGAGAGACCATGAGCAGATTTGCATGACATTCTTGGGTAAGGTGATGTGTCAGTTGTGGGCAGGGTGGTGGTGGGGTGTAGAGGGCCACTCTAAACCAGGGGACTCCTGGTTTGATTTGAAAAATGGGAATCAGGTCTTTGTATTAAGAACACACACAAGGGCCCACGGAAAGAGAGCACCACCTCTGACATGCCCGCAGGAATGTTCTCATGTCTAAAATTGTCTAGGTCCTCGTCATCGCTCACGAAACATGACATCTTCACAGCAGCTAATTAGACCATTCCTATGGCATGCCTACTGGGGACAGCTGATCCAGGGTGTGTGGCAGCATCTTACTCCTGTGACAGCTGATTCTGCCTTGGACTGGGAGAGGTGCCCAGGGCAATAAACTCGGGAGAGCAGGGAGCCTGGGTGTGGCCTGCCTGGGCCGGTGAGATCGGAGCTCCTCTGCAGGGTCTCGCAGTGAGTAGGATACTACCCTGCGGTCCAGAGCTGCTGTCTGAACTATATTTGGATTTACGGGCTAGGGAGGGACAGAGTGATAAAATTACTGCTTCCACCTGTGATCTAGAGAAATTATGACTTCATATTCCAGCTTTGACATATGCTCTGGATTTAATCTTACTGCTAATAAAATACATTTTAGTTGTCATTTGGCTTTAATCAAGTTTTTGACCCAACAGGTGATAGTTATGATTATTGCTTTTGCCGCCTGATTTCTGTGGGGTTTGTATAGGCGTATTCAGTACTGGAAAGCTCCTTGGCTCTGTAAAACTCTTGACATAATGTGAAATTAAAATCTTTGTGACTGTATTTAGGAAAGACGAAACCGTCAGTGACTTTACTGATTCTCTGAATCAGACGTCTTGGAATCTCCCATTTACTTTAAATCTTGGAAGCAGTTGCCTGCTCTGCTGGAAATGGCTCTTCCCACAGCCTGTGGCTTTTGTCCGGCCAGGACATTGGGGAATGGGTGAGATCAGGCTGAAGACCCTCACCTGGGAGTCTAGGAGGCTAGGCGTGTTCTCGAGAAGGCTTCTAACAGGTGTCAGAGTGCTTAGCCTGACTCCTGACACCACCCACTGCTGGTCATCGCTTCTCCAAAGAAGTTGTTCTTGTCTTTCAGCCTAAAAATGTATTTTTGGACTCGGAATAGGATGTCTTAGATGTGTCTGCTGGGGGCCAGGCGCGGTGGCTCACGCCTGAAATCCCAGCACTTTGGGAGGCCAAGGCGGGCAGATAACAAGGTCCAAGAGATCGAGACCATCCTGGCCAACATGGTGAAACCTCATCTCTACTAAAAATACAAAAATTAGCTGGGCCTGCTGGCACATGCCTATAGTTCTAGCTACACAGGAGGCTGAGGCAGGAGAATCTCTTGAACCTGGGAGGCAGAGGTTGCAGTGAGCCAAGATCGTGCCACTGCACTCCAACCTGGCGACAGAGCGAGACTCCATCTCAACACAAACAAACAAAAACAAAGCGTCTGCTGGAAGAGTCTCTTCATACATAGCCTCAATCTGTGACCACTGAAAGTAGCCAGATGCTGTCAGGCTCGGCCACCCCTGGGCTCAGTCACTCTTGGGATTGGCCTCCCTGGCGCTTGGTCACTCACCCACTTGGCTACTTTTGTGCTTGGTCCATCTTGGTTACATTTGGACATGCTCGTGCTGGTGCTCAGTGACATTCCCTTTTCTCCCCTCATGCACACTCCCACAGACTCCCACACACTCACACACTCACAAGGAGAAAAGAAGGAAGTTCACTTCCACATCTGGAATCTGGAACCTCATAACCTCAGTGTATAGAACTTAGGTGAGTGTAGTGACTCCCGGTATCCATGAAGAGCTGCAGTGTGTCAGGGGATAAATACAGCTGTCCCTCAGCATCTGTGGGGGATTGGTTCCAGGACCCTCGCATACACCAAAGTCCGTGTATACTCAAGTATGGCAGTGAGCCCTGTGGAACCCTCGCCTAGGAGCCCTCTGTACGTTGCAGGTTTCGCATCCCACCAGTACTGTATTTTCAGTCTGCGTTTGGTTGGAAAAGAACCCACGTATAAGTGGACCCATGCAGTTCCACCCTGGGTCATTCACGGGTCCACTGTACTAAATTCTAGCAAATCCTCTTCAATCTGGGCAGTTATGTAAAAGAGAGTCATCCCTTCCCAAAACTCACGTCCATAGCTCGTGAGCTAATTTTGATCGCAGGAAATATTTTCAAACTGCAATTGTTCCAGTGGTCATTTTGGTTGGGAATCTTTGGCTCCTATACCACTTGCTTATGTTTGAGCTTCTTCCTTTACTTTATCTGATTTATCCCTCCCTGGTTTTACTGATGCCTTATCCTCTTCTGTTTATTTGAGGTATTTCCACATCTTAATTCTGCCTTTACTGAATATTAAGATCTCCATATAGAATCAGTGTCCAAATCAAATATATATATATAATTTTCTTTTTTGAGACAGTCTCCAACTCTCTTCCTCAGGCTGGAGTGCAATGTCACGATCTTAGCTCACTGCAACCTCCACCTCCCAGGTTCAAGCAATTCTCCTGCTTCAGCCTCCCGAGTAACTGGGATTACAGGTGCATGCCACTACATCCAGCTAATTTTTGTATTTTTATTAGAGGCAGGGCTTCACCATGTTGGCCAGGCTGGTCTTGAACTCCTGACCTCAAGTGATCCACCCACCTCGGCCTCCCAAAGTACTGGGATTACAGGTGTGAGCCATTGTGCCTGGCCAATCCTAGCACTTTGGGAAGCCTAGGTAGGAGGATCGCTTGAGCCCAAGAGTTCAAGAACCAACCTGGGCAACAAAGTGAGACCTCATCTCTACTAAAATTTAAAAAAAATAATAATATAGCCAGGCATGGTGGCATGTGCCTGCAGTCCCAGCACTTTGGGAAGCTGAGCTGGGAGGATTACTTGAGCCTGTGAAGTCAAGGCTGCCGTGGACTATGATTGTGCCATTGTACCCCAACCTGGGTGACAGAGTGAGACCTTGCCTTAAAAAAAAAAAAGGTCTTCTATTTTTGGTTGCTCTGTGGCCTCTGTCTCATGGTATTCCCTTCCTTTGCCCTTCTAGAAGCTGGAAAATAAGGAACAAGCTCTTCACGCTCCTTAGTCATCTAAGCAGTAGAACCAAAAGTGTGGTGCTAGAGAAGGCAGCTGTGCATCTGAGGCGCCTTACAACCCTTTGAAGGTTCAGGCTGCGACGAGGGCTGCCTTTGGAGGGAAAGAACATCATTTTTTTGTACCTACCTTCAAGGACACATTTGACCAACTCTTGAATTAGCATAATATTGCTAAATGAGGGAAAGTAATTCCAAGATCATGTTTTAAAGAAAACAGTGAACAAAGAGTTAAGGAACGGCCTCCCATGTTAGAGCTGAGGCTTTGCCTCGGACTAGCTGTGTGACTTTGGGCAAGTCACAACCTCCCTGTGCCTTATTTTCCCTATCTGTAAAGTGAAGATACTGTGAGTGTCATTGTTGTGAGTATTAAATGAGCAATGGGTGTAAAGTGAACAGAACTGTGTCTGGCGTGTGCTAATCTAAGCTAGAGTGTGAGTGAGGTCGGGAAGCTGGAACCCTCTTGTACTTCACTGTTTCATTTCTCACCAGCTCCCTTCCAACCCTTAACTGAGTCTCGTGTTAAAGAGAAAAGCTTCAGAGTTGTGTGACCTATATTAGAATCTTCATTGAGATTCTCTGTGCTGTATAATTTTGCCTGGTGAGATTCTGGCCATGTGCATAGTCTGGGGAATCTTTCTGTCTTCCTTTCCTTTCCATCCTCTTCCTCCTCATCAGCCATCTCTTCCACCTTTTTGCCCTTTCGTTAGGTTTTCACTTGGAGCACATACAGCCAGAGGACACTTGCCTAGTAATAGGACAGAGGAGAGGCGCCGAGGCATATCTAGCCGCAACCCACCCGGCCGGCCTTAAAGGACCAGGCCTTCAGTATCTAATTGAACCTAAATACCAATTTATGTGCAAGAACACATCCTTCAGGGAACTGAAAGGAGTTTTTTTCCCCTTCCACCATGGTGATGGAAAGGCTGAAAATCTGAGCTGTAAAAGCTTAGCTGTGCCCTGTGTCCTGGTCTGCTTGTCTTGTGTCTAATCAATGATCTCGATGCTATTAGCTCAGGGCAGGTCATTAGGGAGCATTTCTAGTGAAATTGCTGAGAGTCAGTGATTTAGAACCAGTTCTGGAACTGAAAGATGTAGGAAACTGTATTTACAAAAATGTTTTCAATATATTCCCTTCTACTCGTAAAGGAGACCTAACCCTAAACCACTCCATACCTACATAGAATATTTTTATGTTTCCAGATGACGTAGCTGCTGTGATACAATAACTTTATTTTGATCCATTTATTTTTTTAGAGTTGGAGTCTTGCTCTGTTGCCCAAGCTGAAGTGCAGTGACATGATCTTGGCTCACCGCAGCCTCCACCTCCCAGGTTCAAGTGATTCTCCTACTTCAGCCTCCTGAGTAGCTGGAACTCCAGGTGCATGCCACCACACCCGGCTAATGTTTTTTGTATTTTTAGTAGAGACAGGGTTTCACCATGTTGACCAGGCTGGTCTCGAACTCCTGATCTCTAGTGATCCGGCCACCTCAGCCTCCCAAAGTACTGAGATTACAGATGTGAGCCACCGTGCTGGCCCAATAACTTTACTTCTATATTCTGAGACTTTAACTTATTTCCTTCCCTTTGGCTACCCTCAAAGATTTCCATTTCTTCCCACTTCCTTAAACATTTTCAAGAGAGCTTTAAAGAAGTGTTTCATATAACTTCTCTTTATTTAGCCATATGAGAGAGTTAATTGTAGTTAGGAGAACCCTACATCTCTTAATTGATTTAATATCAGGAAACAACGTTAAAAAAAATAGATCGGAGCTTCTACTTGAATAAGGCCATGGGCTCACGTGTTGAGTTTATCTTCTCCCCTTCTTGAAACCCTCCAAAAAGATTATACAAAACTAATAGTTAAACATCTACAACATTAAAGGAAGTAAAGGCAGTTAGTAGCAGATAAGATTTAAACGAATTTGGGGAGATGAAAAGCAGATGGGAGGATGACAACGATGAAGCCGCCTTAGGGTGATTCCTACCTTTAAAGAAATGGAATGGCTTTCTGGCGATAACTAGGGCAGATACCTCAGAGTAAAAGCCTCCTCATCCTGGATGTAGAGATCCCCTGTGTCTACCCCTTTTTTTTTTGAGAAAGGGTCTCACTGTGTTGCGCAGGCTGGAGTACAGTGGCATCATCATGGCTCACGGCAGCCTCAACTTCCATGGACTCAGGTCATCCTTCTACTTCAGCCTCCAGAGCTGTTGAGACTACAGATGTGTGCCACCGTGCCCTGCTAATTTTCAAAATTTTTTTAGAGACAGGGTTTCGGGTTTCATCATGTTGCCCAGGCTGGTCTCGAACTCCTGGGCTCAAGCGATCCACCCACCTTAGTCTCCCAAAATGCTGGGATTACAGGCATGAGCCACCATACACGGCCCCTGTGTCCACTTTTACTAAAGTGAAACCTGTCTGTTGACAAGCCCTGTGTGTTACACAGAGCTCCCTGCTGCTAAATCTGTAGCTACAGCTATAGAGAAAGATATATTCTGACAAGAAACACGAGATCTCTGAGTCTAAGAACAAACCATGCATTCCTCGCAGAGCTTTTTAGTGCTTCTGTTACCACAGGACTGGATGGGAAGAGGCTGATGTTACTCTGTGTATTATCTTGCCGGGGCTGCTGGGACAAAGTACCACAGCCTGGGGTGGCTTCAACAACAGACATTCATTTCTCCCAGTTCTGAAGGCCAGAAGTCCAGGATAAAGTGTCAGCAGGGCTGGCTCCTTCTGAGGCCATGAGGGAGGCTCTGTTCCAGACCCCTCTCACTGGCTTGTAGAGGCTGTCGTCTCCCTGTATGTTCACGTCACCTCCCCTCTCTGTGTGTCTGTGTTCAAATGTCCTCTTCTTACAAGGACACGAGTCATACTGGATTAGGACCCATCCGAATGACCTCGTTTTGACTTAATCGCCTCTGGAAAGACCCTGTCTCTAAATACATTTCCATTTTGAGGTACTGAGAGTGAGGACTTCAACATCTGAATTTTTAGGGGGGACACAGTTCAGCCTCTAACCCCATGCATGTGCAGCTAGGTTGTACTACAGAAGAGGGGTCCCTGAGCAATCAGACGTGAGCTCATATAGTGTAGCTGTGTGCCTGCCCCTCCTTCCCTCTGGGGGAGAGGGTTAGGGAGAGGGGCTGACTTCACTCTGGAACTTAAGTAAGTCTTCTCTGGGAAGGGAATAGAGTGGGGAGATCTCTCAGGTTTTTTAGTGTCTTGAAATAAAAGCAAATTACATGAGGGAGGAGACAGGGTCTTTTTTATTTTGATACTAGAAACATCGTCCATTGGATGGTACCGTGAACCCATTGAGAAGGAAATGTAATCGTAACAAACTAGGATTATTATAAATATCTGCATAGTTACAAATATCTGTGTAGTATATTAATATTTAGTAATATCTAATATGACTTCATATTTATAGTAATATCTGTATAGTATGCATTCTATCATAATAAGTATTATCTGTATAGTTAATACTGTAAATTATGTTTATGTATCATGACACACAAAATTGGAATGTGTCAACTTTCAGAATGAATCTAGAGACAAATCATGAAAGATAACAGTTGCTACTGAACTGTGTGAATGTTACTACATTTGACAAGGTAAAGGGTGACAGAGGTGGGTGGGGAAGCAGATGAAGAGAAAGGGACTGAAAAGCCGAGCGTGGTTGTGCTCATACAAACTGAGCAGCAAGACATACATCTCCTAGGTAAAACAGTAAGGGGGCTTTGAGTATGCTATTTGGAGTTTCACAGGAATCCAGTAGAACTGGCAACAGCTGCGTAACTGAGCGGGAGGAGAGATGGATGATGTGTGAGCTAGATCCTAACAGCAAGAATCCAAAGACAATGTATAAAGTTGCCAAACCATGAAAACCAGTAAGGGGCTGTTGGAACCAGTTAAATAAAACAAGCTGCGTGTCAGAGAGCATTTTCCCCACTAGTTTAGGAACTTGGCTAGATCCCAAGGGACTTTTTAATCCTGCATTTCCCTTGGTTAGTGGCATAGTCTAATCATTGTGCATTTGTCTCCCATGAGTGGTTCCAAAATTTTCAAATGGATGTTTTATTTATTTCTGAAAACTAGGTTTTGCAGCAATATTTTTATTGCATTTTATTTTCCAGTAAGTGAGATCAAAGTAGTGATCCTGAAAATTATGCTTATGGTAGACTTAAGTAAAAAGGATTTATGCAATCAAATTTACAGAGTGTTTTTTTATTGATCACAACTTTTATGCTAGGGATCAATTTTAATCTACTTGACATCTTTAATTGCTTATCCACTTAAAAAATTAACTCTGGTGAATGGAAGAACCCCTTCTAATGTGAATTGTTTTTGCTGTTAGTGAAAATATGGTATTACGTATCTACTGCAGTTAGAGGGAAAAGAAGAATTACTGAATAGGCTATTTGTCTTTTGGAAAAAAAGGAAGAATGAAGGAAAAAAAGAGTTTTGTTCAACATCTTATTATTGTTTCAGGGTGTTGATCCTGCCAACTACAGTGAAGTGTAACCATTTACTCATTCATTCATTCATTCATTCATTCATTCATTCATTCATTCATTCATTCCACATACTTCTGAATGCCATCAGTGAACCAAGTACTGAACTCTAAAGTTATGAGACTAATTATTTTTTAAATAAATTATAGCCTATTAGCAAATCTCAGCTCCCTTGTGATATTCCCTATACTGGTTCCCTGCTGTTATTCATTTCCTTCTGAACCCGCCGAATCAGACCTGAACCTGTACACCCAACAGCCTTACATATCCTTCTTCTGGTTCTCAGAACATGAAGCAACTGTAGAAAAATATTCACCACTGAATTTGGGAGTACAAAAAGGATCGGGGGTATAATTTAAAGAAAATCCCTGAAGGTCACCAAGGTTTCTTCAATGAGCACACTCAATTTGTAAGTGAAAAATATTGTCCCCAGAGAACTGAGTTTCTTTCTGCTGTAGGAATTGTATGCCCATCTCTTTCAGCTCAGCAGTGATTTTTTTTGTTTTTTTTTGGTTTTTGAGATGGAGTCTCACCTTCTTGCCCAGGCTGGAGTGCAGTGGCACATTCTTGGCTCACTGCAACCTCTGCCTCCTGGGTTCAAGTGATTCTCCCGTCTCAGCCTCCCGAGTAGCTGGGATTACAGGTGTCTGCCACCACGCCTGGCTAATTTTGTGTGTGTGTGTGTTTTTAGTAGAGATGGGATTTCACCATGTTGGCCAGGCTGGTCTTGAACTCCTGACCTCAGGTGATCCACTCGCCTCGGCCTCCCAAAGTGCTGGGATTACAAATGTGAGCCACCGTGCCCAGCCTCAGCTCAGCAGTATTTTTGACTTACCAGCTGAGTATGCTCACTGAAGAACTCCTCATGACCTTCAGTCCTTTTCTTTAACTTTACCCTCCTCATCCTTTTTTTACTCCCCAAACAGACTTCAAGTATAAGCTCCCCATGGATTCTTCCCAGCCTGCCAGGAGGCATCACTGTTCTCCTATGTCTATTGGGCCATCTTAAGCATGCCATTATCCTGTGACCCTCCCCGCCACGGGTCTGCGTTATTAGACATCCTCGCAGCACCCTGCTATCCGTGCATGTGACTCCTTTTTTTCTGCTCTTCTTTATTTCTTTTGCCTATAATCAGGCTCAGACCATCTTTATACCTATTAAGCCAACACTGGATCCTCTGTCACCTCTGTTTCCCCTCTTTCTCTCTTTTGAATATTAGTTCTGTATTCACCATGTAAACTTTTACTGGGAGGCAGTATAGCAGAATGGAGTCCCAGTTCTGCTGTTAACTGTGTAAACTTGGACAAGCTTCCTCATTTGTAAAATGGGAGTCATGATATTACATATTTCATTTATGGCATTGTGGAAAGTTCACTAGCAGTGCATAGCGTGAATTGCAACTTCATGTGTACAACCATTCTAGAAAATGTGGTGCAGTAGAATGTTACTATTTACCCCGTGCTGGTTGAAGATGACGGGGGATATGTGGTGGGCCTGGTAGCAGTTTCAGGACATCTGAACAGAAAGGGATTTGATGTAGCTGCTTTTTACCCTTTTGGAAAAAAAGGAAGAATGAAGGCAAGAAAAGCAGAATTTCGTTCAGCACCTTCTTTAACACTTCCAGGGGGTTGATCCTGCCTGCTCCAGTGAAGCATAACGATTCATTCATTCATCCATTCATTCCAGTAACTTCTGAGTGCCATCAGTGTACCGAGTACTGAACTCTGGAGATGCATGTGTCTCGCTGAGAGAGCGGCATGAGGGCTGGAGGTGCTGACTCCAGACTAACTCCAGGACAACTCCTAGAAAACAGCCACTGCAGTGGGCCACTGCTAAGGAAGGGGTGGGATTGGGGACCCTGCTGGAACTGCTGACCTCAGGAGCATGCCCTGTGGCTGAGATCTGGGAGCAGGTCCCCAGTGCAGCTGCCCCTGCTCACAACACCCAGGCAGCTCATGGCCAGGCCCTGGGATACTTGGTCTGGCTGCGCCCACCACGCTGGGGACTGGATATGGCCTGCAGAGAAGTGGCAGTAGAGGATCTCTGCCTCTCTTCCTCCTTCCAAATCTCATGCGAACATGTCTCATTGGCAAACCTGTGTCAGCTGCTTCCTCAGCCTTACCTGTCGGGAGTCTGGAGATGCCATTATTAACATTGCCAGCCTCTTCAGGACAGGCCGGCACCCTGGAAGGAGTTGGAAGGCTTTGTGGTGCCCTTCCTCCCGCTCTACCTGAGGCGGTCAGTGGGGGCTTTTTTTTCTTTTTTCTTTTTTTGAGACGGAGTCTCGCTCTGTCACCCAGGCTGGAGTGCAGTGGCGTGATCTCGGCTCACTGCAACCTCCGCCTCCTGGGTTTGAGTGATTCTCCTGCCTCACCCTCCTAAGTAGCTGGGATTACAGGTACCTGCCACCGTGCCTGGCTCTTGTTTTTTTTTTTTTTTTTTTTTTTTTTGTTTTTTTAGTAGAGACGGGGTTTCACCGTATTAGCCAGGATGGTCTCGATCTCCTGATCTCATGATCCGCCCCCTCAGCCTCCCAAAGTGCTGGGATTACAGGCGTGAGCCACCGCGCCCAGCCAGCGGGGGCTTCTTAAAGGAGGAGGGCTTTGGCTTCATCTTTGGATAAACGGGGTGTGGGTCAATACCATGTACTCGAGGCTGGCTCTGTTCAGTCCATCTCATTTCTCTCTGTGTCATTGAGTTATCAAGTCTTCCTCTTATAGCTTCTCCTGGACCCAAAGTTCATCTCAGAAAAGGCCCTTCCTGTTGCCTCTTACCTCTGGAACCCTCACTTTCATCCTCCACCGTTTTCCTGAGGTGTTACTCTATAAAGCGCCGCAGAGATCTTCCGTCGAACTCTGGCCCAAAGCCAGGCTCTCCTCGGTATTGAAAGATCTTTCCCGTAGGCATGGAAGATCGTGGCTTCCTGTGCTGCCCGCTGTGTGTGCTCCACCCAGCTGTCCCATTCGTCTCAGGCTCAGCCCTTCTGGCTCTTTCACGCACCAGCTTGCTTTTGCCTCTGGCCCCTCACTGAGGCAGTGTCACTGTGTGCCTGTAATGATCTTTCCCCACCAGCCCCCCAGACAGCTTTGTGGCCCTGGAACCCCCTCTCCTAGGGGAAGTCTGCCCAGAGCAGCCGCCGGTGCTCTCTTGGTGCCTTAGTAAGGGTTATACGCTTGGTTATATGTGTTTTCCCATGGTTTTATGTATATACGGTTTTTCAAATTATATTTTAGTGAATACTTTCATGCTAAATGAGAAACAAACTTGGATGGAACTGATTTGCGTGTCACCTGAGAAGGGACAAACACATTGGTGTTTGGCACATGCCATTAGGGTATTTGGAAAAAACAACCCACTGGCAACACAGTGGAATGGAAAATTGAGGAATTAAGAACAAAAACAGGCATCAAATCCTAAAGATCGAGAAGTAGAAAAGCCACGATGTGGTCATCAGCGAAGCTCTTTCTGTCTAGTGTCCTGCCCCTTTCCGGGAATCTCAACTCCTGATGCTCAAAGCACAGGAGACAAATAAAGAGTGGGCTGAGAGAGGGGTGGGAAAAGAAAGATTAAAATATTCAATTCGTTGGAAAAAGCAGTTAAACCAATAGTAGTAAAAAGTGATTATGTATTTCAAATATTGGCTTAAAAGAACGGAAATTCATCTAGGCTTGTCAGGAACCGTTTCACAAGTGTGCAGTGTAATACAAAATTGAGGATTTTGATAGATTTCCCATCTTTGTTACTCTTACGTTAAAATCATAGTTCACAGAGTGAAGTTGGTGGCATTCTTTCATTTGTTTCTAATTAAAAAAAAAATAACTGTTACTCTAATTCCTTGTACCCGGTGAGGAAACCCCCTCTCCCTTCCAGGTGGGTCTGTTCCTTGGTTGTTGGGAGAGAGTGTCCCTCCCTTTACTGTCCCCACTCTGTGTGTCCCCTGCCCGCTAAGGTATTGGTTGGCAGAATGGCAGCTTTCAAGTCCCCTTTGCATAGTTTGAAGTCACATGTCTCCAGCAGGCGTCTTTTATCAGTGACATTGTTCTAGCCTCTGACTTGCTGCTTGTTGTCTAGAAGCTGCATCCCCAGAGTCGTGCTGTGGCGCTGCCGGCATCTGGAGATGGTGGAGATGCATATGTGGCCTGCAGGTGACATCAGGATCAGCCACCAGTGCTCTCCCTTATGCTAGCTCTGCCAGAATCCTGGGGCGGGGAGTGACTTGGGGATAAATCTCGAGCAAGGATGGTAGAACCAGACCCACCTCCTGCATTTTAATGGAAACAAGAAGGCTAACTTACTTGGAAGATGAATGAAGTGTATGTTTTTAATCACGCAGAACAATATATATGTATATTTGCATGTACACACACACACATAGACACACACATACACACACATAAGCCAGAACCAAACCAGTCTCAAGAATTGATTAACACAAAGACAATAATAATAATAATTATTATTATTTTAATTGAGATAGAGTCTCACTCTGTTGTCCAGGCTGGAGTGCAGTGGCGTGATCTTGACTTACTGCAGCCGTGACCTCCTAGGCTCAAGTGATCCTCCCGCCTTAGCCTCCCAAGTAGCCAGGACCAGAGACACATCCTGCTACACCTGGATGAGTTTCGTCTTTATTTTTTGTAGAGACAGAACCTCTCACTATGTTGCCCAGGCTGGTTCCAAATTCCTGGCCTCAAGCAGTCCTCCTGCCTCAGCTTCCCAGAGTTCTAGGGCGTGATTCACTGTACCTGGCCTCATACTGTAATTTCCTTAGTGGTCTCCCTGCTATTAGATATTGAGGTAATTTCTAATTCTTGTGATTCTGAAGCTATGTTGAACATTTTTATGTCAAAGTCTTTCTTTCAAAAGGAAATTTTAGGAGAAACTCGAGAAACAAGGTCACAAGTCAGTGACCATAAGCATGCCAGTGACTGCCTGTCAATCATTACTGCCAAAGCACTTTCCTGCACCACCAAAATGTGAGCGTGACCATTTGGCTGCCATCTCTTCAGGGATGGGAAAAGGAGGGAAATGTGACTTCCTTTATTGTTTTGTGTTTCTTCCCTCGTTAGGAAAGTTGGTGTGTTTCTTCGATTTGTTAATTATGTTAGTACCTCTCACCCAGGTTTTCCTGTTGGTTCTGGTTCTCGTGAAGTCCCCCTGTGGAGGAAGTCTTTGCAGTGTATGGACAAAAGAAAACCTAGAAAAAGCAGAGATTGCCTGAGATGCCAGAGATGGCATCAGAGTTTTGTTTGTTTATTTTTTGCTTTAAGTTCTGGGGTACATGTGCAGAACATGCAGGTTAGGTAAATGTGTGTCATGATGGTTTGCTGCACCTATTAACTTGGGTATTAAGCCTTGCGTGCATTAGCTGTTCATCCTGATCCTCTCCCTCCCCTTTTCCCTTCTCTGACAGGCCCCAGTGTGTGTTGTTCCCCTCCCTGTGTCCATGTGTTCTCATTGTTCAGCTCCCACTTGTGAGTGAGAACTTGTGGTGTTTGGTTTTCTGTTCCTGTGTTAGTTTGCTGAGGATGATGGTGTCCAGCTTCATCCATGTCTCTGCAAAGGACATGAACTCATTCCTTTTTATGGCCGCATAGTATTACATGGTGTATATGTACCATATTTTCTTTATCCAGTCTATCATTAATGGGCATTTGGATTGGCTCCATGTCTTTGCGATTGTGAATAGTGGTGCAATAAACATACGTGTGCATGTGTCTTTATTGTAGAATGATTTATATTCCTTTGAGTGTATACCCAGTAATGGGATTGCTGGTCAAATGGTATTTCTGGTTCTAGATCCTTGAGGAATTGCCACACTATCTTCCACAATGGTTGAACTAATTTACATTCCTACCAACAGTGTAAAAGCATTCCTGTTTCTCCACAGCCTCACCAGAATCTGTTGTTTCTTGACTTTTTAATAATCGCCATTCTGATTCAATGCTATCCCCATCAAACTACCATTGACATTCTTCACAGAATTAGAAAAAACTACTTTAAAATTCATGTGGAACCAAAAAAGAGCTCAGATAGCCAAGTCAATCCTAAGCAAAAAGAACAAAGCTGGAGACATCACACTAGCTGACTTCAAAGTATACTACTATAAGGCTGCACTAACCAAAACAGCATGGTACTGGTACCAAAACAAATAAATAGATCAATGGAACAGAATAGTGACCTCAGAAATAGGACCACACATCTACAAACATCTGATCTTCGACAAACCTGACCAAAAAAACAAAAAATACAAAAACAACAACAACAACAAAAAAAACAATGGGGAAAGGATTCCCCATTTAATAAATGGTGCTGGGAAAACTGGCTAACCACATGCAGAATACTGAAACTGGACCCGCTTCCTTACACATTATACAAAAATTAGCTCAAGCTGGATTAAAGACTTAAATGTAAAACCCAAAACCATAAAAATCCTAGAAGAAAATCTAGACAATATCATTCAGGACATAGGCAAGGGGAAAGATTTTATGATGAAATTGCCGAAAGCAATTGCAACAAAAGCTAAAATTGACAACTGGGATCTAATTAAACTAAAGAGCTTCTGCACAGCAAAAGAAACTATCATTGGAGTGAACAGGCAGCCTACAGAATAGCAGAACATTTTTGCAATCTACCCATCTGACAAAGGTCTGATATCCAGAATTTACAAGGAACTTAAACAAATTTACAAGAAAAAAACAACCCCATCAAAAAGTGGGCAAAGGACATGAAGACGATTCTCAAAAGAAGACATTTATACAGCCAACAAACATATGAAAAAAAGCTCCACATCACTGATCATTAGAGAAATGCAAATCAAAACCACAGTGAGATACCATCTCATGGTGTCAGAGTTGATGGTGACGACATCAGAAGGTATCCTAAAGAGTGGCAGGAAAGCCCTGTGAGGAACAGCAGAGGTGAAGCAGTCCACAGTTACTCGCTGAGATGCATCTTCATGGTTTGTTAGTGGATTTTAATTAGTAATTTATGGTTCTCATGGTTATATCAAAAGAATGTTTCTCTCTACATGTGCTACCCAGGAAGCTTAGAGATTTAGCAGATTGTTAATGAGTTTCTGATACCCTGAAATTTTTGCTGTTGTTTTTGTTGACATTTGATGTTTTGGTACTAATTCTTTGTTTGTTTGTTTTGTTTTGAGACAGAGTTTCGCTCTTGTTGCCCAGGCTGGAGTGCAATGGTGCAATGTCGGCTCACTGCAGCCTCTGCCTCCTGGGTTCAAGTGATTCTCCTGCCTCAGCCTCCCAAGTAGCTGGGATTACAGGCATGTGCCACCACACCTGGCCCATTTTTGTTGTATTTTTAGTAAAGACAGGGTTTCACCATGTTGGCCAGGCTAGTCTCAAACTCCTGACCTCAGGTGATCCACCTGCCTTGGCTTCCCAAAGTGCTGAGATTACAGGCGTGAGCCACCATGCCTGGCCTATTTTTGTACTAATTCTACTCATTGTCCTCCACTCTCCTTGTTGGTATTCCAGCAAACATGGCGTCAGTGCTCTGTTTGGTTTCTCTTGGTGCTATAGGGTTAGATGCTCAGAGACTCTATGAGGACAAAAAATTGGTTTTATCCTCCAAGAATGGGAGGGGGGAAGTAGCTAAATAGGCCTGGTCTATGTAGCTCTAATGCAGAGAAATACTTATCTAGGTAATGCAAAATACAAAACCCAGTTGTGTCTAATTTACACAGGTGATACTGACACTGTACATCTGATGGTAGTAAACTTATAAAATAAATTATATAGCACATGCCTTGCCCTGAAGCACATGTGTACACACACACACACACACACACACACACACACACACACACACCCTGCACGTTTGAAGCTGGTAAACGGACTGTTGTTAGTCTCCTTGTAGACTAAGTTCACATATACACATATTTGTGAATGCAGAGTACATGGAAGGATTCCTGATTCTTCTTGCATCCTTGAAGGAGGTTAACAAGTTCGTGTTTCTAGTTTGCAAGGAATGATCACTTCATGCATTGTGAAGAGAGATTCGTATTATTGAACTGATTGTTCCTGATAATGAAAGGCTAAGAGAGGGGTGTCCCAGGCAAGTGTAGAGAGGAAAGAAGATGGTGTGTCGGCAAACTGCGAGTAATTCCATATTTAACAGATGACTGTCACCTTCTAGACTATCCATTGATTCAGTAAATATTTGCCTGGTTCTCATTCTCTTCCAGGCATTGTGCACCATTATCCAAATAAGTAGGAAATGTAGTTTTGATTTGGTTCAGCTTAATGTATTACTGTTTCATCAGTTCTAAAATACACATTTTAACACTTCTGAAATTGGGATGTATACTACCATCAGCAGGGTCTTAGATTCGTTTAAAAAGGCTGTCATTGTATTTGGCGGTGCTTTAACACAAACAAGAAGTCCAGGCTGACAGGTCAAGACAACCAGAGTGGTTATGCCCTAATCAGTATGACAGGTAATTTTAGTGAGTGATACATTTAAGTTTTACTTTGTCGTTTTTATTTCTTTTAACCCTACTCTGAAGTAAATGCTGTATTTATTGGTAGGTTTTAAAAATTAGTTATCTTGCTTTAAAAATCACTCTCCTGCTCTAGCTAGATCTTGTTCTGTTCTTGTTCTTCCCTGTTCTGGGAATTTTTCCATGCATGGATAGTTGGCTTGCATAACCATATTTTGAAATACTAGGAGAGGTAAAATTAATAATTAGCATTAATAGTAATTACCCAGATACTACATCTATGTCTGTCTCCATACATCCCTGAACAAGCTGTTGATTGATTTGAAAGGGCGTATGTATATGTGCTGGTGCCCATCACATGTGCTCAGCCCATCACGAAAGGGCTGTGATTACTATAATTAAAAGTAATGTAGATGAAAAATTATTCCAAAATAAAAATTTATTTTAAAAAACCCATCAGGTCAGATAAATATGCTTTATGAAGTCTGTGCATCATCCATTAGATTAGAGGATTGATGCTTTTTTTTTCCCCCAAGACAGAGTCTTGCTCTGTCACCCAGGCTGGAGTACAATGGCGTGAACTTGGCTCACTGCAACCTCTGCCTCCCGGGTTCAAGCAATTCTCCTGCCTCAGCCTCCCAAGCAGCTGGGATTACAGGTGCAAACCACCACGCCTGGCTAATTTTTGTATTTTTAGTAGAGACGGGGATTTTACCATGTTGGCCAGGCTGTTTTCGAACTCCTGACCTCGTGATTCACCTGCCTCAGCCTCCCAAAGTACTGGGATTACAGGTGTGAACCAGTGCACCCAGCTGAGGAGTGACGTTTTGTCACCATATCTTACTTACAAGGAAGATATATCAGAAATAATTTAACTTACTTTTCCAAGGCCTGACAGTGGCTCATAAGCAGCTGTGGGAGGGTGAGGATGACTGGCTGCAGCTCTCCTGTTCCCATCAGAGGCCACTTGATGGCTCCTGTACCTGTGATGCCCCCCCCCCCCCCGCCCACTGTCAGCTGTCAGTTTCTCCTCTTCTTCCCTCTTTCCTCTCCCCTCCTGGCTCCTTCTCTTTCCTTCTGCCCCTTCCCTTTCTTCATTTTAGTCACAATTCTCATTTTAAAGGTATATATTTAAAATTCCTCTTATAGCCTAGACTTTGCATCTTCAAACTTGTCAGTTATAGGATAATCGCTGGTGTTTTTTTTGTACTGAAAACTCAGCAACAAGTCTTCAGTCTATTCAGACAAAATGCGTAGTTTTTTGTGTCTTTAAACCCATGCTTAAATATCATATAGACATAACGAAGGTTCCTAAGAGGTAACGATGGGAACATTTGGGTTGCAGAAGTGCTAAAACCTTGTTTTAAAATCCTGTCATTGAGATCACTGCCAGAGCAAAGTGCAGAGCAGGAGGTTTGTGGAGGAGGGTTCTGCAGAGTTGGCCAAGGATAAATCTCCCAGTCACTTTTTCGTAAATGTGAGACGGTAGCCATGTTAGCTGGGGATGCCAGTGAACTGAATGAATGAGTGAGAGAATGAATGGATGTCTAGCAATTGAAGTCAACCCACTCTTCCATGTCTTCTTGGCAGTGGTTCAATAAAATCTTGAAAGACGGTTGTTTTTTCCGTTCTTCCTAATCCTCCAGTGCTCCTCCTATACACAAAAGACAGAGGGGAAGAGCAGGGAAATGAAGGCAGGTCTGTCTGAGGCATGATCCCCTGGACACAGTGGCCAGCTCAGCCCTCACTGTGGCCCCCTGCCCAAGGTGGTGTCAGCTCGGGGTGAAAGAAGTTTGCCGTCACCCAAGTGGACAGTGTCCCAGTCCCCAGTCCTTGACTGAGGAAATAAGCGGGACGATGCTGTCAGCTGAACACGTGATTCCTTCCACCCTTTCTGACATGGGAATCAGGCTTCCCATGCATGCCCTCATTGGTTTGTCTTTTTACACCTGCTTACTGGGCATCCTCACGTCCCAGGTGCTAGGGCTGGCACTAGTCCAGGCCGTGAAGTCGCCCCCCAGTCTGCACTCAGCATCCTACTTTCTGGTTTGTATTTCCCCTCCACGGGGTCACCACCCACAGAGCTGACTTCTGTTTTGTCTGTGCTTTTGGGGTCATCTAAAAGACAAAAGCTATCCAGACCCAAGAAAGGCTTCAGGCTGTCCTTGGCATGAAGATGGAACTTCACCAGGGACGTGCCACTTTCTGCCCAGGAGCCTGTCTGCCTCTTGCAGCCATCAACCTGACATTCACGGTGCCCACAGCGCCCAGGCTGTTCATGCTGAAGGGAGCGTGCAGGCCCGTGCGCCCAGCTGCCCTCAGCCCCACCTTGGCATCCCAGGAGCCTGTGCTTGTTGGTGCCCAAAGTCCCGTGGGAGCTGAGGCAGGAGGGGGCTGGCATATCAGCCCCACCCTGAGCATGTGCACGCCTAGCTGGGTCATGACAGCGCCCGGGCTCGGCCACAACTTTGCTCCGAAATCAGAGTGGTGCCAGGAGCAGGGACAGGCCCTGCAGCAGGAGCAGGCACTTCTGAGCCTGCGGCGGGAGGGGGACTTCCCGGGGCCCCTGAGAGCGCAAGGATGTCCCAGTTGGCAGCCACGGCTGGGCAGCTGCAGCTGCGCCTGGGAGAGTGGAGCTCCAGTGCCTTCAACTCAGAAGGGGGCGTGGCTCTCACCTGTTCCCAGTTCCTGCCAGCTCTGGGGAGGTGCAGCCTCAACCATGCCTCCTCCACTGCAGCTGGCGCGGGGCCTCACTGCCATCACTACCTGCCTCCTACTCCCCAACCCATGGGAAGGGGCTATCAGGCCACTGCTCCCTGGGCCCTGCCCCTTCCTTCGCCTCATTCCCAGTGGCCGAGGAGCCACCTTCTCACTGAGGGAGCCGTGCTGGTTGGTGGTCATCTCCATGGATCACACAGCCTAGGCTGGGTTTTGGTGGGACCCTGATGTGGCTTGAGTCTGGCTTATTTTTGCTACCCTGTGAGTGCACTTTATCTGGCTTAGGTAGGATGGCTCTTTTTTATTTATTCATAAAATCCTGGACCCTATCATTTAACGAGCATTTTTACTTTAAGCTTGAGGGAACTTGCAACCTTTTGGATGTGCGACTTCTTCGTTATGCTCCTTTCTTTTAGATACATGGTATTATGTTTTCCCCTGCACTGTTTCTTTATGGGAAGGTGGAAAGAGTACGGATTTGGGAGCCCAGCAGACCTCAGTTTAATCCGCTCAGTGGTGGCTGCTAGCTGTGTGGCCTTTAACACCTGATTCGCCCTCTCTGAGCCTCAGGTGTTCTGTCTGTAAAACAAAGATGCCACCTGCCCAAAGAATTGTGAGGATTAGAGATAGTGTGTGTAAAACAGATGCTGTATTAGAAGCTTTCTATAAATGTTCCTGTTAGTATCATGATTATTACAATGTTCAGATATGGCAGAGTTTAGACTGATAACACTGCTTGTAGTAGGATTGACGACCCTGCAAAGAAGTGGTAGATGCTGATGTGAAAATGAAAGAGGAAGTATTACTTTCCAATTTTTTCAGTGTAATATTCGATATTCGATTCATACAAAAGAGTAAATGCAGCACAGGCGTTCCTTAGGAAGCGTGGAAACAAAGTGGGCAGGATCATATGTCTGTCATGGTCCTCTGTCATCCTCCCGTGCCCACACCCCTCTGGGGAACCCCTCTGCTGGACCTGATGTTTAGCATTGAGGATGAACTTTTGCAAAACTTCAACCCATTGAGTTGCTATAAACGTCCTGAGTCCAGATGGCAATTTGACTCTACTTATTCTCTCTTTAATTCATCATTTAACAAACATGCCAGGTGGATTCCCTCCAGTTTCTAGGTGTGCTGCCGTCCTTGTGTTTTCGTCTTTCGGAGCCTCCTAAGCTGCTGCTTCCTGCCAGTTCTGTAGGGACTCAAGTATTTCGTCCTTGGTGTTTCTGACATTAGCATCGACATTGCTTTATAATTTGTCGCAATCAGTCTTGAGGGCCATCCAGCCATCCCCTGTGCTGTTAACAGGGACTCAAAACTAACTCGTCAAGGTGTAGTTTCCAGTCAACACTAGGCCCACCACTGTGAACTGTCTTCTGGAGACGGTTTCAGATTTTCGCCTGTAAGGATAGCTGCAGTAAATGCCTGTATACATGCTCAGCCCCGACTCCATCTTGATAAATGGCTAAATTATCTCTTAATTGAGTACAAGCAAAATACAATGAGAGAAAAGGAGAAGTGTTCAAACACTGCCGCTCCTCCAAGGGAAATTAAGTGCTCTTTCATGTCTGTTTTTTAAAAGTGGGTTTAATGACACCGTTGTGTGGCTAATGCTGGGGAAACACACACCCTCCCCCAGCGTAGGCGTGTAATAACGCTATTTAAGCCCGCTTGTGAAAAAGGCCTTCCCTTGCCGTTTCATGCAGTGTTTCTCATGTGATTACTTGGACAACCTAATGTAAAAATATTTTGGCTGCAGGTGTCACAAGTGACACACTGGCCCCTCTCTCCCCAGTGTGTAGGGACAAAAGCGGGTTCTTTAAGACCTGCACTTTTAATGAACCGTCTTATTTTAGACACTCAGAATCTAATAGTGTGCCTTTTGGTGAAGTTGTTGAGAATTTTAATGCATTTTAGTTCTCATTCATCACGGCCTATGTGCTCCTCGCGGGAGGGTCTTTAGAAATAGGATTAACTTCTAGAGGAATGCATTAGCCATGCCACAGAAGTAGGCAATGTGCTAACTAGTCTGATAGATTGCTCCAACCTTCAAATCCTTCTGGCCGCCCCCCTCCCCGACTTTTTTTTCCCTTTATTGACAGCTTCTCATTGAATGGCTAGAAGCATTAGTGTATTTAGGAGTTAGATGTTTTGTATGATCCTAGGCTGATCTCATATTCCCTTTCTGAAATTAATTCGACACTGCTTTACATGTTAATCCGCAAAGGATTGATTTGGAGAAGGTCAGAGCAGTGCAGCCTCAGAAAATGGAAGAAAAGCTCCACTTAGAACAGCTCATTTCAGTTCCCAGACCTAAGCCGGGCTGCCTTTTCATTGTGACCCTTAGCCAGCTGTAGGCGGCTTGGACATCTCGCAGAATACATCAAACAGTAGGGTTTGATGTGTAGGATCGTTGGACTAATTAAGTTTAGCTTGGTTAACCAATTGCAGTTTGCAAATTGAACAATTGCACTTTGAAAGCTTCTGACACAATAGAACACAGAATCTTCTTTTTAGGCATAAACATTCCCAATAATGGAGTAGTACTTTTTGAAAGAAGCTTATACCAAATCCACACAGTTTGGATGTCTGTAACGTAAAGTTCGTTTCACTGGTAACAGAACTCTAGTCTCCTTTATTCCAGGAATTGCATGATGTCAAAGGCAAGAAGCCCCAGTGCAGTGGGTGGAGAAGCAGGCGGAGGAGTGGGATGAGGGAGAGAAATGCCAGTGGGTGGAGGATAGGTGAGTGTTGGAGAATTAGGAGATCTCACATCTTAGAAGAAAATGTTTTTTAATCTTGAGCCATAGTCAGACAAATGTTGGCGAACTGATCACAACTATGGCATAAGATATGTGATGATTTTTAAAAGACGAAAACTCAGAAAATCAAATTAAGGTGAATGCAGGGTCATTGGGTGGAAAGACTCAGTTTTACAGGGAAGAACAGAGAAACCGATTAAGACCAGGCTGAGCAAAGACATAAATGGTTACGACCAAAGTAATTCTAAGTGCGAGTAAAAAGAAAAAATACCAGTGTTTATAATCTACCTTTATATCAAAGGATTGCATCTTAGTTGCTTTTTTGTTTTGAAAAGAGTATGTTATGTAATGCATCTGTTATCTCCTGCTTCCATCTTCCACTCTAATCGAGTCTTCATCTTCGTCGAATGCCTACTCTTTGCTCTGAAAAGTTCCTGCAGCAGCCTGCTGTACTGTAGCCAGACCGGGTTGCTCTGCATGGCAGAGGGAAGCCAGCTTTAATCTTGGCCACTGAAAGTCTTACTGGGATCTGAGCAGTGCTCACAGCTGACTCCTCTGATCCTTTGCTGAAGTAGTTAGTATCATCACAAGGCTTTTCTTAGAAGGTTACCAGTCATGGGAAAGGAAATTTTTACCACTGGTTTCCCTAACACCTGTGAATGTAAGACAAGAAGCAGGGAGGACTTACTAGATTCGTGGTGGCTGTGGGTTTCTTGCCTTTGGAGCTGTGCCGTGTATCTGCACTTCCTGAAGTCAGCGTTTCCGATAGTTCATTTTCTATATGTACAACACATTTCATTGGCCGCATTGGCTTACCCGTGCAACTGTGTGTCCTGGGACCTCAGTAGAGGCTTGGCTTGATTACTAGAATGGCTGAGTGGTAGAAGGCAATCCAGAGAAGGATGGCTAGTCCCCAGCTTCAGGGTAACATCAAGCAATTCAGAGCTTCATGCAAAGTAGCAAAGAAACAGTAACTACAGTGACAAGGTATTAACAGGCGATGTTACTGAACCTCTTTTCCTAGACATACTTTATTAAATTTTTCCCCCACAACAACCTAGTGACAGTCACACATTTTTTTTTTTTTTTTTGAAATAGGGCCTTCCTTTGTCACCCAGGCTGGAGTGCAGTGATGTGATCACAGCTCACTGCAGCCTTGACTTCCTAGGCTCAAATGATCCTCCCACCCCAGCTTCCTGAGGAGCTGGGACTACAGGCATGCACCACTGTGCCAGGCCTGGCTAATTTTTAAAATGTTTACAGAGATGGGGTCTCACTATGTTGCCCCAGCCAGACATACTTTTACAGATGTAAAAACTGAGGCCAAGAGTAGTATGGAACCCAGGGAGACAGTGTTGGAGCAAGAATTCAGCACAAGTAGTCTGACTCTGGTACTCTTAACCATTGTACTTCAGAGCCCCCTGAGTTAAAGAAAAACAATTCCCCACAAGTTAAAACCCAGACCGGTGTCCACATTGACTAGATGACTAGTGGAGATATCCTATTCTATGTAATCAATTAATTGAGTAGTGGAATTTCTTGGGTGGGAGAATTGTAGGCTTCTATGAATGACAAGAATAATTTCCATTTTCCTAATGACTTTTTTTCTGTCTTGAGTCAAAGGTATCAAGGAACCGGTAAACATGTCATGTATTTGCCCTGGAGTCTCAGTTGACCGTCCTTGGCCTATGTAAACGCCCTGAACTAGAACAACTTTTCTCCAGATAACTTTTGGAAAGTGATGCGAGTACCTGTATTGGTGTGTATCTAGGCACACACATCTCTAAGGGTCAACCCATGGCCAGGTCCTAAAATCTCAAATCACTTTTTAGGAGCACCAATTTGATGGATTCTACGCAACTTATCCCCCATCTTTACTTGTTTGTCCAAATGTGGCAAGGCATTTGTGTTGGATTCTTAAGCATACTGCTCTGTTTCTCAGAAACACATGTCTAAAATTGTTTGCTGCTTTTGCTATGTGTGCATTTTTTGTTGTTGCTGTTGTTGCTCAGAATTCATGTCTTAGTATGGATGACAATAGCGGTTATTTCCCACAGTGCAGAATCAGAAGGAACCTCAGAAGAGACCACATCTTTGTATTTCACCTTCACTGTTAGAAAAGCTTCATTGAGGCCAGGTGTGGTGGCTCATGCCTGCAATCCCAGCACTTTGGGAGGCCGGAGTTCGAGACCAGCGTGACCAACATGGTGAAACCCCGTCTCTACTAAAAATACAAAAAAAAATTAGTGGGATGTGGTGGCATATGCCTGTAATCTCAGCTACTCAGGAGCCTGAAGCAGGAGAATTGTTTGAACCCGGGAGGCGGAGGTTGCAGAGAGCCGAGATTGCACCACTGCACTCCAGCCTGGGTGACAGGCGAGACTCCATTAAAAAAAAAGAAAAAAAAGAAAAAAGAGCAAAGCAAAGATTCATTGATCCCTGGCCTCCTTCTTCCCCTCAGCCACACATCCACACACTCACATGACCTTCCCTGGCCCTCACAGGGCCCCCACTTCTCCACCTGCTTCTCCACCCATTGCACTGGGTCTTCTTGCCTTTGACCCCATGCAATTCCTGGAATAAAGGAGGCTGGAGTTATGTTACCAGTGAAATGAACTTTGAACCAGCAGTATCAGCATTGCCTGGAGAGGGATTATAAATGGAGAATTCCAGACTCCACGACCCTATCCAATCAGAACCCACATGTTAAATTAACAAGGTCCCTGGGTGATTTGTATGCACGTTAAAGTTTGTAAAGGACCACATGGAATTCTACCAAAATAAGGAAGGCCTTATTTTCTCCTTAGGTTTTCCTTACTCTCACCTCTACCCCTTCTTAGAGCTGCCTTTTCTCTACTTCCTGAACTACCAGAAAGAGGTAAAGGTGTTAATTTTTCATTCCCCATATTATGAATGTTTTGCATAGATTTGCCAGGTAAAATCCAGGATGCCCTGTTCATTTTGAGTTTCAGATAAACAACAGATAGCTTTTTAGTATAAGTATATCACATGCACGGTTTGAGACACACTAAGAAGTATGAAGAAGTATCTGTTGTTCATCCAGTATCTGTTGTTCATCTGAAATTCACATTTAAATGGGCATTCTGTATTTTTATTTGTGAAATCTGACAGCGCTGGTTGGAAGAAAATGATAGTATAGCCCTTTTGAGGAGAAAGTGACAATAGACAAAGTATACAAATGATTTTGGAGGAGGAAACCTGGAGAGTCCACCATTCACCTCCCTGGCAGGTACCTTGAAAGGGGTGGGATTTGGGGTTTTGAGTAAGATGTCAGAAGGGGCCGGGTGCGGTGGCTCAAGTCTGTAATCCCAGCACTTTGGGAGGCTGAGGCGGGTGGATCACAAGGTCAGGAGATCGAGACCATCCTGGCTAACACGGTGAAACCCCGTCTCTACTAAAAAATACAAAAAATTAGCCGGGAGTGGTGGTGGGCGCCTGTAGTCCCAGCTACTCGGGAGGCTGAGGCAGGAGAATGGCGTAAACCCGGGAGGCGGAGCTTGCAGTGAGCTGGGATCCGGTCACTGCACTCCAGCCTGGGCGACAGAGCAAG
This sequence comes from Piliocolobus tephrosceles, assembly GCF_002776525.5. Classification (NCBI taxonomy): domain Eukaryota; kingdom Metazoa; phylum Chordata; class Mammalia; order Primates; family Cercopithecidae; genus Piliocolobus; species Piliocolobus tephrosceles. The sequence continues at coordinate 42,328,055 of NC_045452.1, forward strand.
ACTCTGTCTCAAAAAAAAAAAAAAAAAAAAAAAAAAAAAGATGTCAGAAGGATCCTTCTCCTTACCTAGGTTATAGTGTGTTTGGGGGAGAGGAGGAGGAGGTGAGGACAGTGACCATCAATGATGAGAAAATTCTATTCTATTCTTTCTGAGCCTCCAAAGACCACCACATGAATTAAGCCCTACTCTGGGAAACCCACGCTGACCTAGCACTGGGGGCACATTTTTCCACCAGGTGGCTTTAGGGGAGGGACCTGGCCAAATCGAAAATTTGGAAGAGAAAATGTTCTCCATGTGAGTGTTTTCATTTCTACAGGGTTTGAGTTTGGGCTTATTATGTCAGATTTGACTATTAAGTTTTCTTATTTGATGAGGAACACGAAGCTGTCGTTTATTGGCCTCATTAGGTGAAGGTATTACAGGTGTTTCTAAAACAGCTTGTGACCTAATATTTCTTATTGTTAGGTACTTCCAGATGATGGAGTTTGACGAAAATGCCCCAAAGCAATGAAACTCAGATTTAAGGTTTCAACATTTGCCGTGACTCTCTGCTTTTTATGTCATTTAATAAGTTGTACATACATATTCTAAGGGAAATTATGAGCTGCCTGATTCATTACACATTTTTCCAACTTGTAATTGTGTTGGCATCAAATGTTGGCATCCTTTGAAAGAAACTGGCATATTACTTGATCATTGTAAATCTCTCAGTACTTTTAACAAAATGGCATTAGAACCATTTTCTTAAAAATTTGCTTTCTCCCATGATCCCTGCTTGGGAAATAGGCAGTGTTGGTAGAATTCTTTCAGGACTCATTTGAAAAACTCAACCTTTCAAGAACGAGTCTTCTTGCTGTTGGCATACTGACCTGAAAAATATAAATAAGAATGTCTGTGGAGTTCAGGCATGAGTGAGATTATTACAGGAAATTATGTCGTGGAAGAAGTAGAAGCTAGAATATTAAAACACCAGTTGTTTGGCTGCGTGTTTGCGTTGCTTGGTATCATGAGCAAGTTTGTTCAGAGGAATGCTGACTAAATTTATAGTCTGGTAAAGTGACATTCCTAGTTATAGCAAAATTATCCATGTGGTTTACATATTTGCAAATATGCATAGCATAATATTGCCAGAAAACAGGAACCCAAGGCTTCTGGTAGGTCTTTTCTTTTCTTCTCTTTTTGAGACAGTCTCGCTCTGTTGCCCAGGATGAAGTGTAGTGGCACGATCACAGCTCACTGCAACCTTGAACTCCTAGGCTCAGGCAATCCTCCCACTTCAGCCTCCCAAGTAGCTGGGACCATAGGCACATAGCACCATGCCTGGCTAATTTTTTTATTTTTAATAGAGGCAGGGTGTCACTTTGTAGCCCAGGTTGGTCTTGAAATCCTGGACTCAAGCCATCCTCACACCTTGGCCTCCCAAAGTGCTAGGATTACAGGCGGGAGCCACCGCGTCGGCCCTGATTTTTTTCTTTTTAGAAGGAGGAAAAGTCAGAGGTGAAAAATTTAGTATTTTTTTTCCTCTATTTTTCCTGTATATTGGTATGTTGTCTCTGGCTTGCTCTTTCATATATAATTTCTTATTTTCAGTTTTCAACATACTAAATTTGGTGAAGAGTACTGTGTCTGTTTTTTGAGGAAATAATTTTCTTAGCAATTTAAACAAACGAAGTCAAAATAATGAGAGCTATATTTTTGAGCTTATAAAGACTCATAAAAATGATTTTTAAACTTATTTTTAAAACTAACATTCTAAGACATAATTTGCTAGATTTCAGTGATAATTTAGACATTTCATTCTGCAGCTAACAGTTGATCAAAAATCAAAGGATAAAGTGTACCATAAGTGACAGAAAGGGTATGGGGCATTAAAGTTTTAGCTAACATACTCTGTGTGTTAGAAAAATGATAGATAATTCCATAGTAGGTAGGTATTTTCCTCCCTATGCGTGAGATTTGTTGAGAATCTGTTACCTCCCAGTTTGATCAGACTCTGAGAAGGATAGAGAGAGGAGATTTGATACAAAGTTGATTCTGCAAAACCTCAGCGGCTTTCACCTTGACCTGGCTGTACACACACGTAGAAGGGTTTGTAGAAGGGTGCGCTTCCTCATGTTTGTGAGGCGGGTCTGTGGCTCCTGCAAGTTCTTCTTGAGCAGAACGATTATGTGAGGTGGAAGGAGCTGCCCGGTGTCCTAGGGGTCCCAGCTAGTCCACGACAACAAAGACTCATAGGATGCCAAAGCGGGAAGAAGACTTGGTGAGCTTTTCCCCAACCCCCGGGTTTTACAGGTTAAGAAACTGAGACCCAGAAAGACACAGTGTCTCTCCCTGATCATTCAGCAAGTGAGTGGCTGGGTCAGGCCAGCTGCTGCCGCCCCCGCTCCTGGTCCTCCGCCCTTCGGCCACCTCACACTGTCTGCAGGCATGGTGTTCAACAGCAGCTGAGGTCACCGAAGCAGGCATTTAAAATTTTATTTTTATTTTTATTTTTTATTTTTTTGAGACGGAGTCTCGCTCTGTCCCCCAGGCTGGAGTGCAGTGGTGCCATCTCCGCTCACTGCAAGCTCCGCCTCCTGGTTCACCCCATTCTCCTGCCTCAGCCTCCTGAGTAGCTGGGACTACAGGCGCCCGCCACCACGCCCGGCTAATTTTTTGTATTTTTAGTAGAGACGGGATTTCACCGTGTTAGCCAGGATGGTCTCGATCTCCTGACCTCGTGATCCACCCGCCTCTGCCTCCCAAAGTGCCGGGATTACAGGCGTGAGCCACCGCGCCCGGCAAAGCAGGCATTTTGAAAGTTTAGAGACTGATTATGACCAGAGCATTGTGTCATGGGTGTTTTACATGGGACAGAGGTCTTTTAAAATTATTTGACTTCTGAACCACATTTCTCCAAGGAGCACTACTAAATGAATTTTTTTCATACTTAGTTCTGTAAGAAGCAAACTGTGCCATCTCTCAGGTTCCACTGTATCAAGCCGAAGCTTGTTTTCTAACACTGCAGATGGGACATGTGTTAGAACAGCAGCAGGGAGGGCATTCGGGCTCTGTAAAGCAGTGGTCGAACTCTCCTGGTTCTGTAGTTCTCAAGGCACAGAGTGGCCTCCTGGAGGCAGAGGTGTCCGCCTCCCTGGCCTCACCTGTCCTGCAGTGGGTTATAGTTTTTGAAGATCAGTTTCTAGAAATGAAGTGATACACATTGTTCATGATCCTAAAAGATAAGTAGGTCACTGCCAGCTTGAACTGTAATAGTCTAGAATAATAACATTGTAAAGAGCATGGCAGCTGTACCATTAAAGGATGAAAGTGTGCTATTTCCGGGTAGAATCCAATGAATGAGGGATAGATAGGTTATCAGTCCAATAAATGAGAGGTAAGTTATCAGTTAAAAATGTAACAAATGGTAACAGTGTGAGGGAATGCCTATGTTAATTAGCTAGATTTAGTAATTTCGTAATGTGTTAGGTACTTCAAAACATCGTGTTGTACATGATACATTCTGTTTTATCTGCCATTTAAATGAGTAATATGCTTCTCTTCCTTTTCCTCTCAATCAGCACTGTGGACCACTAAGTCTTTCTTTTCTTCAGAATTTTATTATTAATTATGATCCTTACTCTCTTTGCTCAAATTATCCCAGATTTGGTTTGAAAAGTAGGCTCCCGTCTCCTTTTGACAGGGCCTCATGGATCTTTGATCACTTCCTCACTCTCTGGCATAAGAAGACATTCCAGGTGTAACCTTGTACCCAGCTCTGGAATGAGCTGTTTTTATGTTTTACTTTCTACATTTTTAGAAGGAACTCTGGTTCCTTTTAGTGGAGAATGGTGTTTAGATACAAAGGTCTGGGAACTTCTGCTTCTGAGAATGGCAGACCAAGATCTTGCCGGACAGATCCTCCTACCTCCATGCCTCGCACCCACCACACACAGAAAATAACTACAAAAACTCGGCATAATTCAGAAAACAGCTGCCTGAAGCCATTGAGAGTGAGCAGAAGCAGGCCAGCTATGATGGGAGAACCTCATTGGGACAGGGTGGGTCTTGAGCTGCACCAGGTAATCTCAGGGCCAAGGGCAGGTGGTGCAGTGATGGGGAATCCTAGAAGAAAGGGACTGGAGAGGGGACCCCCAAATTCTGTTTATATACCTCTTCAATCACTAAACCGTACGTGCATAGAATAGACTCAGATCACAATAATGACAAAGAATCTGTGCTTGCTGCTGAAAGGGTCAGAGTTTGCAGTTCCAATTCAGGTAATTGCCAACCAAAAGAAGTAACACTCATCCAGGAAAAATCGCAAAATCCCAAACCTCTACAATTTAACGTTCCTCACGTCTGGGATACAAAGCTAAAATAACCAACAATTGAAAAACCAAGGAAATAGAATACTATCTCAAGAAAAAGAGAAATCAAATGAAGTCCAACCCCAAGGGGAAGCAGATAAGGAGAGTCACACAAGGTTTTATAACTATACTAAATGGCTGGGCGCCATGGCTTACGCCTGTAATCCCAATGCTTTGGGAAGCTGGGGTGGGCATATTGCTTGCGCCCACCTCAGAGTCTGAGACCAGCCTGGGCAACACGGGGAAACCCCATGTCTACAAAAAATACAAAAATTAGCTGGGCATGGTAGTGTGTCCTTGTAGTCCCAGCTATTGGGGAGGCTCAAGTGGGAGGACTGCTTGGGCCCTGGAGGTTGAGGCTGCAGTGAGCTGTGATCACACCACTGCACTCTAGCCTGGGTGACGGAGTAAGACCTTGTCTCAAAGCAAAGCAAAACAAAACTATCCTAAATGAAATAAGATGATATATGCTTACTATGAATGAAAAGATAAGATAGCTCAGCAGAGAAATAGAATGATAAAAAGAAGAACCAAATGGAAATTCTAGAACTGAAAATACAGTTATCTCAAATAAAAATTTACTAAATGGACTTAACAGCTGAAGACACAGGGAAAATGACTGAGGAAAAAGAGAAAATGGAGTAGAAAAAAGTAGTAGAAGAAATAATAGCTAAAAAATTTCAGAATTCAGTGACAAGTAGAAATTTAGATATAAGATCATATGCTCAAGAAACACCAAAAAGAATAAATATTTTAAAATCCCATGCTGATTCTTGCAAACTTTTGAAAACCAAAGATGAAGAGCAAATCTTGAAAGCAACAAGAGAAAAGCCATACATTAATAATTCAATTAATGGCTGACTTCTCACTGGAAACCTTGCAGACCAGAACGGCATGAAATAACATCCTCAGGGTACTGACAGAGAATCAGAAAATTCTAACCCAGAATTTTTTTTTTTTTTTTAAGATGAGGTCTCGCTCTGTTGCCCAGGCTGGAGTGCAGTGGCATGATATCGGCTCACTGCAACCTCTGCCTTCTGGGTTTGATCAGTTCTCCTGCCTCAGCCTCCCGAGTAGCTGGGACTACAGGTGCGGACCATCACGCCCAGCTATTTTTTGTATTTTTAGTAGAGACAGGGTCTCACCATGTGGCCCAAGCTAGTCTTGAATTCCTGGCCTCAAGTGATCTGCCTGCCTCAGCCTCCCAAAGTGCTGGGATTACAGGTGTGAGCCACTGCGGCTGCCCTAACCCAGAATTTTATGTCTTGTAGAAATAGTCTTCTAAGATTGAAGGGGAAATAAAGTCACTTTTTGATAAAAGAAAATTAAGAGAATTTATCACCAGCAGATCTGCACTGTAAGAAATGCTGCAGGAACTTCTTTCCGTTGAAGGGAAATAATACCAATTGGGAACTCAGGTTCTTGGAAAAGAATAAAGACTACTGGACTGGTAAATATTTGGATCAATATGAAATATTAGTTTTGTTCTTTCTGCTTTTTTCTTCTTAATTTCATTGTTAATCATATAAGAATTTTAAGCAAAAATTATAACACTGTCTTGCAAGGCTTATAACATCTATAGATGAGATACATGTAACAGCTGTAAGGTGTAAAGACCAGGGGTAGATACGGACCTCGACGGTGAGAAGAGTTCTTTATTATAGAGGCCATACAGTATTGACTGTAGGCAGACTGTGAAAACTTATAACGTATTTCTAACTTGCAGCCAACTTAAAAATGTAAAGAAATATGTGTTAAGTCGATAGAAGAATTGAAATGGATATTCAAATAATTTTTTAAAGACAGGAAATGGGGAACAGAGGAAAACATTTTGATTTTTTTGGCTAATTAAATGAGTGAAAGGAAATAGTTTTTTAAATGAGGTTTTAATAATATGATGAGCTATTCAGTAACCATTTAACCTTGGGTTTTTGAAGAACACGAGCATGGGAAAATGCTCCCCATTTAATGTTACATTGAGTGAAAAAAGCAAGATGCTCAGCTAGTGTAGTTTGACAACAATTTTAAAAAATACAATGATACAGTCACCCATGTAACATAGAAAAATGCATCAAAGAAAATGTACCAAAATGTCTTTTGGTAGAGTCATGAGTGACTTAATGCCTTAGTCTTACTTTTTTTTTTTATTTTCTAGATTTTCTACAATGAACATGAGTTATCACAAAACTTAACTTTTTAAGCTATTGCCAGAGTCCTAAAGTGACACGGTAGTGTTTCTATAGTCTCCTTTTTTATACGTCACTAGGTTTTTCTAGTAGTTTTTAGCTGATTCTTTTAGATTTTCTATGTGAACGGTTGTGCAGTGTGCCCATAATGTAACGATTCAGTTATATATTGAGTCGTGAGAGCTGTTAATGTCTAACTGTCGGCTTTAATGCAGGGGAGTGTCCCTGAGAACATTGAGGCACTGATCAGTGCCCAAACGACAGGGACTCCCACCTCCTGACGCACCCATCCCGATCCACAGAACAGGGTCGTTGTGAGGACGAAATGCGGTGTTGAATATAAAGTGCCAGACTCTGTACTTGACCATCATGTGCTCTCACTCAGCGTTAGCAGTTATTATTGTGAGGACGAACCTCTGGAAGCACATGTTTCTCAGGGCAGGGGACAGAGCTGAGCAGTGGCAGCAGCCACACCAGGCAGTGGGCGGATCATCCGAAAGGGTGAGTTATTAACAGTGGGCCCCTTAGGGTGGTCAGTTCTGAGCAGCTGTGCCTACGCATGAATTCAGTCTGGCCTGCTTTCCTGATTTTAAAATCCACACCTGTATGGAGATACTCTCACTTTTGTGGGCCCTGAATGAATGATGAACAATAATAATGCTGACATGTGGCCTAGCATGTGGCCTCCCTCCATAGCTTCTATCATTTTCGGAGGCTCACTGTGGGAGAATCAGGCTCCAGGTTTATCCCGGGAATGAAGAGTCTCTCTGTGGTCCACAGCCTTTGTTGGTCCTGGTGGTCTCTGTCCTCGGGTTTTCATGCTCTTGCATAAGCCCCTCCCCTTGCAGGTGGGTCGGACCTACTGGATCACTTCTAACAAATCAAATATGGCAAAAGTAATGGGATGGCTTTCCTTTTTTGCACTTCCGGCTGACTTCTGTCTTGCTTGCTTTTCCTCTTCCCCCACTTCCCCCTACCCGCAGCTCTGAGGGAAGCAAGCTGACATGCTATTAGTAGCCCCATGGCAAAAGATTAGCAGCTATGGGGGCACCAAGGCTTGTGGCAGCCTACAGATGAGTTTGGGAGGGGACAAAGTGGAGGCGGAGCCACCCCCCCAGGCAAGCCTTGAGATGACTGCAGTCCCCGCTGACACCTTGAGTGCAGCCTTGTGAGAAACCCTGAGCTAAAGGCATCTGCTAAGCCAACCCAGACTCCAGGCGCACGGAAACTGTGGGTTTCTTAAGTTGTCTTAGGCCGCTTAGTTTTGCGTTACTTGTTACACAGCAGTGGATAACTAATACGCTCTCTTAAACCACTTAGAGTCTCTACTGATTTCCCCTACCTCGTCCCATTCCTCCCACATTTAGTCTTCTGGGAATTATTCTAGTTCTACCATGGTACCCTTTTGTTTTTGAAATTTTCCATCAAGGCACCAAATGCCTTTTCTGCCCATTTCTTCATCTTTCCATCTTGCTTCTAGCCTGGCAACCACTTTTTTGCTGTGCGGTCAAAAGATAGCACACTGACCGTCACCTTTCATTTCACCTGTTTTTTTTTGGAAACCTCACCTGCTTCTTTTGAAAGTTGTAGAAAGATGTGACTTCATCACAATCTAGAGTCCAGAGCAGGGGCTCGCAGCCTGCTTTTTGTCTCTGTCGTGTCTCAAAGACGATGTCACACAGGGAGCCACACTGTGGGCCAGGGCAGTGAGGTGGCTTCTGACCATACACAGTTCCCAGTCTCCTAGCTCCAGGCCCTCCCTGTGCGTGTGTGTGTTGGCTTCCTGAGATGAATGGTGGAAAAGGCTCTGGTCCTGACTATGCCGAACTCAATGGCGATACCTCTGGACTCGAGTGGCATGTCCGTACAGCTTAGCCGTGTGACCCAGAACATATCCGCCTACCAAGTTTCTATATCTGGGAGGCCTGGACAATGATGGCCACAGTTTTCCTCTCCTTAAATAGAGCGTCAGGGAAAGAATCCATCTGTAAGTGGTAGAAGCTGAGCATTTAATATTTTAAAGCTGAGCGGAATGATTGTACCATTTGCAAACTGTAATAGGAGCCACCGTTGTTCCTGGGCCCATGAAGACTTACGAAGAAAAGTAGGTCATCACACCTCCCAAAAATATTTGCCAATTGAAAATTAGTTTCTCATAAATCGCCTCTTTATTCTTTTAACTCTTACTTCATGAAGTGGATGTCTGGTGATGGACGCCTCTATGCTGTCCCTGTGGCTAGTGTTCTGTTCACACCATTCCTGGCTACATTAGGTGTCCCCAGTGCAGATAATTAAGTCACAGTAAAAGTATACTCTGGATTTTACCAAGAGGTCACGGAGAGCCCCTCTTCCCTTGGCAGTCAGCGGCGTTCTTATTACACTTCATTTATCTACTTGGGAGGACTCGGGAGGACCAGCTGGGCCCCTGTCTGCACTCATCAAGAGTTAATTTCTGAGCGAGGTGCTGTGGTCATGAACAAGTGCAGAAGGTACCCCGGTGGCCCTGCCAGATGAGAGGGGCCCTTAATTAGCAGCCACGTTCAATCAGGCTGCTTAACCTGCCGCGAAGCCGGGGAGGTCATGTCCTTCCTGCCGCCCTGCCTGTAAACACAGCGCCCAGAGCGGGGCCTGGACTCCTTGCGGCCTGGGACGAGGAAGGTACCTGGAAGCAAGAAGACGGTGCAGACCCAAACCTGACCCGCTTCCAGGGGATACCTGGACTCTGCTGTTATTCTTGATTGAGTAATGAGGTTAACTGAGAGAGAGATTTTTTTTTTTCCTTTAAAATTTGGAAGCATCTTTTGTCCTTGCCCACTTCTTATTTCCCAAACTGGACATCTTACTGGCTTGCTTTCTTTACTGTTAAAAAAACTTACTTATGTTGTCATGTTTCTGGCATCGCCTAGGGCTAGCCATGCACTGAGACCTCTTGCTGTAGTGGGAAGTCGGAATCCTTCACCAATTTTGTGGCCTTGCTTAATCTCTCCGCAATGTCCTTTGCTCAGATACAAAACAAGGATGATTGTACTGGCCCTGCCACCTCATGGAGCTGTTAAGAGGTTGGAACCATGGAGAGACAGTTTGTCAACTGTCAAACATCAGCTGATAGAATTGGATGCCAGGATTGGGGTGCTTTTACTTGGCTCATTCATTATAGGTAGCCACGGTCCAGTTTTATTTTAACAGTCACATAGAGAATACCAAAAACCTGGTGGTGTTGGTAGATGTTTTATACTGTATTAGAAATGCCATCTACTGTGGGAGCAGTTAGTAAATAGCAAATAAATACAAGCACTTGCCCACATTCTGGCCAGGAGACTTGAGTCTCAAATGCCCTTTGAGGACCACAGAGGGTCAGAGAGATGGGGATGGCAGGAGGAAAAAGGGATAGGAGGGTTGTTTTCAGCTCCATAGGACATCTTGCTTAGTCATGAGACACTCCAGGTGTTTGCCTGGGGAAACTTTAGGTGGGCTGTGGCATTTAGTCAGCTACCTAGGTCATGGTGGGTAGTTTTGGGACAACCTGCTGTAGGGTTCTTGAGCAGACCCTTCAGTGGCCTCCGGACAAGCTCAGCTTCTGATGGTATATGGAGGAACCCAGTGGCTTCTGGGATCCCATTCTGCGAGTAACTTGATTTACTTAGCACAGTGGCTCGAAATTCCTTCTGGTGATCAAAGAACCCACACAACAGAATAGGAGGCAGCGCCCCATGCCCTTGTCAGTGAGGCACAGTGTAACTTGGGAGTTTCAGATGAGTGGCAGTTACCGTACCTGCTAGGGGCGTTGCATTGAACCCAAGGACCAGCCAGGAGGAACTAATGGACCCCGTGGAAGATCATTTGAGCCTGAGCCACAGGAAGAGCTGGCCGCAGGCCGGGGAAGCAGATTGGTGGACCACACATTCATTTAAGGTTGAAATGCTTAGCTTTCTAAAGGTGACTGTAAATTTTAAGCTTCGTTCTTTATTGACCTGGCAGATCGGAGAGTGCTGTGTCTTGGTGTAATGAAGCATTATGTTAGTACAGTGAAAAGGAAACTGGCTTCCTGGCTGGATTTTGGTCTCCCTAAAAGCTCATGGTCTGGTGAGGTGGATGGCTTGGGAGGGTATGTGTGTGTGCACAGACGTTGTTCCTGATGGGGAAATTGAGACCAATTGCCCATCAAATTGCCCGATTCTGTCTGATGGTTTCCTGAAATGGATGTTTGATAGCAAATCCATTCCCGTATTGCAGGCTTTTTTAAAAAACAAAAACAAAAACAAAAAACTTTGGAAATTTTTTTCACCTTATGATTTTTTTTTTTTTTTTTTTTTTTTTTCTACTTCTGCTTTGGAAACATGGAAATGATTCATGGAGAGAAAAAAATAATTGAAATTGAGGAATAAATCAGTCGCGGGATACTCCTTACAGCCAAAACCCGTCGGGGCTCTGAGCTCTGTAAGGAACGCCAAAAGCTAGCAGCTTCCTCCAGAAGCCTCGCTGTGCGCCTCGTGGGCATAAACTGGAACTTTGGCAATAAACTTCTGCACACAAGGTCGCCCTGTGCAAGCGTTTCTGGAATCCAGATTTAATACTGCACACGACACCTTGTTTTGAAAAGAGAAAATCACTGCTTTCAGTGTAACGGAAGTCTATTCCATCCTGAACATTGAAATACTGATGCTCTGTAGGCAGAGACCATGGAGAAGGAAGCTGGGGACATTTTGTCCGCCCTGCTGCCTGCCTGCAGGAGTAGACTCGGCTAAGACTGTGCCATGAGCCTCCTTCCCATCATGAAGGCCGGCTTGTCGATGGAAGATGTGCCGGACAGCCACTTCACGCCCAGCTCAGTGATACCTTGGGCTTTGTCGACCTAGTAGTGTGTTCTGACCTGTCTTCAAACTCCATCCACCCAGTTGTCACCATGACAATGAGTATTCCACATGGGTTTCATGTCTAGTTAAGGGGACAGGGTTAGGAACTGGACTCTGATCGCCCAGAGTTTTTCTTCACATCCGTTAATTTTGATTTAATCGTGTTCACCCGTATCTGCATCTATCTCTTTGACCTCTAAAATAAGAATTAGAGGTCTTATTTTGAGGTTATCAGGATATTAACTTCTATTTCAGTTTTGAAACACTCCCTGTACCGGCTAATATATGACTATGGACTGGTGAAAGCCTGCTCTCAGGCTGTTCTGTTGATTCCACCCCATGAATTGTGTGGGGATAGTGCCTTTTTTTATGGAATTACACGACACTGAATCTCATTGGGAGTGAAAAGGTAACCCTACTTCTGTCATAAATCTGTTTCATCACAGGAACTCTGTTCTTGAAGTTTAATACGATGCAAAGAAAAGTGGAAATGGCTTGAGATTTGGATGCAGAGGTCAGGGAATGAAGTCTTGGCTGTGCCACTCATCTGCTTGTATGCTAAATGACTCCTCCAAGCTGTAGTTTCTTCACCTGGAAAATGGCAATAACAGTAGCAACTTTCCAACTTTTTAAAATTGACTAAATTTTCTGAATGAATAAATAAGACATAGTGAAAAGTGCCGTGTAAACGTGTAAAATAAAAGGCAAATGTTAATTGTCCATGGAGAAAATGTTTATGGCAGAGAAAATGGTACGTGATTCCCAAACCTATTTCATTTTTCTCCTGGGTACATAGTCCCCTTTCAGTTGGGCTGACGTTGCCTAGACAACCAACAGACACATGGACATGAAGTACACTTCTTCCAGGCCTGGCCCATGGGATTCTCCCACTGTCCCTTTCCCCTTATGCTGCGATCTTGGAGGTCTTGTGGGAAAATGGCAGCATCCCAAATTGGAAGAGGCCTGTGGCCCTGAGTCACCGCTTGGAGGAGAGCTGCCTGACTAGCCCTGGACTTGGGCCTCTGCAGTTGGACTTATTTCAGCTAATGTTAGTCTACCTTGATGAATCACAATTTTGAAAGAGAATATTATTTGCTACTGTTAGCATATAAAATAGTTGTATTGTTATATACCTCACATCATATACATTATGAATATTGTTATTAAAGAATATTATATATATCATATTGCTGCTAAAAGTGCAAATGAAAATGAGATCAATGCTGAATGCATTGGCTCACACCTGTAGTCCCAGTACTTTGGGAGGCTAAGGCATGAGGATTGCTTGAGACCAGGATTTTGAGACCAGCTTAGGCAACACAGTTAGATCCTGTCTCTATAAAAAAATTTAAAAATTTAAAAAAACAAAGAAAGGAAATCAGTCTGTTTGCAATTTTCATAAATAGAACATAACTACTCACAGCGAAGCAAATTAATATCTGAGCACTTACTGTGAACCACACATGCTATACCAAAAGCTTTGCAGACAGGACGGGCATGTTTCTTGCAATGAGATGGCAGATGTGGCCCTGATCTACGTGTTTGTTCTTTCTTTCAAATTATTTTTATTCCTGTTAAAATTGAACTATGAGACAGATGCCTGTGTTTTTTTCCTTTTCTTGATTGTCATACCCTCTCCCATTGTTATAGTAGAATGTGGCACAGATGAGTTGGGCTGGAGAGCTAATTACGCATGAGAACCTGACTTGTAAAATATCATAGGATAGAGGCAACTACTAAAATAAATTTCTAGTGGACAGTTGCAGGTTGAAAAGTTGCTTGCGTCTCTGTTGTGAACTGGGTCTGTTTTGGCTGGCCATGAATAACAACAGTAATCATTGAGGGGGCATTCACGGCTTACCAATGATTGACCAGTCCGTTCTTTAATTTTCCCACATAAATATGTCCAGCCGCATATTTATGTAGGAAATACATAAATTTCCTGCGTATCCCATGCTGTCAGCATCAGGTGTCCCAGAACCATATCCATAATAGAATCTCCATTCAGACGAATGTCACCACGGATGACACAGCTACATAACACAGCCATAGATGCTTTGTGATGAAGCCACTTCAGGCTTGTCATCTCATCTCTTTCTTTCAACAGCACTCTCCACCCCTAAACTCAGTGGAGGGAATTAACACTGTCCATGTAGAAATGGCAGCCAACACTGAACTCACTATTCTTGGTGGGTTCCATAATACCTGGGCTTGCATTCTGAAGTTTTGTTGAGTGAGGCTGTTTTAAGGCAACAGATGATGGAAAGAGAATTTTCAGTTACTGTCTTTTACTTGAAGTGAAGCAAACATTCTAAAGATGGGAGAGAATATCGCATAGTATTATAGCTGAGCCGTGGTGTGTGGAACCCCATAACATGATGACCTAGGTTCAAGTCCCAGCCCTGCCACTTCGGTAGGTTTTAGTTTCCTTAACCTATGAAATGGGAGTAATTCTAGTACCTTCCTGCCTCTGTTTCCTCACTGGTACACCAGGGTTAATAATGGTGCTGCTCCACAGGATGAATAATTTCCTGTAAACTGCCAAGAGCTGTACGGCAGGGAGCCACCCTCAGCTCTCCTTGTGACTGTTATCATTCCTGCGACTGCCTCTGTTCCGTACCTGATGGAGAGCTTGGTCACAGAGTCTCTGTTTTTCTCAGCTGATGGTTCAAATGACTGCTGTTTCTTTGTGTCTGTCTGTTCACCAAGTACTTACAGAGTACCCACTGTGTGCCAGGAGTGCATTCTAGGTGTGCCCACATCTTTGTCTTCTGTTTTCAGCATGAAAACATCTGTTTCTGCTGATCCTGCCAGCATCAACAAGCAGTGCCTCATCCCTCAGGCTCTCGCCATGGTTCTCTGTGATGATGGAGTGGTAGGGTCGAGCTGGCCGCAGAGTCTGCGGGGTCATTCGAGCTCACGGTGACTTGTCCAGATGTTGTTTTCATCTGTTTTCCGTGGCTAATGTTGATCACGGTTCATAAATGTGGAAATGGATCATAGGAAACTCACACCACCCTGATTAGAAAGAGGGACGGCTGGATTTTCCTCACAGGGCTTGCGTGTCTAAATGTTTACATTTTATTCTTATTAGTCGTCCACAAACAACCCTATGATTTTGGCTAGTTCCTGAGTTTCTATTTTTCCAAATTTTTGAGAACTGGGGCTTAGAAAACTGGAGCAACTTTCTGAGCCTCTGGGCTGAATTCGGGACTCTGATTTGTAGGGTCAAGTTTTCTGCTCCTTGGAAATCTGGCAGATCCAAATTGGATGGAACTGTATTGGACGTTGTGGGCACTGCCTACAGATGAGAGAGGCTGGGGAGACCCAGCACTTCGTTAACGTAGGCCACGTGAGTGGGCATGCAGGTGGGGTGTTCAGGCCGCAGCCCCCTCCCCTCTCTATCCGTGTCCTGTAGAGTGTCCCTTAGTCCCCTGCCTTAAGAGTCATCTCTAAATTGATGGTTTCCAAGTTGACATCTCTGATCTCTTCCCTCACCTCGAGATTCTCACATTTATTTGCTGTCTGGATATATGAATAAACTGTAGTTTAACTCGGATATCTAATTTTTACATATCCAGGAGACATCTTAAAATTAGCTTGCCCCATTATTCAAGACCATGCGTATTGGTGTAAGGATAGAGATACAGAGATGCATGGAATGGGATAAGTGTCCAGACGTAGACTCAGCTGTATGTGGCCAGTTGATGTTTGATAAAAGCGCCAAGGTCATTCAGTGGAGAAAAGATAGCCATTTCAATAAATGGTACTGGAACCACTGAACATCTGCCTGCATAGGAAAAAAATCTCAACTGTTACATGACACCATATGGAAAAATTAAGTCAAAATGGATCATAGACCCAAATTGAGTTGCAAAAACTATTAAGCTTCTCAGAGAATATATTTGTGACATTGGAGTAGGGAAAGATTTCTTAAACGAGACACAAAAAGCATGAACTATAAAAGCAAAAATGATTAAAATGGACTTTGATCTAAAAAAAACTTCTTTTCTTTATAAAACACATTTTAAAAATGAAAAAGGTAAGCCACAGACTGGGAGAAAATATTTGCAAGACATATATCTGACAAAGGGCCTATATCCAGAATATATAAAGAACCTTACGACTCAATATTAAGACAACTCAATTTTTTAAAAAGGCAAAAATTTGAAAAGACACTTCAGCAAAGAAAATATATAAATTCCTAAAGGCACATGAGAAAATGCTGCTCAATGTCACCAGTCTTCAGAGAAGTGCAAATTAACACTATGATAAGATACCACTTCACATGCATTAATAGGGCTGAACTTAAAGACTGACAATACCAAATGTTGGCGAGAATGTGGAGAAACTGGAACTTTCTTTTTTTTTGTTTTTGTTTTTTTTTTTGTTTTTTTTTGAGACAGAGGCTCGCTCTGTCACCCAGGCTGGAGTGCAGTGGCCGGATCTCAGCTCACTGCAAGCTCCACCTCCCGGGTTTACGCCATTCTCCTGCCTCAGCCTCCTGAGTAGCTGGGACTACAGGCGCCGCCACCTCACCCGGCTAGTTTTTTGTATTTTTTAGTAGAGACGGGGTTTCACCGTGTTAGCCAGGATGGTCTCGATCTCCTGACCTCGTGATCCGCCCGTCTCGGCCTCCCAAAGTGCTGGAACTACAGGCTTGAGCCACCGCGCCCGGCCAGAAACTGGAACTTTCATGTGTTACTGGTAGGAAAGCAGAATGATAACAGCCACTTTTGAAAACAGTCTGGAATTTATCTTGGGTAAATCCCTAGGAGTGGCATTACTGGATGATATATAGTGAACAGATCAATAAGTCAGTCAATCAATTGATAGATAGATGGCTTTTAAGCTAAATGAAAACACTTGTCCATACAAAGACTTGTATGTACATATTCGTAGCAGCTTTATTTAAATAACCCCAAATTGGAAACAACCTAAATAGTCATCATTTGATGAATGGATAAACAAGTTACTAGAATACAACTAAGAATCTAAGCAATATAAAGGAACAAAATAAAGACTGGGCGCAGTGGCTCAAGCCTGTAATCCCAGCACTTTGGGAGGCCGAGACGGGCGGATCACGAGGTCAGGAGATCGAGACCATCCTGGCTAACCCGGTGAAACCCCGTCTCTACTAAAAAATACAAAAAACTAGCCGGGCGAGGTGGTGGGTGCCTGTAGTCCCAGCTACTCGGGAGGCTGAGGCAGGAGAATGGCATAAACCCAGGAGGTGGAGCTTGCAGTGAGCTGAGATCCTGCCACTGCACCCCAGCCTGGGAGACAGAGCGAGACTGTCTCAAAAAACTAAAATAAAATAAAATAAAGGAACAAAATATTAATTTATATGACAGCATGGGTGAATCTTAAAAATATTATGCTAAGTGAAAAGTCATAGTCCTCATCTCCCTGGAAGCCCTGTGTGATTGCCTCCCTTCTTCCACCAAATACCTGCACACACACACACACACACACACACACACACCTGTACACACGTACACACGTGTTCACACACTTCATCCAGTGGCCTGGGCCTCCTTGTTGGGCCTCAGGTCAAGCACACACTACTACCTCCATCCTTTGTGTTTACTCTTCCCCCTGCCCAGATTGTTCCTCCCCAAGGTAGCTTGCCGATTCTCTCACTTCCTTCAAGGCTCTGCTCACTTGTTAGCTTATCAGAGAGGCCTTCCCCCCACCATCCTTAGCTTCCACTACTTCTTCTCTAACCCCACAACCCAATATATATGTATTTGCATATTTGTTGAGTATCTGACTCCTCCTGCCAGAATGTAAGCCTACTTGATTTACTGCTGTATTTCTCGGTCCCTAGAACAGCGTTATATAGTAAATGCTCAATAAACCATTGTTGAGTCAGCATGTAAATGCACAGAATTAGGAATGCAGGCATCAGGGCAGGGTGAGGCTTCAGACCGTGTGTGCCCACCAAGTTGCACACCATTGCATCCTACACTAATGGCTCTCTCCATTAGCCTTCTCATTTTTTCTTGTGCTGAGCAGGCTCTGGCTCAGTTCAGCTTTGAGAAACAGATGAAGTCCACACACCAAGAATAAGTGCAGATGCATTTAGTTCCTCATTAATCTCATATGTTTAAATGGATTATCGGGAAATTCTTCATAATGTTTTTGCAAAGATGTTAATTTAGAGCTTTTTACACAGGGAACTTGTCGAGTGATGCACAGCTCATTGATTAATCATTAGTTCTCCCCTCTGCCTTTTATGAAAACACAAACATAAGCAAAGCTAGGAGAAAAATAGTATTTTATTATATTTTAATGTTAATAAGAAAAATAAATAGAATTATTTCTAATAATATTTACAAAATGTTGGTCTTAAATGCTATTAAAACAACTGTGGATATGGGAGCCAGTACTCCTTTCTGACATTACCACTCTATTATGTTGCTGAATATTTGTTTTAAGGCCAGATTGGAAGATTTTCAGAGATAGCACAAAATAATGTCTTTGGGTGGTATAGCCGTAAGTTATGTCAGGGCAGTGTTAAGAGAGATCATGGTAGGCTGGGAGCCATGGCTCATGCCTGTAATCCCAGCACTTGAGAGGCCAAGGCAGGTGGATCACCTGAAGTCAGGAGTTTGAGATCAGCCTGGCCAACATGGTGAAACCCCGTCTCTGCTAAAAATACAAAGGTTGGGGCCGGGCGCGGTGGCTCAAGCCTGTAATCCCAGCACTTTGGGAGGCCGAGACGGGTGGATCACGAGGTCAGGAGATCGAGACCATCCTGGCGAACACGGTGAAACCCCCTCCCTACTAAAAAAATACAAAAAAACTAGCCGGGCAAGGTGGCGGGCACCTGTAGTCCCAGCTACTCGGGAGGCTGAGGCAGGAGAATGGCATAAACCTGGGAGGCGGAGCTTGCAGTGAGCAGAGATTGCGCCACTGCACTCCACCCTGGGTGACAGAGCGAGACTCTGTCTCAAAAAAAAAAAAAAAAAATTAGATGGGCGTGGTTGTGTGTACCTGTAGTCTCAGCTACTTGGGAGACTGAGGCTGGAGAATTGCTTGAACCTGGGAGGTGGAGGTTGCAGTGAGCCCAGATCATTCCACTGCACTCTAACCTGGGCAACAGAGTGAGATTCCATTGCAGGGGGAAAAGAAAATCATGATAAAAAGTCACTTTAATAAACTTGTGGATTTAGGTCTGATTATTTTTGTTTCTGTAGGTGCTGCGTTGCTTGTCTCTCTTGAATTTTTATTTCTGGAAGTTACTATTCATTAACGGGTCCCCCACATATCCCTCAGTGGAAGAGTCAAAGGGAGAGCTGAGATTGAAATTTTCTTCCTTCTTTGTTAGTGGCTCTGATAACGTTTGGTAGATTCTATAGGAAGACTGGAAGGCTCGAATGGTGCATGGGATCATTTGCTGGTTTGGGGGAGTCTCCCAACGCCCTGGATTATCTGAGTCCTGGTCCCTCACAGCTTTCCTGGGCCCTGCCAATACATCTAAAACAGATTGCTGTAAAATGTTTTAATGTAAAAAGAAACATCCTTTTGAGAATTAGAGATTCTAGTAAAATCATTAAATTGACTAGACTAATAGATCATTTGAACTGGCCTAGGGCTACTGAAATTAGCAAATGTCTGTTCTGCATCTTTTCAGAAAATCATGTGATTTTCCTCATTTTGCCCACCCATATGTTATGTATTATGTTGATACATTTTTCTGATGTTAAACCATCCTTGCATTTCTAGGATAAACAATATGTGATTATAATACACATAAGAGGCAGCATTGAATTCAGTTAACTAGCATTTATTCATGATTTTCACATCTGGGTGTATAAGTGCTTGGGGTTTTTTGTTTTCTTGTTCACTATCTGGTTGAAGAATTGAGATTATACCAGAATCATGAAGTGAGTCAGGCAGTTTCCCTCATTTTCTAATTCATGGGACATAATGGGCTGTTTTCAGAGTTACAGATTGCAACTATTTTGAGTCCCAGGTGTGCTTGGTTTACTTAAGCCACCAAAATATTTTTTAAAACCTTGTCCTTAATTAACCTTTTAAATTAAAAAGATGCTTTTCTAGTTTCAATGTGTTTCTTTTTTCCAGTGAATGACCTAAATTAACTGTTTGGTTAATTTTTAATGAGTATTTATTCGCTCATTCATTTGACATTTATTTAGATGTATTGGACATTTGCTGTGCACAGGGCATTATCCCAGGCACTGGGGGAAGAGTTAATGGCAGGATCTCTGCCCTCAGTTCCTCCAAAAGGGAAACAGAGCTTGTCCACAGTTAGTAATAACTTACTCCCTAAGGCAGGATGTCTCAGGCTGTGACAGGACAGGGTTGGACTGCTTGGGGCCTTCAGACATTTGTCTCTCAGGGAATACAATTCTGCATATTTCTTGAGCTGTAAAGGAGTCATGGCTCCAAAATTTCTGGTTTCTGTTAGAAATATTCATAACTATTCATCAGATGTTTATAAAATGCCTACCATATGCTAGGCAGAGTGTGGAGCATAGCAGCTATGAAATCTGTTTCAGTAGCTTGTGTCCAGAACCCTCAGTATTTGGGAAGATGCGTATTGTCATTTACTCCCATTTTGAATATATTAAGAAAGTATGTGAAGACATGAGCCTCTCAGGAGGGGAACTCAGTGTTTCCGGATCCCTCCTGCCCTCTGTGGGACCTAGATGCTGGCTAGCTGAGCGCCATCAGTGTGTCCTTGCAGAAGACGAAGCACATTTCCTTTCTTCTCTTTTTTGCAGTTCCAGTGTGATGACATGGCTTGGTCACCATGCTTCGTGTTTGCTAAAAAGAAACCGGGGTTGTGAGTTTCTGAATTCTTAACCTGGTGCCTTTGCCAGAGAACAAAGTCAGGTTAATCAGATGTCTTCCCCTCTCCAGCCCAACTTATTCCCTAGCTGTGCTCTCTTGGTCCCACGGTTCTAAGAACCAGCTCCACGATAATGATTCCCAAATGAGTATCTTAGCCCAGACCTGTCCCTCCCACACCAGACTTCTCCTTGGATTCCGTGGGCTGTCTCATAGGCATCTTATGCTTGCCACATCCAAGCCCAGCACCAGATTCCACCCTCCAGCCTGCTCAGCCCTTGCCTCCCACTTTTGGGAAACGGCACATCACTTTTTCCTTGAGTTGTGCATGCCAGAAATCGTGAACTCACCCTTGACTCCATCTTTCTTTCAGGAGCTCAGTTCATCATCAAATCCTGTTGGTTCCACTTTGAAAATGTGCAGAACACATCTGTTCCTCCTGCTGGCACGCATGCCCCAGCCCACCCAGCACCCTCTCCCCTGCACCAGTGCACAGCCCTCAAGCCAGTGGCCCCCTCCACCAGGCTGTTTTCCATGTAGCAGCCAGGTGAATTCCTTTAAAATGTAACTTAGTTATCTCATCCCTCTTAGCTTAGAAAGGGTCAGTGTTGCTTTGTATTTCATTCAATAAAAAATCCAGAGTTCCTACCATGACCTGCACACTTCCAAATCTGCCCCGGCAACCAGCATAACCATTATTCCTATTTCACCCAGCTCCATACAGAGTGTGCTTCAGCCACATTGGTCACCTTTTTGTTCCTCTCCAAACCCACTGAGGGCCTTGCCGCTGCCTCTGCCCAGAATAGTCCTCTGTCACATGTCTTCATGGTATGACCTCACTACTTCTCTCCGGACAAATGCCTTATCGTAGCAAGCCTTTGGGGACCATTTGAACACCCCATCCTTTGTTCTTCCTTCTACCCCTTATCTGCTGTATTTTGTTTTCACTGCATTGACACATTATGCATTTACCTGCCTCTCCCCCACCCTTGCACACACGTACCAGAATGCCAGCTCCCTGGGTACAGAGACAGAGTGTTTGTTCACAGAAACAATCCCAGAGCCTGGAGAGGGTCTGGTACAAAGTTGCACAATCATCCGTATTCTCATGGGTTTGCTCCCAAGAGCTCAGAAATCGCCCCTTTGGAAATGTTGCTCCAGGGAGGCCAGAATGAGCCAAACATAACCCCATCCTGCCCCTAGCTCATCCTTAGTATCAGGAGGCACTGCGTGCTGAGAATCCAGGGCAGGTCTGAAAGCACCTTCTCAGGATGGTCTGAGGCTTCTAAACAGGTGTCCACATAGGTACTAACTTGGTAAATCCTCATAACAACCCTGTGACTGAAGCAGCGTCTTCATGAGAGATGCTTTCAATGGGAGAGGTTAAGTAACTTGTCCAAGGTTTCTTAGCTGTAAAGGGACAATATTACACCAGCAGCCACACGCGTGACCATTTATGTAACTTCTGACTGCCACTGAATTTCTGTGAGGTCTGATTTATCTCTAACATGCTTGTAAATTTTGCATAATTTTTACTGCATAATCTGGTACGTGTTTGTTTTAATATAAAAATAACAGTTGATACTACCAGCTTACTCCACTTTTTTGCTTCTCAGGCTAAA
Source organism: Piliocolobus tephrosceles (assembly GCF_002776525.5). Taxonomy (NCBI): domain Eukaryota; kingdom Metazoa; phylum Chordata; class Mammalia; order Primates; family Cercopithecidae; genus Piliocolobus; species Piliocolobus tephrosceles. The sequence goes on from NC_045452.1 coordinate 42,349,885, forward strand.
AGTGACACACCAATAGGATTGCATCCTGGCTGGGCGCGGTGGCTCATGCCTGTAATCCCAGCACTTTGGGAGGCCGAGGAGGGTGGTGGATCACGAGGTCAGGAGTTAGAGACCAGCCTGGCCAACATGGAGAAACCCCGTCTCTACTAAAAATACAAAAATTAGCTGGGCATGGTGGTGCATGCTTGCAATCCCAGCTACTCGGGAGGCTGAGGAAGGAGAATTGCTTGAACTGGGACCCAGGAGGCAGAGGTAGCAGTGAGCCAAGATTGCACCACTGCACGCCAGCCTGGGCAACAGAGCGAGACTCTGTCTCAAAAAAAAAAAGGTTGCATCCTGCTCTCCCGTGTTCTTATGAGCCCTCTGACAGGCACACACCTGTGGATGTTCTTAGAACGCATGTAAGCAGCGGGGGTCGTAGAGAAAATGGATCGGTACCTAAGGCAATGTGCAGAAGTGAATGGAGCAATAGAAGAATTATTTGACTTAAACTAAAGATCTCAACAACTCGAATCAGGTCATTGAATCAGGGATCAAAAGCGCATGAGGGGTTCAAGTCCAACTGCAAAGCCTGGGGTTCTGGAGGACCGCAGTTGCCTCCAAGGATGCTGAGCATGTGACTACACATGCAAACGAAAGGGAAACGAAACCAAATGGATGGGGTGATGGGCAGAGTGAAGGTCTAGACAGCGTTTTGCGATCTTTGCTGTCCTCACCTTGAGTCACTCTGGAAAGCCTGGGGGTCACGTGACTGAGGGGACGCAACCCTTTCCCCAGAGCCTCTCCCTGCGCCCTCTCGTTCTTGCCCCATCTGCTGGCTCAGGAGGCACTGCGTGTTGTAACAGCTCGTGGTTCTGGAGTGAGACACAGGTCGTCAGCTTCATTACTTGGGGATGAATGTTTGTCCTGGGTACTGGGCATGCCTCTTACCAGCCGTGTGACCCTGGATGAGTAACTCAAGTTCTCTGAGCAGGTGCCTCATCTACAAATGGGGATTGTCATTGCTCCTATCGGTCCAAGGAGGAAATGAAATCATAAGTAGCAGCTCACTCTGGACTGATGTAGCACAATTGGCTGATGATCATGGTCCTCCTCCTTCTCCTCCTTCCTTCCCTCCCCTCCCCTCCCTTCCCTCCCTCCTTCCTCCTCTTATTATCATCAGGGTAAATCAAAGGAAAGAGCCATCTTTGCAGGTCCAAACGATTGAATGTCAGGAATTTCACATGGTTCCACCTGCTACTTCTGCTCTGACCACTGCTAACAGTGACACACGGATGGCAGCCATCCCTGGTCACACAGATGCCAAAGTGAGCTCATTCTCCTGCTGTGTGACAGGAGAAAAGGCTGCCAGTCCCCAGAGCTTAGCGCGGGGAACCTGCGGGGTAGCCACCAGGTGATTTATCCAGGGTCCTCTTCTAGGTGTCACTATTGGCACCTGGTTAATGGGAAGGGGATTTAGGGACCTAGTGCTGAGATGGTCTTTTACTGTTCTTCAGAGCAAAGTCCTGTGAACCCTGACAGGTAGCACACTCACCTTCTAGGTTTGAAGGCTCGCTTGTTCCTGTGTCTGGCTGGTCCACACCTAACTGCTACCTTGGTTTTTTCCGCTGCTTTTCTGACGGCTTCACAGTAGGAAGCCTGCCGTGTCCATCCCAGCCAGCCCTTTCTTTGTAAAAGTGGTAAGAAGATAACCCCATTCTAACTTGGTTGTTCTTTTTTCCTTTCCTTTTGCAAAGAATGCTTTTGCCATGGGTGTGAGAGGCTGCAAAGGTTTTGGAGCCATGGAAACTTAATCCTTGTGTGTCTAGCAAACAGGCCCCTTGGAGCAGCCGCATTCCATGCGGCACTGTGGCACCCGCTTCCGTGGCCCTTGAGGACCTACCCTCCAGGGTGCTCGGCGCTCTGTCTGAGCCCCAGCCTGCCTGTCTGCCATATTCCCCATCACACTCTATTTCTCTCACATGGTACTAACCCACCTAGAGTAGGTTACATTTAATGGGGTGAGAAAAATCCACACCGTAAGAGAAAAGTCGCAGGTGAGGTCAAACTGCTTCCTCCCAGGAGGGAAAATGATTTTTTCTCCTCTCTGGCTCCCACACCGAAAATTCATACAAAAGGGCTCTTTTTATGTTTGATGTATTGCCTTTAAAAAACAAACCTTTCATGTTTTTTCATTTTTGGTTCATACCTCTTGGCCGACCCAGCAAGAACTTGGCACTTGGTGAGCGGCTTCTCGCAAATGCTGAAAGCGGCCTCACTGAACAGCCACCGTTGCCCAGAGCCCTGGATGTGTGGGCCAACGTGTGCTCGGCTCCAGCAGGAGTGGGGTCTGCATGTTGTTGCCCCAGACATCCTATGTGGGGGTTCCATATGCGATTCTTGCTACTTGGTATGTATTTGAATTGTTTTTGTAAAAGAGGATGTGTCTTAGGGTTACCTGAGGCACGGTGAGCAGGTTTTATTTTGGAAAAGCCCATGTGTTGCTATATTTTTCTATTATGATTCATGTCCCCAAAGATCTCTGCTGAGGCATACCTAACGCACCGTAAATACAAGCAAGTTCAAATGAAGGCACCCCTGCACCTCTGATTTCATTTTCTTCTATTTACAAAGCATATTGTCCTACACCCAGATTCTTTGCCAACACCTGCCAAATCAATACAGATGGGCAAAATGGTGGACGGAATGGCTTAAGAACATTTTGCTGACTTCCTCATTTTTTTTACATGGAGAGAACACCACAATTCTGCCAGCGGCTGCTTCCAGAAACCGAAGTGCTCTGAAGGCTGATGGAAACACTGCCCTGTGGGAGTGGTTAATAGCAGCTTCTGACCTGCCTTCCTGGGCAGACAGCCTCCTTGCTGTCTGAGCCTTCACAGCCCAGATTGGAGCATTCGTGCGTCCTTTTGCGTTTTTCTCCGTGGATGAACAAAAGCATAAGATCGTGGGAAAGGCAGCCAGATACAGAATATGTCTGTGTGGTTGTTTCCTATCTTCAATCTGATTGAAAAGCCAAGGAAACACCATAAGACCCTCTTCCTAATCCTCCACCATTTTGGTGTGTTTGTTGGCTGTTTTCACTCGCTACATCAACCAACAAACACACACACCAAAATGGTTTTTGTTTGTTTGTTTGAGTTGGAGTCCCACTCCCTCGCCAGGCTGGAGTGCAGTGGCATGATCTCATCTCACTGCAACCTCGGTCTCCTGGGTTGAACTGATTCTCCTGCCTCAGCCTCCCGAGTAGCTGGGATTACAAGTGCATGCCACCACACCTGGCTAATTTTTGTACTGTTAGTAGAGATGGGGTTTCACCACGTTGGCCAGGATGGTCTTGATCTCCTGACCTCGTAATCTGCCCGCCTCAGCCTCCCAAAGTGCTGGGATTATAGGCATGAGCCACCACGCCCGGCCCAAAATGGTTTTTAATGATAATATCCAGGATGGGCCAGGATATAATGAAACAGGTTTAAGTCTTGTTCAAACCCCAGTGGTCGTGTACATTAGAGCAACCTCTTGAAAAGCATAGTGTGGCAGCAGGCATCGGGAGTTGTAAAAAGTTAATATCCTTGACCCAGTGATCCTACTTCTAATAATCTGCCTTTAAGAAGTGATCAGATACATGGCAAAGTTCATACTCACAAACATGTATAGTTAAGTACTCTGTACACACTCACTCAATGGAATATTGTCCATTAGCAGAAAGACTGTGGCAAGATACAGAAATGCTCAGACCAATTAAAGTAAAAAGCAGGTTTCATAAATTATTAATTCATAGAATAAAATCTTAAAACATGTATCTTTGAGAAAGGACTAGAAACTGCGTAAGGTGGCAATCCTTGTGTTCGTATGCGTGATGAAATCATTTGTTTCTGTTTTCCAGACTGTTGGGGTTACTCTCATAATTTTTAAAATTAATATACACTTCCAACCATGGTAAAGGTAAACATTACTTTGGTCTTCACTAATTTAGAATTTGTGATTGTCTTGACACAGATTACAGGGAAATTTCCTAGTTTATGGACACAAAATTATAGGGAAAATGTGTAAATTACTTGAGTAGATCAAGCCCAAAGCCATACTCTGGTATAATCTTAGTTAATTAAATGTGTTTAAAATAAGTAGAACTACACTTTAATAAAATGTTAATACCACATCACTCTACAGTTTTCTGACTTACTGATTTCATTGTGTTTGTAACATTCAATGGATGAGGTGGTAAGTACTGTTTAAGAAGTCGAACAAGCAGCCTGGACAACATAGCAAGATCCTGTCTCTAGGAAAATTTTAAAAATGAGCAAGGCATGGTGGCACACACCTGTGGTCCCAGTTATTCGGGAGGCTGAGGTGGGAGGATGACTTGAGCGCCAGGAGGTCAAGCCTGCAGTGAGCTATGGTTGCACTACTGTACTTTAGCCTGGGCAACAGAATGAGATTCTGTCTCAAAACAAACAAACAAAAATATTAAAAGAAGTAGAGCAAAACAAATCATATCGGGTGGCTGTCATGGCCATAGGAAATGCGTCTTCTTATTGCCTTTTTCTGGTAGGATAATCAAGATATGCAGTTACTAACTAGAGGAACTTTCTCATACCCACTAGAACTCTCCTAATCAGAGAATGTATTCCTAATCTTTCTGCCCCTTCCCCCACAAAAAAAGCGCCCCACAAAAACAACGAAATCCAACTACTAGCAATTAAAGAGCTCTGGCACATGACTGCACCCCAGTCTCTAGGACGTGAGAGTTATTCATCTTTACCAAAGAAGTTATTCATCCTCACTAAAAGTTCCTTTGAGTTTTTATAACTTCAGGATCCTTTTAATAACACACTCATTTTATATAATAATATCCAACGGTAATGCAGTGCATAAACCTCTCTCCCGGACCCTACCCACAGCTCCTCCTCCCACGCTCATTCCTGCTCTGGTCTGTAGCGGGAACTTTAATCTTCCTCTTTGCATTTTAATGCTCATCATAAAAAAACGTTATGAGAAGTTCCAGGCAGTTTCATTTTGTGAAAGCACTCCCAGCAATCTTGATTTCGTTAGAATGTTAAGCTCTGTTTACTGTTCTTGGCTTTATGAGGGTCATTCCGTGGGCCAGCGTGTAGCAGTAGGTCTGGAGGCCCGTCAGCCCCGAGTTCCGAGGGAGAAGCCACTGAGGTCCCCGCCGTTGACAAAGGGTCGCTGTGTGGTGTTGGTGTTTGCCTCGCTCTTGGGCGGGCCCTGCGCAGTGGAGTCATGAGCTCAGCGCAGCATGTGTGGGAGTGAGGTGTGCTCATCAGCTCTGTCAGTGGCACATGCCCCTTAGGGACATTCAGGAAGATGCTTCACTGAGCATTTGGCATGAGTGTGGAGAGGGCCTGTGCACAGAACAGCTTCAGGAAGAAAAATGCCACCTCTAGGAAACATCTTGGTTTTATCTTTTGTGGGGAGTGGTGGCCCCGCAGTTTTATAGAAGCTTGAGGGAGTGGAGGGAATCTAGCAAAATGGAAATGGAATAAACCCATGATCAAACTCAAGCCAACCGGAGGGATAGAAAGCAAAGGAAATAAGAACGAAGCAGCAGCATCTCTCCAGAAAGCCCTAGCAGCCCTGCTGGTGGATAGGGGATGGGTCTGGTTATCGGCACAGGTGACCTGGGTATTTTATCAACCAGGGAACAGTAAATAACAGCAGCCAGTGTCTACGTAACCCTGACAGCTCATCAGGCATCTTCACAGGTCTTTTCCTCTTTTCTTAACTTTCCTTAGGGTCATGTGAGGTAGGAAGGAGAGAGTTGAGTTCTCTTTCTGTAGAATATCCTTGTGGTCAAGCACCTCTGACCAGGAAGCAGCGCCTGGTTGTAAAATGGCTGCATCGGGAATATAGGTGCCGCCGCCTTTCCTAGAAGGATCGCAGAGGAGCTCTCCATCATGTCCATTTGATGATGAAAAGAAACCAGGGGAGAAGAACCAGTGTGGCTAAATAAATGCCCACAGAGCTCTGCTTGGGCATCCCATGCAGCGTGGCACATTTGTTCCCTAGGAGCCCTGGGCAGTGAAGGCTCCTGGGGAGTGAAGCCTAGTTAAAACTACAAGGAGATTGAGGCTCAGCCTAGGCAGGTGACCCCTGCAGGTCTTACCAGCCAAGTGCCTCGTGGGGTCTTCTGTGCCTCCTGGCTGTGGCAGGGGGTCCTTGAACCAACAGCCCATCATGATTAGGAACAGAGGCCATGCTGGAGTGTAAATGGCCTACCAGAGAGGTGCCTCGTCCCACGGTGGCCCTGGAGGACTGCGGTCAGAGGAACATCCAAAACTGAGCTGGACCTGCACTCAGAGTGGACGTGGCGGTGCTGAGGCACACCGACACCCACAACCCCATGCTCTTGCGTGGCCTGGTGAAAACCTGGGAAGTCCATGCTCTTGCAGTGTGTTCAGTGCTTCTTGGCCCCGGAAAGTTGCAATGTTGAAATGTGGCTGCACACAGTGCTGCTTGTGGATGGAATTATGAACTGTGAAGGCCGGTTTCATTCTCCGTACATGCTCACATCTTTCAGTGCACAGTGCACTTGGGGGTGTGCTGGGCCCTGACCACCCCTGCCGAAGTGAGCCATCCTCGCCCGGACTCTGACACCTCTGTTGTCCCTACTCCTTGAGAGGCCCGAGGCCTTGTATCACTCGTTATCCTTCCATCAATGTCTTTTCTCCCTGGTTGACTACACATTCAGTGAGAATGCAATTTTGCTTACGATTTCTTTGGATCCTCCCATATAGCTAATATGGCACTTTAATTCATAGGAGTCCAGTAAACACATATTTATTATTAAAAACTCCACTGACTCGCTGTCATTTCAGATGGTTCAAGATGCCTTTCCCTCTCCAGATTTTTTAGGAAAAACTGAAACAAAGAAAATGCATGAAAAAGATTTATGTGTTTGGTTGGGGGAGGGGAAATTAAACTTCTCATAATAGTTTTTAAATTAAATTTTGTGCTCGTCCAAATCCTTTCCTTCTCCACCCCTTCCTCTGATATTCCCTTACTCATTAAAGCCCAGGATTTTGATGGTATTCACAGGGAAGCTGATTTACTGGAATAAAGAAGTTCTTTAAGCTTTAAATTTTGGAACGTTCCCAGTGTGTCTGAACCCGGGTTTCAGATTTTACTGGCATTTTGTTGGCAAAGCAGTCTTTGGAGCCCTTCCTTATTTGAGCGTGTTTCCTGACACCTTTGGCGGTATGGTACTGTGTTTTTTAGATTTAAAAAAAAAGAAAAAAAGCTTAAATAGAAAAGCATATATAAACATATACAGAAGATTGATTATAAGATGTCAAGCAAAATAAATCAGCAGCATACACTCAACAATTAACAAATGGGAAGCATTTTCTTTTTAACGGAGCAGGAAGAGGCAGGATGAAGGTAAAGAGACCAGGAGGTTCAGGAAACCCCAGAGAAAGGCAGCTTTTCATCTGGGCCCATTCTCCTCTCCTAGCAGAAGTGTCGCTGTTGAAACAGAGTTGAGGATACTGTCCATCCCACCATGCTGAGCCTGTGGTCGGTGTCTGCAGCCGTCAGGGCCACAGACAAACACAGGATCCAACTCAGAATCCTGTGGAAGGGAAAAGACGATGGAGGTGTCCCCAGAGAGGGGAGTTCTGCCACCTGGGCCTGAAAGAGCAAGGGAGGAAATAGTATTTTCCGAAGACTCAAAGGTGGGAGGGAGTGGGTGAGATCCAGAGTCCTAAAGCTAGCATCCTGCTTCTTGGGGAAGCCTAAGAGCATTTCCACAGAGGCCAGGAGAAACAAGGCCAAGATACACCCACTGCTTCCACTTCTGTAATACTTAGCATCGTCCTGGAGGTATTACCCAATCAATCCAAGTGGACACAGAAGCCAGGTGGAGACATAAGAATCGGAAAAGAAGTAAAACTCTATCTATATGATATTGTAGTATATCTGGGAAACCTTGAGAACAAAGGATCAAACTCAACTCAAACAGTACAAGGCTTCAGTAAGGGAAAAGGATATAAAATGTCTTGCCAGCACAGAACCCACCCAGAAGCACGAGCCCACCCAGGTCTCAGGGGGTCAGCCCCCACAGGCAGAGAGCTGGGAGAGATGGGTAGAAAATGGAATTGGGGACGAGGGATGGAAAATAAACATTTGAACGAAAATCTGTTAAAGAATTGGATTCCGAACCACGTTTCGTTCACGGGGGCCATAAACCCAGCGTGTCGTGGAGCAAAGCCCTGCCTGAAAGAAAGAGGCCCGTTATCCCACTGAGTGAAGAGTTAAGCTGGTGCTAAGCATCCCAGACAAATGAGCTCTGGCGTGTTGGTTGATCTCTGGCAGGGTGGAGTGCAGGGAAGGCTCTGAAGAGAGGTAGGAGCCGCGCGAGGGAAAGAGGAGGGTGACACGCGGGGCGTCAGGGTGGTGAAAGGCACACTGGTTTCCAGGCCAGCTGGCAGGGCAGGGCATTCTTCTTCGTCATGACCCCGAAGTTGACAGTACCTGGGGTGGAAAGCAAGGGCCAAGTGGCCGGGTGGAGCCGCCCCTCTGGAAGAAGGAATTCGTTACCTTCACGTTCCTTGGTTTGCCCAGGTGTTTCAGACACCCCTTCACTCTGTAGGTAAAGAAACTTATTTTTAGTAGTGTTATAATTTATGTAAATTTCATAAGGGAAAATGAAGTATTTGAAGCAGAAAATGTACAGAGCTGGGAAAAATGCCTATTCAGACACATAGCACAGAAGTGATGAACTTGGCTGCGAAGCTGGTGGTGTTTACTTTCAGAAAATGTAAGATGACTCTGTTTCAGTTCTCAGAAAAAGAAGATAAAACAAGAATCCCCATTTTGATGTTATTATTTGGCAGTCAATTTCTAGATCTTTCTAGAAAGCCTTATAGCCTCCAGCAGTGTTAAACTTACACAAATGCATGTTAAGAGGCTGGCTGGCTGGGTGTGGTGACTCACACCTGTAATCTCAACACTTTCAGAAACCGAGATGGGCAGATCATCTGAGGTCAGGAGTTCAAGACCAGCCTGGCCAACATGGCAAAACCCCATCTCTACTAAAAATACAAAAATTAGCCATGCATGGTGGCGCACACCTGTAGTCCCAGCTACTTAGGTGGCTGAGGCAAAAGAATCGCTTGAACCTGGGCGGCAGAGGCTGCAGTGAGCAGAGAGAGTGCCACAGCACTCCAGGCTGGGCAAAGAGCAAGACTCTGTCTCATTAAAAAAAAAAACAAAAACTGCTGGTGGTATTTCTACCTTGAGATTCTGTTTTGATAAAAGCAAAAGATTCTTTCCTAGTGAGTCAGAAGATGGGCCTCTGAACCAGGCAAACCTGGTTGACTGTTCTGTGATCTCACCAGGCCACTTCTCTGGTGTAGCTTCCACTCGTCAGCAGTAAAATGAGACTACTTGGCAATGATGATGTCTTGAGACTCTCCCTTGAGAGTCACTGGGACATTTAAATGAGAACATGGCTCATAGCAAGGGCCCAGCATGTGGAGGGGTGTTCAGGCAAAGGAACCATTGCCTTGCATGCAGTGTTGAATCTTGAGATCTACAGCTGAAGATACCCGTTCCCCATGTCCCATTCATCCATTTACAAGACCTTGGAGAAATCTTACAGTGAGTGGAAAGATGGTGCCATGTAGGCTGGTGTGCTCACTGATGGAAGCCTGCCATATTGAGGTGGCAGTCAAGTGTGTGTGTGTGAGTGTGTATGTGTGCGCATATGTGTGTGTATGTGTGCATGTGTGTGTGCATGAGACACCAGCCCTTACTATGCTTTATGGGGCTAAAAACGACATCTGGCAGGCCTGACATCTGGTGATCATGAATGAAGCCGCTGGAGGGAGACAGAACACCAACAGGGACTCAGACACACTAAGTGACTGTCTTGCAGGTAATGGTACTTTCTGGTGCACACTTTATGTCTGAATGCCAATTCTTTGTTCCTTTCTCCTTTTTTGTTTTCCTCCACTACCGACCCCCCTCTGGCTCTAGAAAATGAAATCTCTCCATCTGTGGGACTGTTGTTGTGCCGTCCTAGTAAATATCAAAATAATGCGATGCTTCATTTCAATCATTGAAGGAACCAGAAGAGAATTACTGCCTCTTTGATGTTGTAGCTCTGGAAAATTTTTAAAAGACATGTAGTTTTAAAAACGTCATTGAAAAATCGCTTTGGGAGCCATGGTTTTAGAACCCCAGTCTTTGGACCAGCTGCATTCTAGCCATCTGGGACGCACCCAAGCTCTGGCTCTGGAGGTTGGGATTCAGAGGGTATCTGGGGTCTTAGTATCAGTTTGTTTTTGCTTTGTGTTTTAAAACTGCAGGCAATTCTGATGTGCAACGTTGTTTGAGAGTCTAGCTCTGGAGGCAGCTTTGCCTCTGTGACCTTGATGATATGGCCAGGAACCCATGCTTGTTGAGGTGGGTAGGTCCTAGCAAAGACTGAGGCATTTGTTAAAATTGAACAAAAAGTATTAATATAATACAAAACATCTAAATATGCTCTCATCTGTTTCTGGAGGTTTTCTTTGTTTTGGTTTTGGTTTTGATTTTTTTTTTTTTGGCAACAGTGTCTCACTCTGTCACCCAGGCTGGAGTGCAGTGGTGTGATCTCGGCAGTCTCTGCCTCCCAAGTTCAGGTGATTCTTGTGCCTCAGCCTCGAGAGTATCTGGGACTACAGTTGCCTGCCACTATGCTGAGCTAATTTTTGTATTTTTAGTAGAGATGAGGTTTCACCATGTTGGTCACGATAGTCTCAAACTCCTGACCTCAGGTGATCCACCTGCCTCGGCCTCCCAAAGTGCTGGGATTACAGGCATGAGCCATTGCACCTGGCCTGTTTCTGAAATTTTAATGGAAATGGTTGAGGAGAGTCTAAAAAGTGTTTTCCTTTGCCGTTCGGTAGTGCTACCTATTCTCGTCCACGCCCTCTCCATGGAACACGTTTTGTGGAATGTTCAGAGGCCTGGTCATTCTGGGCTGATCTCTACCAGAACTGGTCCAGACCTGTTGAGGAGGTCAGGTCTCCAGCCTGTTTGTCTGGAGTATTAAGGTAAAGCCTCAGTTAAGGTTCTTATGTGTAGATTCTTAAATGTAGTCCACATTAATGTAAACTCATTGTCTTACTACCCATGTGCTGCAAGTAACTCACACAGAGCTGTAGGTGCAAAGATATTTGATTGAGAACAGGAGTTCTGAAAGCTGTTTCAGGAAGAAATCAAAAAGGTTTCTTTTGGAATTTTCTTATAGGATCACTAGCAGAAATTTCTTTTTGGTCTTCCTCAGGAGTACTTCAGTGGAAAAAGGATAGGCTCATCAAAAAGAAGGAAAACTTTCAAATTCATTTTAATGAAGTAAATAATATTGATATTAAATCTGTTAAAGACAGTATAAAAATTATAGGGCAGTATCACTAATGAGCATCAATGCAGAAATTCTAAATAAATATTAACTAACAGAATCTAACATTAAGACAATAATACACCATGACCAAATGTGATTTTTTTTTCTAAGACTGCAAGGTTGTTTTAATATTAAAAACATTAATAGATCTATTAATCATTAATATATTAATAGATCAAAGAAGAAAAATTATTATTATCTCCATAGATACTGAGAAAACACTTTATAAAATTCACCACCGTGTCCTGATTTTTTAAAATTCCAAAAATAGGACTTAATGGATGATTTACTGACTTGTAAGTGTCTGTGAGTCCTAGATAGCATCTTATATAGCAGGGAAACACTAAGAACAGAAACATGGCAAGGATGCCCACTGTCTCCACTTCTTTTTGGATTGTACTAAAGGTATTAGCCAATCCAAACAGACAAGAGAAGTCAATTAAAGGTATCATTGAAAAAGAAGTAAAACTATCTGTTTGCAGATGAAATGAGAAACCTTAGAGAATCAGTGACTCTCTAATTCAACAAATAAGAGAATTCAGTAATAGAGCAGGGTATAAAATTATTATACAGAAATCCATAGTTTTTATAAACAACAAGTGATAACCAGTTAAAGGAAATTATGGGATATATTCATAATAGCAACAAATAAGATAAAATACATAAGATAGCATTTAAAAATATGCACAATCAAAATGAGATCACTTTAAAACAATCTGAAAGATACAAAAGTATGTTTGAACAAATGTAAGTCATCCTTTGCTCATAGATAGGACAACTCAAAATCACAAAGGTGGTCAGTTCTCCCCAAGTTAATTTATACATTTAATGCGCTTAGACTAAAAATACCATCAAGGTTTTTTTTTTTCCTTTTAGGCAGAGTTTCGCTCCTGTTGCCCAGGCAGCCTCCCGAGTAGCTGGCATTATAGGCACACACCACTACGCCCAGCTAATTTTGTATTTTTAGTAGAGATGGGGTTTCTCCATGATGGCCAGGCTGATCTCAAACTCCTGACCTCAGGTGATCCGCCTGCCTCGGCCTCCCAAAGTGCTGGGATTACAGGAGTGATCCACCGTGCCTAACCCCATCAAGGCCTTTTTCAATGGAGCTAGATAAGTAGATGCTAAAGATCATCTAGAAAAGCAAATATGCGAGAATAGCCAGGAAAACAATGAAAAAGGAAAGACAGTGGGGGTAATAGCCTGGCTAGATTTTAAAACATGCTATAAAGACTATGAAACTGTGCAATATTGGCACATGAATAAATGGAGAGACCAGCAGAAAGGAACAGAAAGTCCAGAAATAACCCCAACTGCATTTGGAGATTTAGACTATAATAAAGGTAGGGTTTCCAATCCCTAGAGCAAACGGTAGACTTTTCTTTTTTTTTTTTTTTTTTTTTTTTGAGACAGAGTCTTACTCTGTTGCCCAGGCTGGAGTGCAGTGGTGTGATCTCATCGCACTACAACCTCTGCCTCCCGGGTTCCAGCGATTCTCGTGCCTCAGTCTCTCAAGCAGCTGGGATTACAGACCCACATCACCATGTCCGGCTAATTTTTGTATTTTGGGTAGAAATAGTGTTTCGCCATGTTGACCAGGCTGATCTCGAGCTCCTGACCTCAAGCGATCCACCTGCCTCGGCCTCGCAAAGTGCTGGGATTACAGGCGTGAGCCACTACACCGTGACTAAAGGGTAGACTTTTTAACAAATGGTCCTGGAACAATCTGACAGACTTTTGGACAAAAAGATAAAATCAGACCCACACCTTTCATCAGACACAAGAATGAACTCCAAATGGATCAGGAATCTGAGTTTTAAAAATGAAATCTTGCCGGGCGCGATGGTTGACCCCTGTAATCCCAGCACTTTGGGAGGCCGAGGCAGGTGGATCATGAGGTCAGGAGATCGAGACCATCCTGGCTAACACAGTGAAACCCCATCTCTACTAAAAATACAAAAAATTAGCCAGACATGGTGGCGGGCGCCTGTAGTCCCAGCTCGGGACTGAGGGAGGAGAGGCAGGAGAATGGCGTGAACCCGGGAGGTGGAGCTTGCAGTGAGCCAAGATTACGCCGCTGCACTGCAGCCTGAGCAACAGAGCAAGACTCCATCTCAACAAAAATAAATAAATAAATAAATAAAAATGAACTCCTTTAAGTACTGGAAATAAGTAGATGAATTCTTGTAAAACCCGGGCATAGGGAAAGGTTCTCTAAACACAACACAAAAAACAAGAGGCAATAAAAAAATTGATATATTTGGCTCCATAAAAATATAAAAATAAATAACTTTTGGGTCAGGTGTGGTGGCTCACACCTATAATCCTAGCACTTTGTGAGGCTGAGGCAGGCGGATCACTTGAGCCTAGGAGTTCAAGGCCAGTCTGAGCAACATGGTAAAAACCTGTCTCTACAAAAAAAAAAAAAAAAAAAAAAAAAACAGCCAGATGTAGTGGTGCATATCTGTGGTCCCAGCAACTCAGGTGGCCAAGGTGGGAGGATCGCTTGAGCCCAGGAGGTTGAGGCTGCAGTAAGCTGTGATCACACCACTGTACTCCAGTCCAGGCAACAGAGGGAGACCCTGTCTCAAAAAAAAAACCCCACAAAAACCAACTTTTGGATGGCAAAAAACATGATAAGCAAAAGAAAAGTGACAAACTGGGTGGTAATATTTGCAACAGATATCACTAGTATTCTCTAATACAGTGGTCCCCAACCTTTTTGGCACTGGGAGTCAGTTTCATGGAAGACAATTTTTCCATGGATGAGGTGCAGTGGGATGGTTTTGGGATGATTCCAGTGCATTACATTTCTTGTAACCTTTATTTCTATTATTTTTATTATTATTACATTATAATATATAATGACATAATTATACAATGCACAATAATGTAGAATCAGTGGGATTCCCGAGCTTGTTTTCCTGTAACTAGATGATTCCATCTGGTGGTGATGGAGACAGAGACACCCAAAGTATGTTGCTTAAGTCTGTTCTACTATGTAATCACCCTTTGGTTGCTGTCACTGCAGAAAACCCTGCTTCACAAAGATAGGATGTTGAAAATAGAAGCAGGCTTTGCAGTGCTTTTGTGGCAATCTCAGGATACTCCACCTTGACTTTAATCCAGAACATACGGAGATGTGTAGTTGTGTCAGACATACTTTTAAGGCCACTGGATGCAGCTGTACAATTGAAGTGCATCAACTCACTTGCCACCGTGAAGCCTGCAGCTTAATTGTCTCTTGCCACTCACTGAGAGGGTTTTTTTTTTTTTTTTTTTTGAGACAGAGTCTCGCTCTGTCGCCCAGGCTGGAGTGCAGTGGCCGGATCTCAGCTCACTGCAAGCTCCGCCTCCCAGGTTTACGCCATTCTCCTGCCTCAGCCTCCCAAGTAGCTGGGACTACAGGCGCCAGCCTCCTCGCCCGGCTAGTTTTTTGTATTCTTTGGTAGAGACAGGGTTTCACCGTATTAGCCAGGATGGTCTCGATCTCCTGACCTTGTGATCCGCCCGTCTCGGCCTCCCAAAGTGCTGGGATTACAGGCTTGAGCCACCGCGCCCGGCCAAGGGTTTTGATACGAGTCTGCAAGCAGTTGATTTATTATGGTCTCTGCAGTCAAACATCTCTGCTAATGTTAATCTGTATTTGCAGCCACTCCCCAGTGCTAGCAACACCACCTCAGCTCCACCTCAGATCATCAGGCCTTCGATTCTCATAAGGAGCACGCAACCTAGATCCCTTGGACGCACAGTTCACAATAGGGTTCACGCTCCTATGAGAATCTAATGGTGCTGCTGATCTGACAGAAAGTGGAGCTCAGGTGGTAACGTGAGCTGTAGGGAGTGGCTGTAAATACAGATTAAGCTTTGCTAGGTTACTTGCCCACCTGCCTGCCCTCTTCTCACCTTCTGCTGTGCAGCCTTTGGAGGGTGGGAGGGGTGGGGCAGAGCTGAGGACCCTGCCCTAATATATAAGAAACTCTTAACTTTTGAGTTAACTCAAAAGACATTAACTGGTAATTGACTGTGTATACACACACACATGCACAGACACACACCACTGTCCATTGGTAAGGCTGTAGGGAAACCGGTATCTCTGTGTGGCTGTGTGCAGTAGTGGGGGTTGTGGCAGAATCTGATAAAGCTACTAGTGTGTTTACCTTCTGGCTCAGCATCCTATTTCCAGCAGTTTACCCTGAAGATATACCGTCAGCAATATAAAAATCTATGCAAATAAGAGTGTTCATTATACTGTCCTTTTAGGAACTACCTAAATGCCTGTACGTAAGAGAGTGGCTGAAGAGGCTGTGCTACATCCACAGAATGGAGTCTGCTCAGCTTTAAGAAAAAATGAGGAGCCAGGCGCAGTGGCTCACGCCTGTAATCCCAGCACTTTGGGAGACTGAGGCAGGTGGATCACAAGGTCAGGAGATGGAGACCATCCTGGCTAACATGGTGAAACCCTGTCTCTACTAAAAATACAAAAAAATAAGCCGGGCGTGGTGGTGGGCGCCTTTAGTCCCAGCTATTCCAGAGGCTTGAGGCAGGAGAATGGCGTTAACCCGGGAGGCAGAGCTTGCATTGAGCCAAGATTGCGCCACTGCATTCCAGCCTGGGCAACAGAGTGAGACTCCGCCTCAACAAAAAAAAAAAAAGAGAAAGAAAAAATGAGGAAAAGCTCTGTGAACTTACAGAGTGCTTCCCGGGTATATTAAGTGCGGGGGAGTGAGGGGGGTGGGGGACGCAAAAGAGTATCTACAAAATGGTGACTTTCTGTAAGGAAGACAAGGAAATAAGAACATATGCATGTATCCATTCATTTGTACAAAAAGGAACACAAGAAGAGTAAACGAGAAATGAATGAGATTTTGATTTGCAGTTTACAGAAAGGTGATGGAGTGGGAGACCTAGCTCGAAGGGATGGGTAGGGGAGCTGACTTCTCAGAGTATACTTGTCTGTGTACAGTTCTGACTCTGAACCAGGTTAAACAATGAAAAAAGAAAGAAGGATTGGTGGGGTTTGGGTGTGGGGGTAAAATGTAATATAGAAGTACAGTTAAACCTAACCTGATTTCAGACAAATAACCACACTAACTTGAAGGGGGAAAAAAAAGAACAAATCCAAGGAAATGTTCAATACAATATTTGAATCTATACCCTCAGGCTAAGGGCAAAAAGAACTGTAAACAAATGTGGAACTCTAGTTAGTAAGTGTGATTTCACAGTGATACGGGTCAGCACTGCCGAGACCACTTCGCCTGTGTATTACGGTGTTGAGCAAATGAATAAATAGTGTAGATAATGCGAGCCAGATTTCTCACTATCGGAGAAGGAATTTATGAATATAGAAAAAGGGGTGGGGGGCTAGAATGAACCTTGTGGTGTTGGATTGGATTGGAGTTTATGATGAACTCATGGTTTTCAAACTGGATGGATGGATGGATGGATAGATAGATTACATAGAGAAAGAAGATGAGAATCTAGAGGAAGGAAGAAAGGAAGGAGGGAGGGAAGGAAGGAAGGAGGGAGGGAGGGATGGACGGACGGATGGAAGGAAATACAGTTGACCCTTGATTTCTCAGGGGTATGAACTGCAAGGATCTACTATACATGGAATTTTTTCAACCAAAGCAGATTATTCATGGGATGTGAAACCCATGTATATGGAGGGCCAATTTTTGTGTGCTCAGGTTTCACAGAGCTCATTGTGGGACTTGGGAGGCAGTCTGGAACAAATCCTCCATGAATACCAAGGGACAATTATAATGCATATATACACCCTAGACACACATACACACATTTTCTGTCTCTTTCTTAGCCCCAGTTTTGTTTTAAATACCATTTTTCACCAAAAGGAACCAGAGCTGATTCCAGGGCGGGGGCTGAGAAAGTTCAAGATGAGCCTAGAACCTCTTGTGCCTGAAAGTAGAGACCTCTTATGCTGCAAGATGACTGGGACATACCAGTAGGACCCAGCAGCCAGACCGAAGGAGCATTCACTTGCCAGATGTGTGGCAATTTGAGTATCAAAATAAATAATGATAGGAAGGCATACAATCTATTGAATAAAATAAGAATCCATAAGTCTACTCTGATATAAATAAATTAAAATATAAGTAATAAGTGGAGGGGAGAAGAAAAAGTTACTCCTTACAGTAGAACCCAACTAGTGAATATAGAAGAAAAGATGGCTCAGAAAAATCTATTTGGCAGCCATCAAGTAAATAATTGATTCAAGGCCAGGCACGGTAACTCACACCTGTAATCTCAGCACTTTGGGAGGCCAAGGCAGGTGGATCGCCTGAGGTTGAGAGTTCGAGACCAGCCTGACCAACAGAGAGAAACTTTGTCTCTACTAAAATAAAAAATTCACCGGGTGTGGTGGCGCATACCTGTAATCCCAGCTACTCAGGAGGCTGTGGCAGGAGAATCGCCTGAACCCAGGAGGCGGAGGTTGCAGTGGGTGGAGGCTGCACCACTGCATTCCAGCCTGGGTGACAGAGTGAGACTCTGTCTCAAAAAATAATAATAATAATTGATTCAAGCAAGAATCATTCATGGATACTAAAACTAGTAGATTAAATTTCATGAGAAGCAGATTTATCTCCCCATAAGTGCGTATTAATTACAAAGGATTTTAGTGGGAAAACCCAGCACAAACCACATTACCCTATGGGTCAAAGTTCACATCCCCGATGTTAGGAGACAGCACTGCCTGCCTCCCGATCAGGCCCTGAGGTCACAACATCGCTTCCGTGTATTCCTGCTAGACATGCATGCCTGAGTCTTAGAACGGGGGTATCAGATTATCTAAATCGAGGGACATAGGACAAAATAACTGTCCCTGCTCTTCCAAAAATGTCTGGATCATGAAAAACAAAAGGAAGGCGAAGAAACTGAACCAGATAAAAGGAGACTAAGGAGCCGTGACAGCTGAAAGCATCAGATGGTCCTGGATTTGATTTTTAGACCAGAAAAAAAGAGTATTATTACTAGGACAATGGCTACAATTTGAATACACTCTATAGATGAGATCTGGGGTTGGCAAAGTGTGACCCTTCGGCCAGATCTGGCCTGCTGCCAGTTTTCGTGCCACATGAAAGCTAAGCATGTTTTTTACATTTTAAAGGGTCAGAAAAAATTTTAAGGAATAAAATGTATATGACACTTTGGGAAAGGCAAAACTATAGAGATAGTAGAAGTACCAGTGGCTGCCAAAGGGTTCAGGGGAGAGGAAGGGATGAGGGATGAATAAGCGAAGCACAGGGGGATGTTTAGGGCAGGGAAACTGTTCTGTGTGAGGCTGACACGGTGGCCACAAGATGCGGTGCGTTTATCGAAACCCACAGAATGCACAGCACAAAGCAGGAACCCTAACGGAAGCAGTGAGCTGTAATTAACGATCCCATACCAAGACGGCTTCAGAAATTGTGACAAGTGGCCACACCACGGCAAGATGCGAATGATAAGGAAACTGTTAGGGAAGCGGACATATGGGAACTCTTTCTGCACAATTTTTCTGTAAACCTAAAGTTGCTCTAAAAAAACAAAAACAAAAAAACCTACTAGTTAAAAGGAATATATTGTGATACACGAACATTATGTAAAATTCAAATGTTTACATCCGTAAATGTTGAAACACAGGCATGGTTGCCTTTGCCCTAGGACGGCAGGTTTGAGCAACTGAGCACACAAACCATACGGCCTGCAGAGCCTACAGTATTTACGCTCTGACCTTTTATAGAAAATTCTGCTGAGCTCTGGATTAGATAATAGTGTTATATCAGCTGGGTGTGGTGGCTCACGCCTGTAATCCCAGCACTTTAGGGGGCTGAGGTGGGCGGATCGTGAGGTCAGGAGTTCCAGACCAGCCTGACCAACATGGTGAAACCCTGTCTCTACTAAAAATACAAAAATTAGCCGGGCATAGTGGTGCACGCCTGTAATCCCAGCTACTCAGGAGACTGAGAGGCAAGAGAATCACTTGAACCCGGGAGGCGGAGGTTGCAGTGAGCCAAGATCGCGCCACTGCACTCTAGCCTGGGTGACAGAGCGAGACTCCGTCACACACAAAAAAAAGAAAACGAAAAGAGTAAAATAGTGTGGTATCAATGCTCTTGATTTCCAAGATTGTACCATAATTAAATAAGATAAACCCTGGGTTTTAGGAAGCTACACAGAAGTATATAGGGATACAGAGACATTAGGGCTGCAGCTCACTCTCAA
Source organism: Piliocolobus tephrosceles (assembly GCF_002776525.5). NCBI lineage: Eukaryota > Metazoa > Chordata > Mammalia > Primates > Cercopithecidae > Piliocolobus > Piliocolobus tephrosceles. Next base: position 42,369,518 of record NC_045452.1, read on the forward strand.
ATGGTTCAGAAAATAATGATGGATAGACAGATGGACAAAACATGTGGCAAAAAGTGAACCTTTAGGAAATCTGAGTGCTGTGTGAAGGGCATGTAGGAATGCTTTGTACTCTTCTTGTAACTTTTCTTTAAGTCTGCTATTATTTCAAAGTAAAAGGTTAAAAAGAAAAATGTATTATAGACCTTACAGCCAACCAGAACTTGATTTGAATTTCTGGTTAGATTGCTGTGTGGCTTCATAGAAGTGGTTTTGCCTTTCTGAGACTGTGTCCTCTTGTCTGTGGGGAAGGATTTCTTCTCAGCTTTGGAAGGCTTGGATGAGATCACGTACCTATAATGCCACTCATAGCACACAAAACTGGCATGAATTTCAGGTGACCAGTTGAAACATCTACCTGGTGCTTGCAGAAACACTGTTCGCAGATGTCTGCTTGCTGTGTAGTCCACGTGAGTCGGTGTCCATCTTCTGAAATAGCAGCACTTCCCAGTAGCAGACCCTCTTTGGGGGCAGATGACTTATGGTCAAGGCCTGTGGACACTCTCCACCAGGAGCTGCTCCACACCCAGTTGTAGAAGACACATGTATTTATGAGATCTGACCAGCCTGGAAGGGAGGTTAAGAGGATCATGTGGAGGATCTGGAGACTCCTGGCGGGGGAGTGGGGACAGATAGTCTGAGTACTGGTGTGTGGTGGCGCAGTGAAGGCTCGCCACTAGAGGCAGGGATCTACCATCAGGGCTGCCACTGAGGTATAGCCACAGAGGTGGCTTTGGGTACCATGAATATTTCTCTCTAGGCAAGCTTCTTTGCTCATCTGTAAATTCTGTAATAGCACCAGTTTAAGATAGAAGGCAGTGGATGCTCAGATGTCCAGTATTTATGGTGAGGTGTCAGGGTAAGAAACAGTGGCTTGTATTCACTTTGATTGGGTAATACGGAGCAACGTCAGTAAATGCTTGATTTACCAGAAGGGAGCCTCATTCTGAAAGCTGAATCCACTGGGCTCCTTCTTGGGAGCCATGAAGGGATTTATGTCGCAGCAGTATGGGCGCTCTTATGCTGGACCTGGGGAAGATTAGCCAAAAACCTAAGAAGGGCAGGATGCCAGGAGCTATGGAAATGCAGCGGGTGTCTCTACCAGAGGACCTGACCCACAGGCGTCACTCTGCTTCTGGGGAGCTCCAGCGGGAGGACCGTGATGGCTCTGCTCGTGGTGAACAGTCCCGATTCCTCTGTTGCCTCTGACTGAAACACTCATCCTGTTCTACACCAAGAGCGGAAAGGGGATATGATCTAAAGCCTACCAACGGGGTGCATTGAGGAAAGATCAGGCCGTAGTGTCAAACCCAGAATAGAATGGAAGAATGTATCAATAAAACTGTTCTGTTACCTGCCTGAGCACACCTCTGACCAACAGTGTTTCAAAGCAGTCGCCTAAGCAAAGTCAGCGAAAGAGCCAGTGCACCCAACTATGTGTGGCTTTGCTGAGTAGGTTGAGAGACCCTAGAATTGGAAGTGAAGATTCTGCATCCCCCGTTGCTAGTGTCACTTACACGGTTTTTAGCCCAGCTAGAGATCACCTTAGTGTGTGTAGGTAGAAGCGATGGGTACAGAGAGGAGACGCATCAGCTATAGAATTTTTGAGGAGTCCTCAAACACACACATTTGTTCCCACCATTCCATTCCTTCCCTCCCTCTTCCCGACTTCCCTCCTTATCCCCAAGAGGAGGAGGTAAGGGGAGGCTCTGCTTGTCTTCTGGCAGCAAGAAGTTCTAGGATTGACATGACAGGGACCACGTTGCGGATTCCGTCATATTTCATTTTTACTGACACTGCACAAAGTGTTCCATTTTAGAGGTGACTGGAGAGACTGAGAGGGATGGATTCCCTTACTCCATGTTCATATCAACACTGGGATTCGAGTCCAGATCTGTCCCATTCCCTGTCCGAGTCTCCACTCTGCTGTGATGTTTCTCAAGTCCCCTGGGAACCTTTCTGTAGCTGCCAGGAATAATATCCCCCGGGTCCCTGGCCAGGACCCCGCAGTGTCCTGGGGCAGCAACCTCAGCTTTGTGCTGTGGACCCTGCCACCAGTTCAGAAGTCGCCTGTCAGAAGTCGGGCCTCTTCTGTCCCTGACTGTGTCCCCATGCGTTGCACAGCCGTCTCATGGGCCTCGCTCCATTTTACGGTGGAGGCGTTTTTAGCAGAAACCACTGTTCATTTTCTTTCAAAAAACATTATTGTGCATTCCCGCCGAGAAAGTAGCTTAAAAAAAAATTATATTGTTAAAGTGTGACTTTAACAAAAATGAAGTATCTTGATATTTTAGCTTGTTAACTTTTTAGAAAGTGCTACTCAGATGCCATGGTTGGTGTTCACAATGTAATACGTTTTAGAAGTGGTTCAGAAATCAAGTATGGCGCTGCCTCCTTTTTAGGGGCATAACCCTAAAAAGGTTTAGGGTTCATAACCCTAACGCAGAGGGCAGCAGGGTTATGAACAGTGGGAATTCGTCTTCCAGTCAGCTTTTTAAAAATGAAAAATAACTCATGAACCTTCAACGTGTGACTGCCTGGGGCCCCCTTCTCCCTTTTCCTCCCCACCCCCCGTTGGCTTCCTTTTTCACGCATGAGAGTGTTTGTCTCTCCGAAAGCTAAGAACCGCGTCAGAGCTGAGAAAACTGGGGGGGGAAAGAAGATAGCAAAGAGAGGCACAGACTGGTGCCAGGCCAGGACCATGAGCTGAGGAAGCCCCCCAGGTCCGAGGGAGACTTCAAGGTCGCCTCACACCCACCCCATGCCAGACTGCTGCAGGGCATGATGCCTCAGACTTAGGGGTGGCTGGGGTGTGCTTTCCAGATAAAGACTTTACAACATCTTTTAGAAAGGGAGGCCAGTCTGAGGTACAGCCCGGCGTCCAGAGGCCAGCTGCCCCCAGCGGCAGAATGCCAGCCCTCCGTGTGGCCTTGGCCTGTGCAGCAGAGAATGAGCACGGGACAGGTATGGCAGCCTTGGAAAGCTGCCTGCACTTGGCCGCCCTTTCTTTGCCAGTCTGTGCCGGAAAGGAGGTTGTTCCACCAACTAGTGAATTGGCGGCTGCAAGCTTAATCCACTTACAGGTTGGGCTTAAATCAATCTTTTTTTAATAGCATTTATAAAATGAATGCACTATAATTACAAAAGTATTGGAAAATTCAGTAAAGTATAAGAGAGAAGTAAAAATCACTTGAAATCTTACCACCCAGAGATTATATAGAACAACATAAAGGAGACATTTAAATCATCATATAATTCTACTTACACACTTCCACCTTTTTTTTTTTTTTTTTTGAGACGGAGTCTTGCTCTGTCACCTGGCTAGAAGGCAGTGGTGGGATCTTGGCTCACTGCAACCTTCGCCTCCCAGGTTCAAGCCATTCTCTTGCCTCAGCCTCCTGAGTAGCAGGGACTACAGGTGTGTGCCAACATGCCCAGCTAATTTCTGTATTTTTTGTAGAGACAGGGTTTCACCATGTTGGCCAGGATGGTCTCGATCTCTTGACTCATGATCTGCCTGCCTCAGCCTCCCAAAATGTTACATTACAGGTGTGAGCCACCACGCCCGGCCTCTTCCACCTTGTTGAGATAACAACTGTTAATATGTGTCCGCTATTCTTCTTCTTCTTCTTCTTTTTTCTTTTTTGAAACAGCATCTTGCTCTGTTGCCCAGGCTGGAGTGCAGTGGCATGATCTTTGCTTACTGCAGCATTGAACTCCCTCCCTCAACTGATCCTCCCACCTCAGCCTCCCAAGTAGCTGGAACTACAGGCATGTGCCACCATGCCTGGCTAAATTTTTGTATTTTTGGATAGACATGGGGCTTTGCCATGTTGCCCAGGCTGGTCTTGAACTCCTGGGCTCAAGTGGTCCACCCACCTCAGCCTCCCAAAGTGCTGGGATTATAAGCATGAGCCACTGAGCCTGGCTCCTGTATTTTTCTATTAATACATATCTCATATAAAGAGAATCATTCTATGATACTGTTTTTAAGCCTTCTTTTTAACAATATAATAAGAATGTCTATAATTATGTATCTACAACATCACTGTAAGATCTTCAAAATAAAAAATTTTTAATTATCAGAAAAAGACTTTATAAAATATATCTGTGTTTTCTAAGAAGAGAGCAATCCCAAAATAATACACAATCCCAAAATAGTAATATTTAATGAGAAGCAGGACTTACCTAGATAACTTATGTGCTACTTAACACTTTTCTATATTTTTCAAATATGTCCACTTCCCAAGATAACTGCCGCTAATATTTTGGTATATTTCCTAATAATTTTTGTTTTGTTTTTTGAGATGGAGTCTCCCTGTGTTGCCCAGGCTGGAGTGCAGTGGTGCAATCTCAGCTCACTGCAGCCTCTGTCCCCTGGGTTCAAGTGATTCTCCTGCCTCAGTCTCCCACATAGCTGGGATTATAGGCACCCGCCACCATACCCGGCTAATTTTCTGTATTTTTAGTAGAGATGGGGTCTCACTATGTTGGCCAACTGGTCTCGAACTCCTGACCTCAAGTGATCTGCCCGCCTTGGCCTCCCAAAGTGCTAGGATTACAGGTGTGAGCCACCACGCCCAGCTAATTTTGTTGTGTTTTTTGTAGAGATGGGGTTTCACCCTGTTAGCCAGAATGGTCTCTATCTGATACTAACAAGTGAGCAGAAATCCTTAAAACCAGTCTGTTCAGACCCAGTGATAGCCTTAAAAATGGTTTACTTCCTGACCAGTGACTATACTTCTACAGAATTAAATCCTGAGGAGGACTCAGACAGGGTCACAAAATAATTCAGGGGCTCAACTGTTCACCACAGTATTATTGATGCAGTGTGAAAAATCAGAAATAATCCAAACAGCCCATTGTTGAAGAATAAAAAAACCCACAGCACTTCCACATGAAAGCCCATCATATAGCCATCAGTAATGTGGGCAGATGACCACCAAGACACTTTTAGGTGATTTAATCAGGATGCAAAATCCTATACAGCATGAGTCCAATCATGTTTTGAAGTATGCTTTTAAAAATTATGGCCGGGCACGGTGGCTCAATTACAATATTATATTTAAATGTAAAAATATGCTTTTTTCAAAAAAAAATCAAAATAAATTTTAAATCAAAAGGTGACCCAGTCTGGGCAACATGGCAAAACCCCATCTCTACCAAAAAATACAAAAGTTAGCCAGGTGTGGTGGTATGAACCCATAGTGGTCCCAGCTATTCGGGAAGTTGAGGTGGGAGGATCCCTGGAGCCCCGGAGGTCCAGGCTACAGTGAGTTACTGCACTCTAGCTGAGATGACAGAATAAGACCCTGTCTCAAAAGAAAAAAAAAAAAGATAGGTTACCAATCATATTAAAGTTTTAAAAGAAAAAAATCTTCTTAATATTGCCATCATTAACATTTTGACTAATCTCCTTCCTACCCTTTTTTGAATTTTACATACTTGCAATAAAAGTATATGTAGTTTTTGACCAGGCACAGTGGCTTACACCTGTAATCCCAGCACTTTTGGGAGGCTGAGGTGGGAGGATCGCTTGAGGCCAGGAGTTCAAGACCAGCATGGCTAACATGATGAAACCTCATCTCTACTAAAAATACAAAAATTAGTTGGGCATGGTGGTGCAGGCCTGTAATCCCAGCTGCTCAGGAGGCTGAGGCAGAAGAATCGCTTAAACCCGGGAGATGGAGGTTGCAGTGAGCCGAGGTTCGTGTCACTACACTCTAGCCTGGGCGACAGAGTGAGGCTGCATCTCAAAAAAAAAAAAAAAAAAAAAAAAAAAAAAGTCCCTATAGTTTTGTATGCTGCTTTTTAATTTGACATGCCAGTGCAAGCCTTTCTTCCACGTTGCTATATAGTCTTCAGAACTATAATAATTTGATTACAAATTATTCCATTGACTTAATTTATCAGAATTTATTTAACCATTTGCCTAATAACAGTGAGGTTATTTCCATATTTTTACCTTTATAACACTGTAGTGAATGTGGACTCTTTTCTTAGGTTCAGATCCCCGAAGTGGATGGACTTGGTCTGAATTTACATTTTTGTTCATTCGGATTTTTCACTAATTCATACTGGCCTGTCTTTAGGTTATTCTCAGTCATTAACGCTTAATCTTAAAGGACCATGTGACAATCAGAACAGTTCCATTGGCAGAGTCTCCGTGGCTACTGGGCTGTCCTTAGTAACCAAAGGGGTCAGGAGGCTGTCTGGTTTGCAGAGTGACCCTTAGGGGGCTACGGATGTTTCAGACTCAACACAAGAGTACAAAACAGAGCGCTTTTCTTGAGTGCCGCTCTGGTTCCACAGTGAATGCACTCGGCTGCCACTCACAGAAAGCTTTTATTCCACAACCTTTGCCAGCAAGGAAGGAAAATATACAGAAGCAGGGAGGTAATCATTATGTAACTCCCTCCTTTTTGTTTTTCCTTTTTCGTTTTGTAAGGACATCATCCACTAAGGATGGAAATGCATTTATGGTTTCTCCTTTCTGCTAAAGCAAACTCAAGCAGCTTCATTTTCAGAAATGCAGAATTGACAGGGTTTATAAATGCTGCTTTGTTGACTGTGAGCCGTGCGGTTTGGCCCCAGAGTTATCTCAGATAGCACAAATAAATCTGGCGGCCTCCAGTTGTCTCAAACTGAGCATTAGCTCCTTCCCCCTGTTGTCTCCCTCCTTGCAGAATTTCCTCTTGGCCTTCAGCACAGACTCCCTCTTCTCATTAATATGCCCTGTTAACTGCTGCCAAACCTCTAGCAGTTTAGTGCATATGTTCCCTTAATCATTTCTCTTTGTTCTAGAAGTCTGTGTTTGGTTTCTGAACCAACCTTTTTCCTGCCCCTCCCATCACTCTCCCTGGCTATCGCCTATGACTGTCTGCCATCTACATGTTTATTTACAGAACATCCTAGATTGCCTTTGCAGTCTGCTCGCAACATGCTAAATCGTCCCCTCGACCCCTGCCCCATCACCTCGAGAGCCCTGGGCCTTCGGAAGCCAGGTGGAGGGTTGCTGGACCCTCTAGAAAGCAGAGGTTCCTGAAAGACAATGTTAACTCCCTGCACAAAGACTCCTTAGATTTTCTGCTGGTCCAACACAAGAAAAGGACGCTTTCTTCTTGGACCCAGTGGCGTACAGCACACTCGATCTCAATGAGTTATTCATCGTGTCCAAGAGAAATACTTCGGAGCTGTATTTCATGTGAGATGGAGTGGGCCTGGCACATGGGCGGCAAGGCCGGCCTGCTCGCCGAGAGCGTCCTGCGCCTGTTCCAGCAGCCGTGTGGGAAGACAGCTGTGTCACCAGCTGAGCCCCTGCCCTGTGTGTCCTGAGGTCTTTTAAACACGTGGAGGGTCTTCTGGGCTCCTCCTGTCCTGACGGAGGTCTGTACACGCCGTCAGACGGAGCTCCGTGAGCCATCAGTGCACAGTGGACGCTGTTGTTTCTCTCTGCTTTTAAATATTTTTCTTCTCTTCCCGAGTTCCAGCCATTTGTAAAGTTCCACCCAGTTTCTGTAGCTGGGAGGGGAGGATGATAAGCTTCTCCGAGCATGGTCTGTCTTTAGAGCTCCTTTATCCTCAGCCCGGCCACTCTGGAAGCCTGGAGACTTATTATTAGAAACTTTATGTTATGATGAAATGCCATCTCTTCTGCATCTCTGTCCTGGCCGCTCCCCTCCTTCCAAAAATAAATAAATCAAAGAGGCCCTCTCATGTGCACTGACAAAGAGGCCAAACCTGATCTTTGTTTTGTTGATGGATCCTACCTCGAACTGCACCTGTGCAGCACCTGATCAGCAATTCCCAGGCATGTGGAGAGAAACTGTCCTACCACGGGGTGACAATAGGGAGAGCACGGCTTGCAGGAAATTCTCAGAGTGGGGGTTTTTTTATGTGATTTTTTTTTCTTTCCTTTTTTTGAAAAAAAGTTAATATCCACTCATTTGGTGGGGATGTAATGCACTTTTCTACCTATCCCCCAAAGGAAAGTTTGTATTCTTTTCAATGAAACCATTTTAAAAGCAGGACTGAAGCCGAAAACGATGCAGGGTTCTCCTGCGTCCTCAGAAGGTGTGCATTTATTTACCATAGTTAAATCATAATTAGTTCTCAGGGGATAGTATGTCTTTTAAACGGCTTTATTGCCACCATATTGGTTTTCTGAATAATCAGAAACTTCTGTTAAGATTGTGTTCTAGTGTTCGAACAGAAACACACCCTAAGTAGGAACAAATGTCGGGAATTGCTAGTTGTCACTTGAAGAAGGTACACACATTGGGGGTGGGGGGAGAAAGAACTTGGCAGGATATTCTGATGAAATAGAATCTAACCAAGTCTTAAATAAATGGAGTAACGCTCAGGCAGGTACACACGCCCCCTCCCGTGCTCTGTTTTGATATTAAAAGGTGCTTTCTTTATCTCGTTTCATTCTCACAACTGAGGTTAGAAAGGAGGGTGATATCCCTCCTGGCTCCCCATTCCTGAAGGCCAGTGGAAACCACAGTTGGCCCTTCTGTGGCCACACACCCTCAGATGCATGCAAACCCTGTCCCTCCTGTGTGAGCCGTTGGTGCTGCGTGCGTGTCCATGTCTGACCTGACCAGTCTTTCCCCCTCTTCGCAGGTTGATGTTTCAGACACCGCAGGAAATGGGCTTAATAGCGATCGCAGCCCGGCAGACCCAGGGCAAAGGTCAGTCATCTTTTGTGATCATTGCTGTTGCTTTTGTTTCCTAAACTCTGCAACTCTTGTGGCCCAGGAGCCCATTGAATGTGTGTGCTGAATATCTGGGGGACTCAAGTTAGTAGTTTCTGTTTTCATAACTGCCTGGATTGGAGGAAGAGGGAAGCACTGATCAGAAGGTTCAGCCTTAGTAGAACCAAAGCATTCTCCCTAATCACCATGCTTATGAATCACTGGACATTTGCCTGTGATGGCATATGTGACCTACGGGAATTCCGGGCTTTGCAATTTGGGAATCCTCACTGTGCTCTAGAGACATTCATTTTCCTGAAGGTTCCCCATAAGGAGCCTTCTGTGTCTGTACCAAGCATCACATGGGAGGCCTTTTGCATGCCAGTTCCCACCCCAGCCGGCCGTGGGCTTGCATGCACACGGTGGGCTCTGCATCAGTGCCCATTCACACAGTGACCACAGAGAAGCAGAGCGCTGCCCAGGGCTCCACCACCTGCAGATCCTGGAGGCGAGTGCCCACATCCTCCCAGACCCATCTGGGGTCTGACCCTGTACAGGGGCTGCTTCACGGGGCTTGGTCCCTCCCTGCCCCAACCAGTGCCAGGCTTACCCAGATGTGCTTCTCACTCTCACAGGCTCTTATGACTTTTTAATAAGAACCAAAGAAATAAGAAATCTGCTGTTCTCCCTTCTTTCTCTTGAACATGTCTTTCAAACATAATTCAAATGGAAAAAAAATATTTTTGCCAAAAGCTATGGATCTCAAAATGTGAATTTTTTTTTTTTTTTTTAAGAAAAGACATTCAAGAGGAACTTTGATGAACTCTACCTCTCATTTGGATTCTTCTATTTTTCTAACTTCAGTTTTAAGAAAAGTAGGCCAGGCACGGTGGCTCATGCGATAATCCTAGCATTTTGGGAGGCTGAGGCGGAAGATCACTTGAGTCCAGGAGTTCAAGACCAGCTGGGACAACTTAGCAAGACCCATCTCTTAAAAAAATACAAAAATCGGCTGGGCGCAGTGGTACTCACCTGTAGTCCCAACTGCTTGAGAGCCGGAGGTGGGAGCATTACTTGAGCCCAGTGAGCTGTAATCACGCCACTGCATTCCAGCCTAGGCAACAGAGCAAGACCCTGTCTCTTTAAAAAAAAAAAAAAAATGGAAGGAAGAAAGAAAAAAAAGTAACACCTCAGTTAATATCAGGAATCCCTTTATAAACAACTTTGTTGAAATATAATTCCTCCATTTAAAGTATATAGTTCTGGCTGGGCGTGGTGGCTCATGCCTGTAATCCCAACACTTCGGGAGGCCGAGGCAGGCAGATAACTTGAAGTCAGGAGTTCAAGACCAGCCTGGCCAACATGGTGAAACCCTGTCTCTACTAAAAATACAAAACTTACCTGGGGATGGTTGCGGGCACCTTAATCCCAGTTACTTGGGAGGCTGAGGCAGGAGAATTGCTTGAACCTGGGAGGCGGAGGTTGCAGTGAGCCAAGATCACACGCACTGCACTTCAACTAGGCAACACAGTGAGACTTCATCTTACAAAATAATAATAAAAATAAATAAAGTATGCAGCTCTGTGGCTTTTATTTAATAGCATATTTGCTGGGCTGTGCAACCATTGCCACCATGGGAATTGCTTCTAAACAGTGGCTTCCAGGACCTCTCCTGGATCAGTATATGTCAGTTCAGTTTCCCAATGTCTGTGTTTGCCTTCATGACCATATGGTGGGAATTAAACTGATAGTCATGTTCAGACGTTGTAAGACTCTGAGTCATCAAGGCACAAATGATATGCTCACAGAAGCAGAACATTATGCTAATTATTGGAAACTTTTTCAGCAACAGAGCTCAGATTTTAACAAGCTATTCTTTTATTGAGTTCAGCCCAGAATATAATAAGCATTGTAATACAATAAGAAGTGTAATAAGTCCAGGTTTATTTGAGTGTGTGGCCCTGGCATGATGTGTGTCTGTGTCTGTCCACATGGCAAGGTAGCCTGTTTCCCACTGCGCACTGTGTTCCAGGACGGGGAGGGAATGCGTGGCTGAGCCCTGTGGGATGTGCTCTTTCTACTCTGCTCATCTCCATCCCACTGAGATCCCACCTGGGACAGAGGATCCCGTTTGTCCAGCATCTGATGTCCGTGGCTGTCGTGGAAGCGGTGAGGTCCATTCCCAAGTATCAGGTAGGTACAGTTCAGTCCCCCTCTACGACCCTGTAATGCATGCAGAATCCGGCTTATTCTTGTTTGTAGCATGTGTTTGCATAATTGGTGGCTGTAGAACCTCGGCCTGCCCTTTGCACAGCTGGCAACAAGTGCCCTCAGAGTTTTAAGAGCGCCACCAGGTGCTAATGCTGCTTCAGACTTGCCCAAATGCATTCATTCCCCAGAACTCCCTTTCTACCCAGTTTTTTAGATTTCTCAAACAGCCTGATGAGGGCAACGCTTTAGATTTTGGGTTTTGTTGTTGTTTATTTATTTATTTTAATTGAGACAGGGTCTCACTCTGTCACCCAGGCTGGAGTGCAGTGGCACTATCTTGGCTCACTGCAACCTCCACCTCCCAGGCTTAAGCAGTCCTCACACCTCAGCCTCCCGAGTAGCTGGGACCATAGGTGCACACCACCACGCCTGGCTATTTTTTTGTATTTTTAGTAGAGATGGGGTTTCACCATGTGGCCCAGGCTGGTCTTGAACTCCTGAGCTCAAGCAATCTGCCTGCTTCAGCTTCCCAAAGTTCTGGGATTATAGGCATGAGCCACTGCACCTGGTCATGTTTATTTATTTATTTATTTTTTTTTTTTTGAGACAGAGTCTCACTCTGTCACCAGGCTGGAGTGTAATGACGCCATCTCCACTCACTGCAATCTCTGCCTCCAGGGTTCAAGCGATTCTCCTGCCTCAGCCTCCCGAGTAGCTGGGACTACAGGCGTGCACCATCACACACAGCTAATTTTTGTGTTGTTGGTAGAGATGGAGTTTCACCATGTCGGCCAGGATGATCTCAATCTCTTGACCTTGTGATCCTCCCACCTCAGCCTCCCAAAGTGCTGGGATTACAGGCGTGAACCACCACGCCCGGCCCCGTGTTTGCTTTTTGATTGAAGCACCGGATGAAGTTTGCTTGTTGGACTGGTTGGAAGTTATTCATCTGCATTTTCTGTTGAAAAGGGTTATTTGGGGACCTAAAAACCTTTCTCATTTCCTGCCTCTGTTTCCCAGACTCTGTGCTCTAGCAGCGCTATCCTTTATCCACTGTTGACCACATACAATGTGTAGGTCCACTTGGGGCCATCTTCCCCCAGCTATTAGGACCCGTGTGCCCGCTTCTTTATTACTGTTGGATGTTTTGTTGTCGGTTATTAAAAAGACAAGCAACAGGGAATGATTAGCTTACTGACCGAAGCATTTTCTTCCGTACTTGGGCTTCACGTCCCACAGCCCCCTCCCAAATGTTCCTGGAAGAATTCCATATGGGTATAAAGAGGAGGTGCCTGCCTCCCTCCCCCAGCAGCTCCTATGGCAGGCTAAAGAGAAATGATTGGATTGATTCCTGAAGCGAGGTGTTAAGAGCGTGACTCTCAAAGGAGACTTGGAGGCCCTGTCATCATTTCATTGAAGAAACAGTCCTTCTCACTGCCCCTTAAATCCCTCTGTGATGTATTCACTGTGTAGGAATTTTTGGTATTCCACAGATGTAGTTAATGCTGACGTCTCTGTTTCCTGTATCACATCACATTGCTGAAACGGACGTTTACTACCAGCCGCCCAGCATCCTTGCATGTCTGATGGTTTGGGACGTCATACCATTACAGGGCTTCGGGTGCCCGGCCTTTAGCACCTGAGCTGTGCTTTCTGTCTAGCAGAAAGCAATCAAAATAGAAAGTCCTGCCCGGCGCGGTGGCTCATGCCTGTAATCCCAGCACTTTGGGGAGGCTGAGGCAGGTGGATCACCTGAGGTAAGGAGTTCGAGACCAGCCTGGCCAACATGGTGAAACCCTGTCTCTACTAAAAACACAAAAATTAGCCAGGCATGGTGGCAGGTCCTTGTAATCTCAGCTACTCGGGAGGCTGAGGCACAAGAATCGCTTGAACTCAGGAGGTGGAGGTTGCAGTAAGCCGAGATCGTGCCATTGCACTCCAGCCTGGGCAACAGAGTGAGACTTCGAATCAAAAAAAAAAGAAATAGTCCTGTCATGGGAGAAATTATCTTTAACTCTAGCAACAGGTTAGTTTTAGGAAAATAAGTAAAGCAAACACTAGGCTGAGAACGTTAAATGAGTCTGTTTGGTCTGTTTAGCTTTTTCATGGCTTTGACTTTGACCTTGGAGCCCACTAGTTCCCTTAGCGAGCATTCTTTGAGGGCCTGCTATGCGCAGAGGCTGCGTGCGCCAAGCACTGGGGGCCAGGATGGAAGTGGGAAGTTTGCCTTCAGCATTGAATGGGGTCAGGGGAATTTGTGTTCCCATTCTTCTTAAGAAGTTTGTATCAATGTTCTTTCCCTCTTCCATAGTCAGCTGCCCAGCGTCACCTGTGTGATGGGACATTTGATTTTGAATTGGGTTACTTTTTTAACATAGCCAAGTTGGCTGACACAGAGCAGCTACTAGATGATTGAAACAGGCCCCTGTTGTTTGGATTTCACTTTTTTTATGGCCTTCACTAGGACCCCAACTGGTCGCTAACCAGATGTCACCGTCAGCACACAAATCATGACCACCCTCTCCAGGCCCACGGCGGCCTCACTGGGATGCACCCATTCCTTCCGGAGCCCGCCTTGGGGTGCCCATTCTCACTCCTGCTCTTTCTTCTGTCCATGAAGTACCCCTGGGTCCCGTACCCTCCCTCCACGCACACACCCCTGCCCCTGCTCTCTTCTCTGCTTTTTTTTTTTTTTTTTTTTTGGAGACAGAGTCTTGCTTTGTGGCCCAGGCTGGAGTGCAGTGGCGTGATGTCCTCTCACTGCAAGCTCCGCCCCCCAGGTTCCTGCCGTTCTCCTGCCTCAGCCTCCCGAGTAGCTGGGACTACAGGCGCCCGCCACCTCGCCCGGTTAATTTTTTTGTAGTCTTAGTAGAGACAGGGTTTCACCATGTTTACCAGGATGGTCTCTATCTCCTGACCTAGTGATCCCCCCGCCTTGGCCTCCCACAGTGCTGGGATTACAGGCGTGAGCCACCATGCCCGGCCTCTTCTCTGCTTCTTAAAATTCTGTTCATCCTTAAGGCCCAGCTCCAATGCTGTTCTGAGACCCTCCAGCTACTTCCAGCTCTTTCCTCCAGCACCATCCAGTACTTGCTGTGTTGAAGCCTCTTTTGTCGTTTCCACCGTGTGTGGCTTTGAAGAGGAGTGATGTGTGCTCCTGTTCCGTCTCCCATGAAGTTAGTACTCTTCGAGAGCAGGATCTGTTTCATTTTGGTCTTTTTTTATGTGGGAGGATCACGGCAGCTGTTGGAATACATGATTGCAAAAATGAAAAATAAGCACACAGCCCTCCTCTTCATCTGGAAATGCTGGTCCTGCTTACCTGCGTGAGAACCCAGAGTTTCATGAACTGCTTCATGAGCCGATGAGATCTGAAGCCATGAAGGCAAGCTGGAGCCCAAGTGCAGGGCCCGCCCAGGCAGCAGCTGTCACGCACCCACGTGGCCAAGGAGCTTGATAGCTCTGGGAACTCTGCAGGTGTCCTCCCACCGCCTAGGCAGAGGCTCATTCCCCTGGCCATGGCACTGGCACAGGGGGATGTGGGAAGGCGAGAGAGGAGCAGGAAAGGGAATGGGGGGCAGTGATGAAGAGCAGAGCCTCCTAGTCACAGGTTTCCTAGAGGAGACTTTCTCAGCCCGGCGCTGTTGATATGTGGGCCCTGACATGTTTGTCATGGGGATGTCCTGTGCCTTAAAGGATATGTGTCAGCATTGCGGCCTCTACTCTCTAGAGGCCAGTAGCACTCCCTCAGGCTGTGAAAACCAAGGAAGTCTCCTGCCAAATCCACCCCTCTCCCTCTGAGAATCCCCGTTCTAGAGAGAAAAGAAACGTGAAGCTGTTGATCAGTTCCAGGTCATTGCGCACCCCCCATCCTTGGTTTACTTAGACTTTCTGTTCTCCTGTGCTCCTATTCCTGTATTTTTTCTCTTAGCCTAAACTGCTGTTTTAGAGCAGATGAGCTTCCACTATGCTCTAACTGGCCAAAGTCAAAAGAAGGCCTGTTGGAAGGAGGAAGGGGATTTCATGGAAGCAACAGGCCATGTAGCATGGGATTCATCACCCAGGCCTGGTGGCAGAAGGGTTTGAATCTCAGCTCCGTGGTTTTCAAGTGGTATAATGTCAGGCAAGCCACATAACTGCTCTGAGCTTCCTTTTCTCCCTCTGTTCCCTAGGGATGCTCTGGCGCCAACACATGGGCTGGGTGTAAGTAACACGTGGACGAGTGCTGAGAAGGCGCTCAGTGCCATGCCTGGCCTGCGATGTGGGAAGACCAGCCCCATGGCCCTTGGAAGCCATCAGCTACTCTCTGCTCCCTTAGCTTTATTTTGCTGAATGTCCTCTTCCAGCCTCGCATCTCCAGACAGGCTTCCTTTACCCACACATGGCACAGCCTGGCTGCCAGCCCCAGGTCTAGAAGACCTGGTGGTTCTGACACCCACTCAGCTAGCCCAGTCTCTTGTGTCCCAACTTCAGAGTCACAGTGGATAGGCAGAGGCCCGGGTGGCCTTGTTCAAGACGCTGTCCACTCTCGGTCCATTCTGTGAGCTGATGACGGGGAGAACCTCCCCAGGCCACACCATTCAAGATGAGGTAGTAGGCCACATGACAAGTCCAGTTTCATTACCCAGGTGAATTTCTCCTCTGTCTTCACAGCACTCTTTTTTTTTTTTTTCTTTTTTTTTTCTTTTTTTTTGAGACAGAGCCTCGCCCTGTCGGCCAGTCTGGAGTGCAGTGGCGCCATCTCGGCTGACTGCAACCTCCGCCTCCCAGGTTCACATGATTCTCCTGCCTCAGCCTCTCAAGTAGCTGGGATTACAGACGCACACCACCACACCCAGCTAATTTTTTGTATTTTTAGTAGATATGGGGTTTCACTATGTTGGCCAGACTGGTCTTGAACTCCTGATCTTGCGATCCACCCACCTCAGCCTCCCAAAGTGCTGGGATTACAGGCACGAGCCACCGCGCCCCACCACTGGCTCCTTACTCAAGACATTTCTACGTGCCTTTTTGTGACCTTGGTTAATTCTGGGCCATCTTTCTCTCTCAAGCATGGGTTCCTGAATGGAGACGGACCCAGAGATTACTATTCTCTCCCCACCCTGTGGCCCTAGCATGTTAGTTAGCTACTCCATGGTAGCGGTGGTGGTGGATACTGACATAATGAACTTCATTTACAAGGTAGGCATCTTCAAAAGGGGTTTTGCATGATGAGAAAGAGTGCTGGGGGATGGGGAAGAATGCTGGGGTTTATGCCAGCTGTTCTTCAGGGCTTTTACCGCCTGGCCCCAAGAGGCACTTCAATATGGGATTGTCCCAAAGAAGTGATTAGCTGTCTGAAAAAGAGGAGAGGACAA
Source organism: Piliocolobus tephrosceles (assembly GCF_002776525.5). Lineage (NCBI taxonomy): Eukaryota > Metazoa > Chordata > Mammalia > Primates > Cercopithecidae > Piliocolobus > Piliocolobus tephrosceles. Next base: position 42,385,818 of record NC_045452.1, read on the forward strand.
GGCCCGTGTTACCTTGGTTTCTGCTTATCTTCCCTTAGCTCAGTGACTTGCCTGGGCCCCTTGTGTCCTGTGACTGCTTAATTAATGTGCAGATTTCCCTTTAGGATATCAACTTACGAGTGAAGTGGCCCAACGATATTTATTACAGCGACCTCATGAAGATCGGCGGAGTTCTAGTTAACTCAACGCTCATGGGAGAAACATTTCATATACTTATTGGTAAGTTTCAAAAACCTTTCCCCCAGCATTTTTAGATTAATAAAACAATAAAAATAAAAATGGTTGATGGCAGGAGCAGATGATCATGAGAGATTATTTTGAGTCTTGTAGTTTTGGAGCAGGGTATAGATGCAGAGAGATTGGTCGAAAGCACTTCACAGAGTTCAGCATTTTCTGTGTGTTTCCACGGAAACCACCAAAGTGGTATCATATCAAACAGGTATGTTATGTTCTTACATCCTTCACACTCCTGCTACTCATTGAATTTGAAATGGTAAAAATAAACATTTAACGTTCTATTCTGTAATAAGAAAAGGAAAAGTTAATTTCTTAAATAGTTCTTCTAGTTGCATTCTTATCCTGACCTTCCTGGACCATGAAAGAGTTGGCATCATTTTAACCTTCAGAAGAAGCTCCAGGCTGGTCAAGGCGGGGTAAAGAATCCCTGTTTTGGCCGGGCGCAGTGGCTCAAGCCTGTAATCCCAGCACTTTGGGAGGCCGAGACGGGTGGATCACGAGGTCAGGAGATCGAGACCATCCTGGCGAACACGGTGAAACCCCGTCTCTACTAAAAAAAAAAATACAAAAAAAAACTAGCTGGGCGAGGTGGCGGGCACCTGTAGTCCCAGCTACTCGGGAGGCTGAGGCAGGAGAATGGCATGAACCCAGGAGGTGGAGCTTGCAGTGAGCTGAGATCCGGCCACTGCACTCCAGCCTGGGCAGCAGAGCGAGACTCCGTCTCAAAAAAAAAAAAAAAAAATCCCTGTTTCACCTCAGCACATCCACATCAGGCAAGAAGATGGATTCAGAGGCGACCTCAGAAGTCCTTAGGTTCCTGGCCGTCCAGTCATCTGCTTCACTCTGTGTCAGTAGAACCTAATCTGTGTTCAGAAACCAGCAATGGTCAAAAATCATGTAACCATGTGTTTCAGGTGCCAGCCAGGAAATACAAGTCCTGTGTTACCAGCTCTGCCACCAAGGGGCAATATTATTCTGGGCAAGCTACTTCATACCCTTGTAGCTCTATTTCCTATCTTCTTTTTTTTTTTCTTTTTGAGACGGAGTCCAGCACTGTTGCCCGGGCTGGAATGCAGTGGTGCAATCTCGGCTCACTGCAACCTCTGCTTCCCAGGTTCAAGCGATTCTCCTTGCCTTAGCCTCCCAAGTAGCTGGGAATACAGGTGTCCGCCACCACACCCAGCTAATTTTTTTGTATTTTTAGTAGAGACAGGGTTTCACTATGTTGGCCAGGCTGGTCTCAAACTCCTGACCTCATGATCCACCCACCTCCACCTCCCAAAGTGCTGGGATTATAGGCGTGAGCCACCGCATCCAGCCTCCCTCATTTCCTATCTTTAAGTGAGTAATTGCAGTTGATGCGGAGATTCCTAGGTAGGGGCCACAGACAACAAGGAGGCGCATGAATGGCTTCAGGGAGCTAATGAATGTTATCAGCATGGCGTAAGCAAAGGCCAGGCGCAGTGGCTTGAGCTCATAATCCCAGCTACTTGTGAGACTGAGGCAGGAAGATCACTTGAACCAGGAGTTCAAGGCTACAGTGAGCTGTGATTGAGCCTCTACACTCCATTCTGGGTGACAGAGTAAGACCCTGTCTCAAAAATAAAAAATAGGCCGGGTGTGGGGGCTCACACCTGTAATCTTAGCACTTTGGGAGCCTGAGGTGGGTGGATTGCTTGAGTCTGGGGGTTCGAGACCAGCCTGAGCAACATGGCGAAACCCTGTCTCCACTAAAAATACAAAAAATTAGCTGGGCGTGGTGGCGCGTGCCTGTAGTCGCAGCTACTCCGGAGGCTGAGATGGTAAAGTCACCTGAGCTCAGGAGGTTGAGGCTGCAGTGTGCTATGATGGCTCCACTGCACTCCAGTCTGGGCAACTGGAGTGAGACCCTGTCTCAAAAAAATAAAATAAATAAGTAAATAAATAAATAAATAAATAAAAAATAAAGTGGGGGAATGAAACATTTTCCTATGGTGAGAACCCATAGCTTTTATTGACTTACTGAAGGCCATGGGATGGGGTCTCTGACTTTGGGGATTTAGAGCAGCCAGCAGGGTGCTCACTGGTCCTTAGAAGGACATAGCCTAAGTGGCCAGTAGTCAATGTTGCTACTCATCCTAGGAATTCCAGTTTTCTGAACACAGGGGAGAATTTTCAGTGCTATATGGCACTTAATTCAATGCGTTACACGCGTTCAGTAGGCGCTTCAGTTACTGTACGTATGGAATGGATGAATACATGAACAACTGCAAGTTCTGCCCCTGTTGCCATAGTTACTTGTTTTTTTCCAGAGGTAATTGACATTGCTTTGTATTTTAATAGCCAGTATATTGTTTTAAAATCTGAGACCAGTCAGTCCTTCCCTTCACACGGGAAACGACAGGACACTTGCCGACACGGGAAACGACAGGACACTTGCCGGAGAATGCTGTTGTTACAAATGGCATCGTTCTGTCTGTGGCAAATGTTTTGGGGATTTTTTTCTTAGAGTCACTGAAAACATGGTAGTTTTCTTACGGCCTAGTTTTTGCAGTAGTTCATTTCTTACTGAAGACCTCTTCCAGGCCGATTCAGGATCCTGCTGAACACTGAAGTTCAGCTTTTCTGAAGACACCACCCTCTCCCTGGAGAGGATAGTGGTGTTAAGTAACTACACAGATAAGCCTGTTCAGACACCATACCTGGTAACTCTCATGAAGCCTTGGTTTAGGAGCCTGTAAAAAGTCCACTGAAAATGGGTCGGTGTCTTGCCAACAGCATAACCTTAGTACCAAAGACTTCCAAGGATAAAGTATTAAAAGATGCATTCTAGGGTTATGCCATGACCAAGGTTTGAAATTTCTGAATCCAGAGTTTACTTCCCAAATCCTGAATAAAACTCTATTTTCAAGCATGGGATCTGTTACTCAAGTAGGAGAAGAAACAAGAGATTGTATTCTCTATTGGACTCAGTGCAGAGCTGCAATGCTTGGTAGACCACTTATTTCAGAGGCAACACTGATACGTTTTGTCCCATATTTAATAGCGTCTGTTGAATTAAATTGAATCAAATGTGGCTTTGTTTTTTCCTACCTTCTTACTTGCAGTAAGGTTAAGATGGTTTTAGCTTGAACAAGAATAATCAAAGAAGGACAAAAAGGAAGGTGGACAAAAAGATATAAGTCATTCTTCAAGTGGTTAGAGACACGAAGTCTGAAATGAGGACAAGGAAGGAGGAAGTTGACAGTCAAGACTGTAACTTTTTCCAGGTGGCAGAGAGGAATGTGTGATGCCATCAACCGGCTGAGCTGCTCAATTGTTTGTTTTTGTCCAGGCTGTGGATTTAATGTGACTAACAGTAACCCTACCATCTGCATCAACGACCTCATCACAGAATACAATAAGCAACACAAGGCCGAACTGAAGCCCTTGAGAGCCGATTATCTCATCGCCAGAGTCGTGACTGTGCTGGAGAAACTGATCGAAGAGTTTCAGGACAAAGGGCCCAACAGCGTCCTTCCCCTTTATTACCAATACTGGGTCCACAGGTCAGTGCTGGCTCGTCTTCATTCTTTTCAGATCCTTTATTAGTATCTTAGTAGTTCAGTATTTTTTTTTTCTTCTTTGAGACAGAGTCTCGCTCTGTCCCCCAGGCTGGAGTGCAGTGGCGCCATCTCGGCTCACTGCAAGCTCCGCCTCCCGGGTTCACGCCATTCTCCTGCCTCAGCCTGCCGAATAGCTGGGACTACAGGCGCCTGCCATCACACCCGGCTGATTTTTTGTATTTTTAGTAGAGATGGGGTTTCACCGTGTTAGCCAGGATGGTCTCGATCTCCTAACCTCGTGATCCGCCCACCTCGGCCTCCCAGAGTGCTGGGATTACAGGCGTGAGCCACCGCTCCCGGCCGTAGTTCAGTATCTTAAAATGAGGGACCGAGCGCTGGTCTGAATGATTATTTTCTGTGCCTCTATTGGAGAAAATGCATGGACACCACCTTGACCAAGTCAGCATCGCCAATAATTGAGCAAAGGGGCATCTTATGCCTCTTGGTGGGATGTGGTGGGAAGAACCGAAATCGTGAGAGAGTTTCACATTGGTTTAATCTGATTCTAATTGTGAAGAAACAATCAGATGCATCTAAATTGTCAGACCTTCTAGGTAACAGTGGTACTTGAGATCCCAGGCAGTGGCCTCAGCCTCAACCAGGGGCTACCGCATCAGAAACCCCTGGGCTGGGCCCAGCACCCTGTGTCATAACAGATGCTCCGGGGATTCTCACGCAGCTGAAGTCCGAGGACCACTCACTGATTTTACCACAACAGGCCTGTGCCCTGCAAAAATGTCAGTGTCTGCACACAAACAATTGGACAAAAAAAAGGTGGCAGAATTGTTTGGGATTAGAGAAGACAAAAGAGGCATGACATCTAAATGTAATGTTTGTGATCGTGGATGGAGGGAAATATCCACAAAGGATATTAAAGGAACAGTGGGAATGACATGAACATGGACCTCTTGTATCCAGACTTTCTTGACTGGTCATGGTTAATGCTATTATAATTTTGTAAGAAGTTCTTGTTCTCAGGAGATAAAGTATTTAAGCAGAAAGTGTCACAATGCCTGCAGCTTTTAAAAAACTTTTTTTTTTCCATTTGTTTTCTATTTCTAGTCTTCTTTTTTTTTTTTTTTTTTTAGAGAGGGTCTTGCTCTGTCACTGGAGTGCAGTGGCACCATCATAGCTCACTACTGAAACCTCGAACTCCTGGGCTCAAATGATCGTCCTGCCTCAGCCTCCCAAGTAGCTGAGACAACAGGAACGTGCCACACAGCCCGCTAATTCAAAAAAGTGTTGTTGTTTTTTTTTTGTAGAAGCAGGGTCTCACTATATTGCCCAGACTGGTCTTGAACTCCCGGCCTCAAGCAATCCTCCCACCTTGGCCTCCCAAAGTGCTAAGATTACAAGCATGAGCTACCACACTCAGCTGCAACTTACCTTTACATGATGCAGGAAAAAAAAAATGTGAGCTTATATGTGTTTATATGTGAAGAAAGAAAGCAAATATGGAAAGTATTTTCATTTGGTGTGAGAATGGAAGAGAATATGAGGTTTGTTGTACTATTCGTTCAGCTTTTCTGTGATTTGAAATTCTTCAAAATAAAAACTTGAGAAAATTTTATATGTTGAAAGCTGTTAAGAAGGACGTGAGTTGAGTATATTTGGAAAATATTCAAAAGAAATAGGATCAGGATGAATTTCACTTGTGGCTGATGTGACCCAACTTTGTTTTATGAGATAAAACATTGTCTGCCAACTCAGGCTATTTTCCTCCAACCTCAGCCAAAAAACCTAGAGTTGCAGAGTGTTTCTTCAAAGTGCTGGGAGATGAGGAAGTGGCTCGAACCATCACCGCAGATGACCAGAATTAGGAGGAGTGACGTTGTGTGAAGAAATTTCGACTCCTTGTTGAACTTGCACCCTGCTGGTTATTTGAGTAGTTCTTAAAACCATTCACCAGGGTGGAAGAAAGTCAGAGCTCAGCCCAGGCTGCCTTTTCCCCACAGCGAGCCTCAGCCGTCTCCTCAGCACCCCCAGCCCTCTCATCATGGATTATTCTTCAGCTCATTGTCTTAAGCCGTCCTGTGACACCTCTCAGTGACCTCACGCTGTTCTTCCTTTTCAGTGGTCAGCAAGTCCATTTGGGCAGCGCAGATGGACCAAAGGTGTCCATCGTTGGCCTGGACGATTCTGGCTTCCTCCAGGTTCACCAGGAGGGCGGCGAGGTTGTGACTGTGCACCCCGATGGCAACTCCTTCGACATGCTGAGAAACCTCATCCTCCCCAAACGGCGGTAATGCCGGGCGTCCCTGAGACAGGCCTGGGCCTGCCCTCCTGACTCACCGGGCCTGGCACCTGGGCAGCAGGCGAGGATGCCACTGGGCTGGGGTCTGAGCCCAGTGCAGAACCACCACCGTGAGCATTCAGCTTTCATCGCGGCCGCCTGTCCGTGCCCATGCATCTGGAAATCTACTTTAGAGTTGCAGGTGAATTTTCTCTTCCTCCAATTCATTTGTGAAGTCTTTGATTCTTTTTCTGTGTTTCTGTTTTTTGTTTTAGGTTTGTTTTGTTGTCGTTTTCTTTGGTGTTTGAAGAGGCTCTGGGCTAGATGGTTAAGAAGTAGCACATTTAGTTTAGGGAAAGCCCTCCCACGGGTGGGAGACCGCTCTCCCCTCTGGGGCTTGGACTTCTGTTTATTGTCAGGGGGAGTTTTGACATGGAAATGGCAATGGGAGAATTCAGATATTTTCCCCGTAGTGGAGACCTTTACCCCTAGTCTATGAAAAAACAAACCAAAATATGCTCTTGGGCCCAGGACAGTGGTGAGTTAGAGGTATGCTATCACTGTCTAAGCATCTAGGGAGGTGTTGAACTATAAGAACATGATTTGACACTTAGTCATTGTTCTGTGTTTTTACTAATGAAGGAAAGGGAAGGTAGACTTCCAAGAGTTACTCTCCCCTCCACCCCGGTGGTGTGGCCCCATAGCGAAGTCTAAACACCTGTAGAGACACAGCTAACCCGTGTGGTTGCAATGACCTTGTAGAGGAAATCGGATAATTACTTTCACATCATTCAATGAGCTCTCCTTTCCTAAGGAAGTTTAAATGTCCTGAGTTAGGGACTTACTTTCTTAAGTAAGTTTAAATTTACTGCATATTGTGAAGAGATGGGATCAAGTTCAGAATCCTTAAATGTCTGATTAGGCATCACTTGGATGAGGAGGTGGGCGATTTGGCTTTAACAGCTGGAGATGAAGGCACACTCATACCACATACAAGGGAGGACTTGGAGCTTTTAACCCAGTTTCAGATTCACTCTGAGATGTGGAGCATTCCCGCAAGACTGTGCAGCTCACAGGATATAGAAGACATGACATTTCACTCAGAAGTCACAGGGTTTTTGCCCCCCTGATTTACCCCATATTACCAAGAAAGAAAATGGTATTGATACTGAACACCATCAGTTCAGAGGGAGGATGTGTGTGTGCCTGCCCGCATATGTGTTTGCGTGCGTGTGTACGCACATAGCTTTAAAAGAAGATACTCAAAATCTGATGTGCTACAAGTCTCATCAAAGAACAAAAGAAAGGAAGGCTTTTGATATGCACTCACTTTTCCCAGATGTACACCATGCCTTTTCCATGTCCCTCCTATCTCTGTTGAACTTATGAATCATACCTGTTACTTTTCAGCTTTAAAAGGCCAATTTTTGTCCAGTTTTCTCTCTCCCTGCCAGTCCCAGCTGAAATTAGTGGAAAGAAAGTTTGATGGCACTTTCAGCTTTGAACAAAATCCCTTCATTGTAAACTAGCACCATCTTTATCCAGGTCTTACCCAGTCAGGCTAATTCGAGAAACTTGTGGTTTTTAGTATAAAATTTGTCTACCTTTAGCCAGGCACAGGACCGCCCCATAGGAAGAAAAAATACCCAATATATATTTTTTGGAAATGAAACATTAAAAGAACTTAAAAAGTAATTTTTGGAAATGAGGCTTCAATTAGAATTATTATTCTCAAAAAAACAAAAACGAGCAAACAAACCACAAAGAAACTACTCTTCTCCAAATGCCCAAGCCTTCTTTTGAAATTAGAAGCTTAAATAAAATATAAGTCCACACCACCCCCAAATTACAAAATGGACTCACCCTTGAGAGGGCATCTGCACAATATCATCAGGGACAAAGATCTCGAGGCTAACGACGTAGGTTTCATTTCTCAGACTTTGTAATATAAGGCAAGCCCTCTAAGAGCTGCCATCATCACTTTTTGAATTTCTTTGGGGGTTATTTAATGAAAAACATGCTATGTTTTGTTTTAAGCTGAAGTCCTATTCTGGACATTCTGCTTTGGGAAAAAAATGTTATCATTTAATTTCCTTTCTGCAAATGAAAACTAATGAAGTGTGGCCTTGTCAAAGGATATGGAGATGTTCCGGGCATACTGCTGTGCTCTGTGCTTTCCAACAGGCGCTTCTCCGCCACGCAGGAGACCCAGTTGTCTGAGGGAGGTAAAGCAGCCTTGTAGCAGATGCTGCGTTTTCCATAAATCTGATTTTGCCTCACGTGAACCAAAGACTCTCAAAACTCTGCTTCCTATAGAATTAGCTGAATAAAGGCATTTTACTGATAGCTGTTAGTGGTAGCGAAACCCGTCTACCTGCTATACCACACTCTCCAATTTGGGCCATTTATGCACCCTGCCACCTGGAATGTGAAGGCGCTTTAAAGTCTTAATGGGAACTTGGCATTTTCTTCATGATCTTTGAAATGTGGTCACTAAACTCAGGATTGGCCTGTGCTTTTAGAACACTGGAGTAGCCCTTGCTTTAGAGGCTGTGCATTGAGTATTGACCGTATTTTGTAAAAGGCAAGATATCCTCCCTTCCAGGCTGGTAACAGGTTTCGGGGGACTCTTGGGGAAGTGCCCCCTAAAATCGAACACAGCAATAACTGCGCTTCCTGTCCCCACCCCCACCCCAGCAGTGCTTTTTGGCACTGGGAACTCTGCCAGGGAGTGGTGGAAGTAGGAAGGATTTGTGTTCGAAGTAAAATCATGGTTGAGTTTCACTGCAGCAGGCTGACGTTGCCTCATGTGAGAGCAAGCGGCCCACTGGGTTGCGGGTGCACAGGCCCACATCAGGGGAGCACGGGCCACAGAGCACAGCCTCTGGGGGTCCGCCAAGCCACAGCATATGCAGCAGGGTCGCCCCTTGCCCTGGTGTCTGGGAACAAAGAGAGGAGCCAGCCTCACCACACTGCTTCAGATGGAGAAGGGAGGTGGGGTGGGCGTCCATTCTCCAGATCTGTTTGCTCTTAACAGGCAGAATATGGGAGAATCCTTATTGCTGGTTAATCACTATGCATATTTGAAATAAAAGAAAATGTAAGCCTCTGCATTTTAACTTCTCAAGGAATGTCTCTGAAAAGAATCACTTCAAACCAATGCCTATAAAAAGCAAGTCTAGCAAAATAAACTAAGACTTTCTATGTGGTTTGGGCTCAACCTTATTTTTACAAGTTTCATTTTTAAAAGTAGGCAACTACTTTGGGTTACAGTATTTTTATTCATATTTAAACATATTTTTACAAAATAAATAAAGTGTTTTACATAATAAGGAATATGTATGTATTTCCAAGTATTAAGAAGCCAGGTGTTTTTTTTTGTTTTTTGTTTTTTTTTGATGTATTATTGACAGAAGTATTCAGCGCCATACACAAGAGAAATATTATTACTCCAAAGAATGAAAGTTAATAAAACCCCAAAGCAAAAACCCTTTTAATTGAGGTGAGAAATAAATTTAATGTAACAACTTCTAGATTATTTTTAGGATTTTTCTTATTCTTTTGTGGAAACTGCTTGACTTTTCATCTGAACAGTTTTTCCTCCCAAGATTTTAACTTTATATGTCATACTTAAGTTTAGGAACAGCTTGAATAATGCATTCTAGATAACACACGGGCTATGATTCACTAAAATTCCAAGCTACTGTAATTTTATGGCATTTATTTGCAAATGTTCTTTGTATCCCATTTTATCTGTAACAGCACCCCCAGTCTACCTTAACCGTCTTATAGCTCTGGTAAATTAAAACTTAGGTAGACTTTATACAAGATCCATTGGCGGTATTAAACCTCCCCCACTCTTAGGGCTTAGGGCGGAAGGGACGAAGGCAGGGCTGATAGGACTTTTAAAAGGATAAAAGAGGTGGGGGCAAGGGAGGCAGAAAATACAGGCTCTCACAGATACCCTCCATGCTGCCCTCCACACCCAGCCCACTGCTTTACAAAGGTATGAATGGAATGGCTTTTCTAGAAAAGGGTTTCCAAGAACATAAAGGAATTCCTTTCCCTGGGAGGCCCCGTGGAGGGCTGAGCCAGCCTGGAATTGGGCTTATTTCTCAAATCCATTTGATCTGGCATTTTTGTCAACATGGTACATGTTAGGGCCCACGACGATTTTTTTTTCCTTTTTGTAAAAGAGAGGCATATGTATTAAAATGCTTCCTCGTCCCCTACCAGAGCCTCACAGAAGTCAAGAAACGCTATCCCCAGCTTAAATGTGCAGACTCTTCAAGATGGAGGTAACAATATTAGGTTGCCATAGTAACAGCTCTGCTAACTTTGCACTCAGCCCTGGCCGTCCTGAAGCCAGCTCATGGTAAGAATCTTCCTTCATGTTCTAGGTTATGAAAACGGTGAAGTTTGTTTAGACAAGGACGTTTTCACTAGTACACATTTTCTTTTTCAAGTACATACACACTGACACGCCTGTCTACATTGTCACTTGTATATCTATATTAGGGTCTTTTTCCTCAACAGTAACCTTTGTTATTGAACTGCTCCGATAGCTTTGATTTATTTTTACTAAATACAGCCCCAAAAGTTAATAATAAGGTAGACACAAAAGCATTTTGCGGTACTTTATTGAAAAATGTCGGTGGTATCTCCTAGTAATCAAACCTACACCTTTCAAGAATCATGGTTTAATTACAAGACTCATGAACATTAAAAAAAAAAAATACCCTCGGCTTATTTCCCGTGCACACACTCTCAAGGAGCTGTGAATGAGGTATAGCTGAGTGCGTGGAGAGGTGGGCACCTCCCTTCCTACCATCCAGCCCCTTCGCTGCATGACCCACAGTCCTAAATTTGCAAATTGTGACTCTTAACCATGAGGCCCACTGACAGACACCCTGTAGGGATTGTATCAGGTCCTCACTAAGTGACACAGGGTTGGCAAAAAAAAAAAAGTTCACATTTTGAGAGCAGCTGGTGTAGGTGCACTTGATTCTAGAACAATGAGTTTAAAACATTTGGGAAAACCTCTTTCCGTTCAGAAAGGTGGAAAAAGTTTCCTAATATAAACCATTTTGATAAAGCAGCAAAATGATGCAGTGTTGAAAGGATGAAGAAAATTGAAAGACGGTGGTTCCATGCATTGGTGCAGTTCAGAGCCGTGGCAGTATTTTTCAATGTTGAGATCTTTAAGCAAAACCCATCAAAAATAAAAATTAATAGAAGCTCATTTTTTAAACACTGCTGGTGCTTTACAAAAGGATTTCTGTTTACCTGTTGCACACGTAACATGTTCTTATGTTTTCTTGATGTGTAGAAAATGCTTAAAATGTCTACATCATTTTCATTACATCCCCTTAAGCATGTTTTTCCTCCACACGGTGCAGTCCATTGACAGTGTTCGGTATTGCACATGCAATTTAACTTTATTAGCACTATTTGTAGCAAACACGAACCTAGTGAATTACAGAGCTGTGTGGACCAGAGGGATTTTGCCACGTAATAATTAAGCTTGACAGGGTCATTCTCATAAACTCTCTGGCTACATATATATTTTTGCATTTAATGCCTATTCAGTATATTCTGAAGGTGCTATTCTTGGTGTTATCAAGAGTTTATAGGGGTTAGGGGGAAGTAAGAGCTTGTTAATGGATTTGTGAAGCACACCCATGTTCACAGACACAAAAAATGGAATTGCATGGTCACCCCCTTAGTCTTGGCTTGTTGGTTTTTGAAGAAAGGGTTAAATAAAAACAAAAATAATGAGACTCTTGAATGACTTAAAGACAGTGGAGTTGTGTATTCATGGGACTTACAATTGTCACTTCTGCCTTCACCTAAGCATCCAAAAGGGCTCGGGACACAGGCGTCCCCTTCCAGGGCTGCCATCCACTTGGAAGAGCGGACTGTGGCAGGGTGGGTTTTCCCTCCTGAAAGTGGAGGATATTTGCGGAGTGAAATCGCTTAAATCCCCCAGCGGGACTATCGTGGAACGCTGGGGACAAGGCAAGATACGTGAAGCCCGATTTCAAGGTGAGGAAACCAAGCCACCAGCAACTGGGTCGCACTGGCCCTCGCAGGACAGAGGCGGGCGGTCACCTGCCCGGACCCGGGCGCTCCTCGACCCTCAGCACCGGCGCGCGCGGCCTTCGCGGTGGAAATCCGCAAGTCGGCGGCGGGGTCCAATTCAAATAGCTGTCTCGGTCGTGCGCATCTGCCGGGCTCGGTGGCGCCGCAGCCCCGAGGCCGGGTCCAGGCTCCTGGCGCGGGCGGCCGGCGGGTCACCTCCCGTTGGTGATGATGACCGAGGCGCCCAGGTAGTGCGGCAGTGGTGCGCCGGCTGGGGAGGCGGCGGCTGGGCTCGGGTGCCGGGGCCGCAGCGCGCCGGTCGCCGCCTCGGGGCCGCCGGTAGCGCAGGCCAAGCCGGAGGCGGCAGGTGCGGCGCCCCCCAGCGGTCCGCGCCGGGTCAGCACGCGGTGGTAGTTGAGCAGCACGAAGGGCAGCTGTGCCGGCGCGCCCGGGGGCTCGGGGGCCGGGGGCGCGCAGCACTCGGGCGCCGCGCGGGCCAGCGCCAGCCGTGCCCCGTCCCGGGCGGCCTGGCGGGCGGCCTTGGCCGGGCCCAGCGCGGGATCCTCGCGGTAGTGGCCGCAGCTCGGGAAGCTCGGGGGCGCGGTGTCCTCGCCGAACCTGCGCACGGCGGCGGCGGGCGCTGCGGGGACAGGCGACACGTTAGAGGGCAGCAAGGGGCGCGACCGCAGCCACCCCACCCCCAAGCCCCGGGCGCAGCCACCACCCCTCGGCCGCCCACGCGCTCCACCCGCGGGATCGCTGTCGCCCTCCCCCGCCTTAGTCTAGGCTGCGCTGTCCAGTCTCAGGATGCGACCTGAAATGTTCCACGATACAAAGCAGAGAAACAGGTGGAATGCCTGTTAAATAATATGCGGTAATGCAACATATCCAAAATACTATCTCAATGTGCAATCAGTGTGAAACAATTATTGGGATATTTTCTCTTTTTTTTTGGTACTGAGATGGAGAGCACAGGTCACACCTGCCTCACTGCACTGGCCAAATTTCCATGTTCAAGACCACACAGGGTTGGTGGCTACCTGATTGGACGGCAGAGGTCTAGAGGCCACCAGGGGCCCTGGTGTTGCATGGCCCCTGTCTGCCTTGACTTCTTCTGCCGGTCCCTCAGTGGAGAGGGGTGGGAAGCACCCCGATCGGTTTCGCTGTGTTGTAATGAAAAATAACCACTCTCATCTACTCAGTCCGATGCCTGACATTAAGTAGCTCCCTGGCTTGTTTTCTTGTTTTGTTTTGTTTTTGTCGTTTTCTGTTTGTCAACATTTGTCTTCCTTTAATACCAAAAAGACTAGAAAGCGGATCGCAAATTGCCTCAAATTAGCACCTTGGGTCCACTTTTTTTTTTTGAGAGGGAGTCTCGCTCTGTCGCCCACATTTTATCAAGTGTGTGATAAGGAGATTGTTAACTTCTTTCACTTTTAAAATAGTGGTAAAAGTCAAATACCATGTGACAGCATTAGCCAGCATTGACACACAAACTCAAGTCAATCTCAAGTGGGTAATATTTTCAGCTGTTATCAAAACCCTTTGCTTTGTCTTCCTTTGCTTGGATGTTCTGGAGGATCCCTTCCTTGGTTATGTGAGGGACCCAAGGTGTTCATGGGTGTGGCAGATGCAAATCTAAGGGATCAGTGGCCCCTGGGACAGGCCAGGTCAAAAGGCAGGCGGCCTGGCCCTGGTGGCCAGTGTGGTCTTTTCTAAGTTAGCTACTTCTGAAAAAACATGTCCTAGTGATTTCCAGTAAGGCGGCATTCTCCTGTAATCTATCCCTCTTCTCAGATTTGGGAAGAGATGTTATCTCAGCTTCAAGTCACAAGACAGAGCAAGAGATTCCTAGGATTTGCAGGAGAAGTAGGATGAGGCCCAAAAGGAGCAGAGCCCTACCTGCCTGTAGAGCGGGGAGAGGGAACTTCGTGGAGCTCTCTTCTTTAAGTCCTTTGTCTTTAAGCAGGGGCTGGTGTGCTGCTTTTCTGGGGTACGTCATCCTTTTTTTTTTTTTTTTTTTTTTTTTTGAGACAGAGGCTCACTCTGTTACCCCGGCTGAAGTGCAGTGGTGTGCTCTCAGCTCACTGCAACCTCCACCTCCCAGGTTCAAGTGATCCTCCCACCTCAGCCTCTGGAGTAGCCAGGATTTCAGGTGCTCACCACCGAGCCCAACTAATTTTTGTATTTTTAGTGGAGACGGGATTTCACCACGTTGGTCAGGCTGGTCTCAAACTCCTGACCTCAGGTGATCCGCCCACCTTGGCCTCCCAAAGTGCTGGGATTACAGGCATGAGCCACCGAGCCCGACCTGGGGCACATAATCCTGATGTCACCTTCACCCACATTTTAGTGGCACTGCAGGACATCTGCACCATCTCGGTCTACACTCTGAGCGGCAGTTAGTCTGGGTGCAATGGGAATACATGTCCTGCAGCTAAACCTCCGTCCCCACCTTCCACTCTCTGCCTGGGGTTGTTCCAGTGAGCAAACAGGAGTCAGTCTGCGCCCTGGAGAGCTGGCAGTATCTCCACAGAGGGCATCTGCTTGCCTGCCCCCAGAAGAAGGCGAAAGGCCATTCCTTTCTGCTGTTGAAGTAGCATGTGCAGGGCAGGCCCCTACTGTGTGCCATGTCCTTGGAAACAGGCACATCACAGCTTATGACTCCATTTTACAAGTGAAGAAACCGAGCCCTGGAGGGTTTGTGTTCTTCGCCCTGGGTTGGTGAGTGGCATTTCTGTCCCCAAGCCCATGAATTTCCACCACAGTTTTCCCCACTTCCAAAACTGGCATGGGAAAACAGCCAATAGGCCGTTTGTCTCAAATATTCACTTCTGGATGGAGTGGAAAGGAATCTTGAAAAGAAATGCAGCTGGGGTGTTCTCGGCACATGGGAGCTGGTTTTGAAAATCACTGTCCCCCTTTGTGTGGTGAATGTGGCCAGGATTTACGCGAAGGCAGGATACTCGGTTTTCCTTTGCCCTTTATACTGTCACTAGTGTTCCCGAGGCAGGCAGACTGCCATTTCTCACTCGAGGAGCGCCTGCGTTGGGAGCAGGAAAGCACAGCAAGCCCTACTTAGAAGCAGAAAGAGGGAAAGTTTGCACAAAGCGTGAGGGTTCTGTCTCCATCTGCCACCCACCGCCACGGCTGCTTCAGCCCCCGGCCATGCCCGGTCCTCCCGCCTTCCCCACGAGCAGACTTCACCCACCTTCGTAGCTTGGCACTAGGCTGTGCCGAGCAGTGTTCGCCGGTGGCTCTGGAGGATGTTTAGCTGGAGACGAGCTGCTAGGCACTAGGGGGTTGGCATAATGCCACTGGCATTCACCACTGGCTGGCAGTGTGCTCAGGAAAAAGTGTGCCACCTCACAAGGGGATCCTTGGGGCTGCCCAAACTTGGCCGGCAACATTGGCTTTTTGCTGCTGAAGACGTGAGAGTCCAGCGGGAAGTGTCCGTAATGGTAGGAGAAGGGCAGGCTGTAGGATGGTGTGTACAGAAGGTCACTACTTTCTGAGTGGAGCTGCGGTTCCGGAGGAACGGGAGCGCTTGCAGGGGGACTGGCTCTCCAGTTTCCGAGCTGGCCGCATTCCAGTTTGTCCATTTGGAACGAGCTGTATTGCTGCATGGCAAAGAAGATGGATGAAGGGCGAACAAGGGGCCAGCAGGAAGGAAGCTGCCTTCCGGCCCTGCAAGATCCGCCCCAACGGGGCCCAACCCCACCCAAGGGCTGCCCCTACCCTCGCCACCACAGCAAGGTCCCACTGGTGACAGGCACACAACAAGCAATACCCCAGTGACCTACTCCCAGGGTAGAAAGAGATCCCACACCCCGAACTAACAACAAATCAGACACACATGACACTTGCTGTTTCTTTTCTTTCTTCTTTTTTTGGCATATGGAGGCAGTGACGTTCAACGGGTCTATCTGCTAATGACCATGCTACCAACGTTCACTTGGCATAGAACAGTCAGAGCACTTATTTATTTATTTATTTTTGTGATGGAGCCTCGCCCTGTCGCCCAGGCTGGAGTGCAGTGGCACTGTCTCGGCTCACTGCAACCTCTACCTCCCGGCTTCAAGCGATTCCCGTCTCAGCCTCCTGAGTAGCTGGGACTACAGGCACACGCCACCACGCCCAGCTAATTTTTGTATTTTTAATAGAGATGGAGTTTCACCATGTTGGCCAGGCTAGACTCAAACTCCTGACCTCAGGTGATCCACCTGCCTTGGCCTCCCAAAGTGCTGGTATTACAGGCATGGGCCACCACACCCAGCTGACAATTGCTGTTTCTGAGAGCTCACAAACTACTTTTTAAAAAAGAGGCAGGGCTTTCATTTTTCAAGTGCTGTGGAAATACAGTGGACTGGTGTTCTAACCCACCAGTCTAGAATCTAACCCGTGGATCCTAATAGTCTGAAGTGCCTTTCCAATTTAGTCTTCTGTTTCCTAAACTTGGCTGGCCCACCGGGATGTCAGCCTTCCCAGGCTGTCACTATCGTGTAGGCAGGACCTCCCGGAGGGACCTTGCTGCACGGCAGGGAGATCCCTGCTGTGCAATGAGAGGCTCCCATTCCTTATCGTGTCCAGGTGTCTCAAACCCCTAGGATAGATGTCAGCACCCCAAAACTGCAGGACATGCATGTTACCTGTGGGGGGTAAGGGTTTGTTCTCAGCTTTGTCTTCATCTTGGTATTTTTGGGTTTCACTAATTTCCTAGTTTCTTGTGAGGTAGACAAGGCGGTCCTCCAGGAGTCCTGGGACTTGGCAGTGGACACCTGCTCCAAGGACAGCTGAAGTTCCTTGTATTCAATCTCCCTGGAAGGTGAGAGTGGGCCGAGTCATGTCCAGCAGCAGCTTCCCTGGCACCAGCCCTTGGGGAGGACATTCTCAGTGCTCCAATGTGTCTTTTCACTGGGGTTGGATGTGGATGGGATTTGAGACAAGGCCAGCTCACCCTCATTATAAAAGCAGCCCCAGGCCGGGCCATCGCAGGAAATGCTGAGCCAGGTCAGAGCTCTCTCCAGTCCCACAAAGCCCCAAACACATTTCTGGGGGAGGTTGTGGGCCACTAGGAAAGCTGTCAAGGGAAAAAGGGACAGGCGGAAATGCCATGGATGAGATCCACCTGCATCCAACATGAGCACCTGTGGCCCAGCTGCCTCTCCAGTTACCACTCCAAGAGGCAAGAGTCTGGGACCCTCTGCGGGCCTGGGAGCCTGACCACCAGCTTTGTGTATTCTCACACTGGGGGCCCATCTCTGCCCTAAAGAACCAACTCAGCAGGGTCATGTTCACACAGGGAGACGTCGACCCAGCGAACCAGCCCACACGTTTGCTCAGGAAGAATAACTAAAGAGCTAAACTGTTTTCTCCCTGACAGTTTTGCCAGAATCACTTGATTTCTAAGACACACAGTCATTCTATGAACAAACCTAGAGCCTATATCCTCACCCCAGATGAAGTGCAAATGAGAACCCTTTTCATCACAGGGCTGGGGCACAGCAAGGGTCAGAGCCTGGAGCAAGGTGATTTAACCTACAATAGCTATGGTGGGTGAAAAGTAATATATGGCCCCAGATAGACATCTGTCCTGTTGCTTTTAATGGCCTTAAAAGTATTTGCAGGCTGGGTACCTTGGCTCATGCCTGTAATTCCAGCACTTTGGGAGGCTGAGTGGGAGGATCACTTGAAGCCAGGAGTTTGAGACCAGCCTGGGCAACATAGCAAAACCCTGTCTCTACAAAAACATATATATTTTTAATTTAAAAAAAAAAAAAAAAGCATTTGCAACTGAACTTGACCTTCTGGAATGTTTAAAGGACCAAATATTTACCATCATTTGCAACAGGCTCTATAGGAAGACAGGCAAAAAATGGGGTATTTCCCGTCTCAAACAGCAGGAGCATCCAAGTTGATCTGAAGGCTTATAGGCATGGATAGCACAAGTTTGTATTCTTGATCGGGGGTGTGCACCCTCTTTGCACCCTATTCAGGATGGGGGGCATCCCCACCCACCCCCGATGCTCCTCACTAGGCAGTGTGATGGGATCTTAAGCTATGCCCAGTGCAGACCCCCTCCTCCTGGCTCCCCCTGCAGCCTAGCACTTGACCTTCACGTCTGAGTATAGAAATAGTTTGGACCTTCCAAAATGACCAGATTGCTGGAGAAAAAAAAAAAAAAAACAGGAGACAAATGAACAGTTTGAGAAAGAGGAAAGAGAGAGAGAGAGATGGTGCTTATGGGAGCCATCCGATGTGGGACAGGAGGAGAAAAGAGCAAGGAGAGAAACAAATACGTGTGACTTACGTGAGAACATAATTGACACTCACGATGCAGTGGGGCCGGGACGAGCGGCTGTTGTGCACCACGGTGGCGTAGCTCTGCACCCACACCCAGCCGCCCCGCTTGGACAGCAGCCGGTAGTACTTGGTGGTGACCTGGCCCTTCACCAACACTGCAAACACAAGGTGACATGAGTCCTCAGACGCTTCGCAGGCCCCACCTCTGGGATGCTGCCCCCAATGGACTCCTCTGAGAACTTGCCAAAGGGGGCGGGCTTTCTCCGCTGGAGGATGCATGTCTGTGTGTGTCTCGTGCGTTCGCGCACACGCGCGCACACGCAGACACAGACACGTGCACACACACAATGTGCACGCATGCACACATGCACGCACACGCACGCACAGGCAGACACGGACACGTATACACACAGACGTGCACGCATGCACACACGCACATGCACGCACACGCACGCACACACGCGCAAACATGTGCACACAGGAATTTTGCCTACAACTTCAAGGAGTTCCCACCCATTAAGAACTCCCATTTAACAGTCATTGCTTTCATTGAGGGAAACATTTGCCACCACAGTTTGTACCTGGCAGAGTGAAAAAATTGAATCGGCTTTTTAGTTTCCAAAATGCCATGATTATGTCTTAATCCCCAAATCCTTAATGGGCAGGGGGGTGAGTGATGTAGTTATTTACACAAAGTAGTTAAGTGCATTCAACCAAGTGTCAAGCTGTTGCTGATGTTTGCTGTTCAAGAACATGAGGATATTCACAGTGAAACTGTTTGTTACTCTGTTGCCCTTTATATTTTCTTCCCATTAATCCCAGTTTTCCTTGGGCTCATTAATTTGCTATGTTGTTTATGTAGGAAGGACCTCTACTTGGTTACAGAGTTCCTGAAAATTGGGCCTATGGGCCTGCTTCTGTGCTTGGGTGCAAACTCCAGGCTGCTAAGCAGCTCAGCCAAAGGCTCGGTGCACCCATAAACCACAGTTCCACCTCACTGCCTTCCAGGAGGCAGGTCAGGGAGGAAAGTGCCAGAACCTGCAGGTGGGCAGTGGAGAGGTGAAGCTTCTCCAGGGAAGGGGAAGATAGCACAAGTCTAGAAAGGCATCCTTGGATGCCTGGGTCCTCAGCTCCAGAACATTCCTGCTTCTCAAGGCAGCACTGGCCCCTGGACCTAACTAGCAGCTGTCTGAGCAGAGATTTGGGGAGGTGGCCAAAGGGGCTGAGTCTGTGACTGTACCAGCTGGCGCTGAAGGAAACTCCCCAAGGCATATATCCAACAAAAATTCAGACTTTGAGGCTCATATGCAACAAAAATTCAGCCTTCCTATCAAACCACTAGGCAAAGCCCCCAGTCTCTGCCCAAACACTCCTGGGCTCTCCATGGCCCTTTACGCTTCCTTTTCACCTTGCAGATGGCTCTTTCTCATCCACATCAAAATATTTTGGTACAAAAGAAACACTGCACGGAGTTATTCACCTTACTATATAAAGGGTTTGTACAGATTGATAAAAACACAAAGGCCCTAAAAGCAATACAGGCAAAGAACATGAATAATAATTCATCAGAGAATAAATATAATGGGCGAAATGATGAACAAATGCCCAACTCCCTTGTTTAACTTAATGGCAGATCCATCCATCAGATCAACAGACATTAAAATAGAAAACAAACATTGTATGATTCCCTTTACGTGAAATGTCCAGAATAGGCACATCCACAGGGTTCAAAAGCAAATGAGTGGGTGCCAGGGGCTGAAGGGCGAGGGCCACTGGAGTGACAGTCTCCTTTGGGATGACGAAAACATTCTGGAATTAAAGGCGATAGTTGTACAACACTGTGAATATAACTAAAAACCACTGAAAATGGTGAGAAAGGTGAATTTTATCTTAAAAAAAAAATGGAAGGCCAACAGGTGACACCGGCTAATATATGGTGAGTGGCATTTTCTTTTTTCTTTCTTTTTTTGTTTTTTTTTTTGTTTTTTTTCAGACAGACTCTCTCCGTGTTGCTCAGGCTGGAGTGCAGTGGCATGATCTCAGCTCACTGAAACCTCCGCCTCCTGGGTTCAAGCAATTCTCCTGCCTCAGCCTCCCCAGTTTTGCCAGTTAGCCAGGCTGGTCTCAAACTCCTGACCTCAAGTGATCCTCCTGCCTCGCCCTCCCATAGTTTGCCATTATGGCAAACTATGCAGTCATTACAGGCACGAGCCACGGCGCCGGGCCAGTGAGAGGTATTTTTATGTGTGATGGAAGGATGAGTTGGTGTGGTCCTTCTGGAAAGCAGTCTGATCGCTCACACCCTCTGACACACGATTTCACTTCTGGGAATTGATCCTATGGAAATTCTGAGCAGTGCAGCACACACTTATGTACAAAGAGTTTCATTGCAGTATTGCTGAAAATTCAGAGGAAAGGGGTGGGGGAGACTTAACTGTTCAACAGTAGGGAAACGAGTAAATACATTATGGTAAACTATACCGCCATTAAAATGATGATTAATAAGAAAATGTAATATTATGGGAAATGCGTATGACACAATGTTAACAGAAGAAAAGACAAGATTCAGAAATGTGTAAAGTATAACTCTAATTATGAAAAAATGGGCACGTGCACACACACCACGCCCTCCAACAAACTGTGATCCTGGACAAGCTACCAACCCCCCTGTGACTCAGTTTCCTCATTTATAAAAAGAGGATAATCAGTCCTTACATCATCTGGTTGTTGAAAGATTAGATGATCTATTTGGGGATTTAGAACACTGGCAGACACAGCTGAAGGGCTCAAAACATATTAACTCTTACCTGACTGAAAATGACAAGATAATTGTCACTTTCTTCTTTTCAGCTTTCCCTGACTTTATAAATTTCCAACAAGGAGGAGGTTTAACCAGAATGATACGTTTTTGGTTTTTTCACATGGGAAAGAAGATTGTGGGGGTTGGGAGGCAGGAATCCAGTCTCCATCAGGCCCCACGACCCCATCAGGATGAACCTGGGGGCATGAGACAGTGCTGCTGTGTAACAAGCATGCCACCGGCTGGAGAGAGGCCTCTCTTTTTTTAATTTTAAAAAAGTAAGTGTCACTTTTTTTTCGAGACGGAGTTTCGCTCTGCTGCCCAGGCTAGAGTGCAGTGGCGTGAGCTCAGCTTACTGCAAACTCTGCCTCCCAGGTTCACACCATTCTCCTGCCTCAGCCTTCCAAGTAGCTGGGACTACAGGCGCCCGCCACCATGCCTGGCTTATATTTTGTATTTTTAGTAGAGATGGGGTTTCACCATGTTAGCCAGGATGGTCTCAATCTCCTGACCTTGTGATGCGCCCGCCTCAGCCTCCCAAAGTGCTGGGATTACAGGCATGAGCCACTGCTCCTGGCCAAAGCGTCACTTCTTCAAACATTTCAGTGACTAGAGCATCCCCACTATGTCCAGATGTTCCCAAACCACCTCCACTGGCAAATCAAATCGGTGTTTGTTAACCCTTGTTAACAAATCTTGTGTGTCCCAAGATGACCTCTCCCATTGTGGATCAGTGGCCTTCCTGGGCTTCCCCTAGCCGGCAGGCGTATAGCAGTCGGAGACGGCTCTGCGTGGGTTCAGCTCCCAGCTCCGCCACCTCCCAGCTGTATGAAGGTGGGCAAGTGGCTTAACCTATCTGGACCTCAGCGTCCTCACTGGTAAAATGAGGATCGTGACCATGAGGCCCTCCCTTATTGGGCTGGTAATGTGTTTAGTCACTTAAACTAGTGCCCCACAGCAGTAAGAGCTCCATAACCAGCAGTTCGTCCACTGTTGTTGCTGTTATTCACAAATGGTGTCCAGATCATAGAGTTTAGGTTCCACATCCACAATCTAGAATCCAGGCAACTTCCTGCTCCTACACCTGCTAGAGTCTCGCTGAAAGGGTGCACACAGCTGCTTGAGAACCGACAAAACAGGCAGCTGTACTTAATCATGGGGTGGAGGACGCCACACTCGAGGCTTGACATTCAAGTGTGTATCATGGATGATAACTGCACCAACAAAAGGGACATGTCCCCCCCAGCTCAGTCCTCAGCGCCTCCTCCCTGACCAGCTACCTCCCGTGGCTGGGGTGGGTGTGCTACTCACGGAGGTGGTGTGCGTAGCGGAGGTGGAACACGTCGCAGCCATGCACGTGATGGTATAGGGTCTTCTCGATCAGGTCCTGTGGCTCGTACCCCGTCACCTCGGTCACCCTGCGGGGGCACGGCGGCTCAGTGAGTTACACCACTCTGCAGACTGCCTTTCATTTAAACTAATATTGGTTTTGCCAACTAATCAAGTGCTAAAAGGCTCAGGGGGGAAATGTTGATTTTGGAAACTGAGAATGATCTTTTTTACAAGAAGCAAGTCTTTGAACTCTAGCCCGGTACAGGATGTAGCACTATTCATGAACGAGAATGTTCTTCTGAAACCACCGGCTAAGAGAATGTTTGGAATGGCTTAAAATTGTAGCCTTTTTCGAAGTTCAGCTTATCAGGGAATGCTTACGAGTGAACTTTGATACCGATATTGTGAGAAAGCTGCTACGGTGAGAAAGAACGCACTCTTGGAGGGCCTTGGGGGGACGGTCCTGTGCGCGTGATTTTTATAAATTGTGGTAAAATATACATAATATAAAATTCACCATGGTAACCACTTCTACCATACAATTCAGTGGTATTTGGTGCACTCACAATGTTGTGTAACAGGCATCACTGCCCCTTTCCAGAGCTTTCCATGACCCCCAAACATTCTGTTCCTTTTAAACATCAGTTCCCCACTGCCCCCTGCCCAGCCCCCAGTAGCCTCCATTCTACTTTTTGTCTCTAAGAATTTGTCTCTTGGAGAAAGTTCATGTCTGTGGGATGGCACACCATGTGGCCTTTTGTGTGTGGCTTCTTTCACTCAGCATGATGTTTCCAAGGCTATCCATGCTGCGGCATGTGTCTGAACTTCATTCCTTCTTAGGACTGAATAACTTTCTGTTTCATGTAGACATCACATTTGGTTCCTCCATCCCTCTGTCTGTGGGCATTTGTTTGCACATCTTGGCTCCTGCGGGCGTGAGTGTTGAAACCTCTGTTGCATGCTAGACACTGTTGATTGGCACAGATGGTCTCAGGATGCTGCCGTTGGGTGATTCCCACTATTGGGAATTACGGAATAACTGGAGATCTTTAAGGCTCCTATGAGGGTAGGATTGGCTCAGACCCCCCAGAAGACAGGAAAACGACCTAAGATATTGTGACTAAAAGGAAAGCCTTAAGCTTTCTAGAGAAATGGAAGCATTTTCCTGGGGCTTACGTGACACAACCCCTCTGTGTTCTCATCGAGCCCCAGGCATATTAATTTCCCACTTCGGCTCTTTGAAGAAAAGTGGCTCTCAGTACCCCAGACCACATCATCACCCGCATGGGGATCGCTCTGGCCGTAGGTGGAAGCTGCACGTGGCAACGATGGTTTCCCAGGCTTTGGGCAATGGGGCCGGGCACCATGTCCTCGAAGGGGGTGGTCCTCAGCATCCTGGTGATGGATTTTCAAGAACAGATGAAAGAGAGAGGGATGAAGGGATTCCAAGGCAGGTGCGGCTATGGTGCAGAGTCAGTCCTGGAGACCGGGTGAGGCTGGGGAAAGAGGGAGGGCCAGGGCTGGGGGACCTCCCTGCTAGGATAGGAGACGTTAGCTGTAAATTAAGCTGAGAAACTTGACCTCACTTTCATTCTTTAACCCGCTTCCCTTTCTGTTAAGATCTGCTCAAGCTTTGGGTCGTAAATCTCGGAGAGCCTCATGTTTCCCTGGAATCATTCCCTGTTTGGTGTACTCATTTCCATGGTGTCCTACTAGGGTAGGAAGGAGACAGGGCTTGCAGTGGTGGGGAAGGGGGCCTTGCAGAGCCCAAAGTCATTCAGGGATCAGGGGACTTGTCCAAGGGCCACCTAGAACTTCAAGCCCCATCAGAATCTAACTCTGTGTGGCAGGAAAACTGAGCCATCTGGCTTCCCCCAAAAAGAAAACCAGGCATCTCTACCGTGTGGAGATGAAAGAGGCTTCCGAGACCCTTTGGATGCAAAGTTACAGAACAACGGCCCCAAACGTGTAAATGAATCAGAAACACATATATTAAGTTTCTCATCAAAGTACACACTGGCTTTAAAAATTAAAGGGAAATGGAGGGATTTGGCAGGGTGCCCTCCTAGTTTTTTCCAAGCCTCTAGTGTCTGAAGACCTGTCAGAGGGATCTGCCAAACCCCAAACATCGCTGTGTTCACCCATCCTTAGCAAAAGCATCAGCTCCAGTTTCAAAGAGAAATACCACAAAACCCCGACGAGCCCAATTTCAGGTTACAGCGAGTTCAGTTGTGTCTGGGATTGAGTGGGGTGTGGTGCCAGACAGACCCACGACCACCCTCACTCCTATGACTTGGGGCCGCAAGACCTCGGGCCAAGCCCTCGCCTGGTCCCTGGGGTTTGGACCCAGAAGGGACATCTCCCACCCTGCTTGACCACTCTGCTGTCCTCCCAGGGCTGGGCCAGCCCAAGCCCCAACCCCTTGGTGACAGACCAACCATGGTGACTGGGAAGGCCTCTGCGGCACTCTTCTGACCCATTTTAGCCCCTCCTATGTGACTGAAGCTCAGAAAAGGCCTCAAGGCTTTGCTAGAAGTTTCCTGATAGGACAGGAACAACCAGAGATCTGGGAGAGGCAGAACGTCTCCTTCAAGACGACCAGCCTTCTTTTCTCCTCACTCCAGGGGTGCAGCCCCCATACCCTGAGGCTCGGGAGCCCCCACTGCTGCTACAAAGCCCCATCCAGGCAAAACCTCCTCTACCTTCAGCTGCCTTTCCAGGCAGTATGGATTGAATGGCTTGGAAAGTCCTCAGGTCTCTCCTCTGGGGACACCACGTCTTTCCTGTTCTCGAGAATTAATCAGTCTCAGGGGTTTCCTAGAAGGACCAGAGGAAAACTAGGAGACAAAACAAGGGAGAAACCAGCTGGATCCTCCCAGATGTCTCCAATAATGACCTTGGGCAGTTGGTGTCCTTCCAGCCACCTCTCAGAAGTGGCTCCCAAGTCAGAAAAGAGGGAGCGGGAACAGAGGGGTCCACTCCAGCTGGGGCAGCTCAGCTGCCTTTTCTCCCTGCAGGGCCTCCCTCTGCATGGCAAGAAAATGGCATTTGCCGCTCTTGGCCCTCCCCAGTGGTGCTGGCAGCTTTCCCCAAAGAGCACTGTTTCCTCTCTGCTTGGAGTTTCTGGGAAGATGCTGGTGACCCTGACAGGCTCACCCTTGTCATTTCCCTGCCTCTGAGTGGTCCTGAAGGGTGTTGACAAGGAGCCAAACCGACTCCTGTCTTTATCTCTTGCCCCTAACCAGGAAGAGTTGTTTTTTCTCTATAGAGCATCAATAAACGGTTAAAATGGTCAATTTTATATGATGTGTATTTTACCACAACTTTAAAAAGTGAAAAAGAAAAGAAAGCAGTAAATTCTAGCTTCTGGACATACAGAAAGCAAAATGTATCTCTCTTTCCCCCGCCAAAGACTCGTCACACACACACCCCACATCAGGAGTGGGGTCTCTGATGACTTAGTCCTGCCTGCACAGCCGAGGAACCTACCTGCCAAGAGCTAAAGTGGCCTTGCAGCTAAGAGAGGCTTCACTGTTTTCAATGCCTCAGTCTGTTATCTAATTTCATCTTTCCTAGCAGTGAGCGGGCAGGCCGTGCTGCTATTTCACAAATAAGAACATGGACGAGGCCTGACTAGCGCGTGGCCTCAAGACTTGGGAGGGGTTTGACGGTTCTACAGCGTG
This sequence comes from Piliocolobus tephrosceles, assembly GCF_002776525.5. NCBI lineage: Eukaryota > Metazoa > Chordata > Mammalia > Primates > Cercopithecidae > Piliocolobus > Piliocolobus tephrosceles. Next base: position 42,412,071 of record NC_045452.1, read on the forward strand.
GACATGTGTCAAAGCATCATATTGTAGCCCACAAACACCACAAAGCCCTGAAAACCAAACGCAGTTAGCATTTGTCACTTAAAAATTCAATTCAATTTTAGGCTGTGCGCAGTGGTTCACGCCTGAAATCCCAGCACTTTGGGAGGCTGAGGCAGGTGGATCACGAGGTCAGGAGATCGAGACCATCCTGGCTAACACGGTGAAACCCCGTCTCTACTAAAAATACAAAAAATTAGCCGGGTGTGGTGGCGGGCGCCTGTGGTCCCAGCTACTCGGGAGGCTGAGGCAGGAGAATGGCATGAGTCTGGGAGGCGGAGCTAGCAGTGAGCTGAGATCACGCCACTGTACTTCAGCCTCCGCGATAGAGTGAGACTTCGTCTCAACAACAACAACAACAACAAATTAATTAAAATTAAAATTAACTTCAATTTTAAAAAACTTGGACTTTTAACTGCAGACCCAGTTAAAAAACTGGGACTGCAGCCGGCTCTTGGGGAGAGTGAAGGCCACTCCAGCACGGGTCTGGAGAGCAGGTCCTCCCCGAGGCCAGGGTAAATGATGTCATCCAATCCCCTCCTCCCAGCCCAGATGTAGACAGGGCACCCATGAGCGGTGGGCAGGGCATCCCCCAGGGAAGGCAGCCTCTCTGCTCCCAGCCTCAGCCCTGTGGTAGCTTCACACCAGCCTGGGTGCCAAGGCCCCCCTCACACCGCACTCAGGGTGGAAACCTTCCATTTGTTCTAAAGTCCTCCTTGGACACAGGAGGCAGAGCTCTGACATCACGGCCTTCAAAAAAGCCCAACCTGTGCTCACAGCACATGTTTTCATTTCAAATTCTAGTGATTCAAATAAGTAAATACAATAAAACAAGTAATCAATAAGTAAATAAAATAAGCAGTCAACAATTAAATAAAATAAATCAATAAGTAAATAAAATAAAACAAGTCCTTGAGTCCTAAGGCTGACATACATTCTTTCAGTTCATAAATTGGTTTTGCTTAATCCACATTCCTATTATGACTTATTCCTCGTTATGATTTGGCCAAGATGGCAGCTTTCAGGGGCCCATTTCCACCACTGGTGTCTTCCAAAAGGCCACAGCCACAGTGGCAGGTGCCGAACTCACCTGGAATCCAGGAATATCAGCTTCAGGTCGAGGCTGGCCCTGAACATGAACATGTTACTATACAGCTTGATCTCAGTGATGGCACTGGGTGGCAGCGACTGGCCCACGGCCACCAGCCCCACAATCTGGTAGCAGGAGTCATACAGGGACATGTCCAGCATATACTGCCTGATCTTCAAGTAGCCACTGCAGTGGATGACCTGGGAGTGGAGAGGGCAGGGTCAGCCACTGGCCGCCCAGGGTTGGGCTGGTGCCCACTCCTCCTGGCTCATTTTCTCAAACGTGCTGAAATTCTCCCAGCTCAGCCTCTCCTCCGCTGTGCAGCCCAATGTGCTGACAGGCACCGGTTCATTGCTTAGGAGAAGTGGAGAGTTGTGCTTCTTAGGAAACCACATAATAGCTGGATGCAGTGGCTCATTCTTGTCATCTCAGCACTTCGGGAGGCCGAGGTCGGGGGATCGCTTGAGTCCAGGAGTTCGAGACCAGCCTTGGTGACATGGCGAAACCCCGTCTCTACAAAAAATACAAAAATTATCCGGGCATGGTGGTGCATGCCTATAGTCTCCAGCTACCTGGGAGGCTGAGGAGGGAGGATCACTTGAGCCCTGGAGGCGGGGGTTGCAGTGAGCTGAGATTATGCCACTGCACTCCAGCCTGGGTAACAAAACAAACAAACACACAAGACAACAAAAAATATCATAATAAAATATAAGGGTTGTCTTATCCAATTGACTGTACCGTAAGTAACTACAAATTAGGGCTCTGTAATATGTGATGGAGATATACCTTACGAGCTCGCTGCCAGCTGTGAGTAGGTAACACAATAAAGCCATCTGGGGGAAGCCAACCATTTGTTCCACAGTGCTCGCATCAGTGACTGTGCTTACCACCTTCCGATGGGATTGAACTGGGCATCTGTATCACTTGACCTGCTGTATCACTCCAGTAAATAAACAATTCTGTCAGTAGAATTTTTTTTTTTTTTTTAGACAAGGTCTCACTATCGCTCAGGCTGGGGTGCAGTAGTGCACTCAGGTTCACTGCAGCCTTGACCTCCCACACTCAAGTGATCCTCCCACCTTAGCCTCCTGAGTAGCTGGGACCACAGGCATGTGCTGCCATGCCTGGCTAATTAAAAAAAATTTTTTTGTAGAGACAAGGTCTCATTATGTTGCCCAGACTGGTCTCGAACTCCTGGGCTCAAGCAATCCTCCCACCTTAGCCTTCCAAAGTACTGGAATTACAGGCATGAATTACTGTGCCCTGCCCCAGTACAATTTTTTGAAGTCTTCATTTTTAATGTATTTTTATTTCCTTTATTTATAATTCAAGATTTTATCCCCTCATAATAGTAAGCCCTTCCAATTGCTATAGCCAAAAGCCATACAGACGAAAATGCAGTGTTTCAGTGTCAAACAAAAACATCTGTACAGCCTCGAGCCTCACTACTGGAAGAATTTATTCAAGCTGCAGTCTGTGAAATCTTGACAGGATCATTGTCATCACGACAGCAGTGAAGAATCTTAGCCCTAAGTTCTCTGTTCCAAAACCCTTCCTGCAGGATTTCTGAATGTATTCATCGTCTTTAGGGCTGAAACAAATCTTAGAATCCTTCTAGTCTGTTCTCCCATTGTATTAATGAGGAAACCAAGAACAAGACGGTGTTGTGTATCACTTAAGATTGGACAGTGGACAGTTAATACGTGGCAGAAAAAAAGTCAAGACCCAAGTCCCATCCAGGCTCGGTGGCTCCTGTCTGTAATCCCGACACTTGGGGAGGCCAAGGCAGGAGGACTGACTGAGGCTAGGGACTCAAGATCAGCCTGGAAATACAGCAAGACCCTATCACCACAAAAAATTTTAAAAACTAGCTGGGTGTGGTGGTGTGTGCCTGTGGCCCCAGCTACTCAGAAGGCTGAAGTGGGAGGATCATTTAAGCCCAGGAGTTTGAGGCTTCAGTGAGCTGTGATTGCACCACTGCACTCCAGCCTGGGTGACAGAGCAAGACCCTGTCCCTTAACAAAAAGACCCAAGTCCTCTGAAGAATGTCTGTAGGCTCCTGGGGCCCCACCGTGGCCCAAAGAGGCTTAGTATCTGGGACAAGAAGGAAGAAACATATCCCCCAAACTGTAACAGCACAGTGAGACACAGGTCAAAGGAGGAGCTCAGAGTGGGGTCAAAGAGGGGAGTTGGGGCGGGGCCTTCCAGAAAAAGAAGACAAAGGTACAAAAGTGCCCTTTCCTCTCACCCCATCCTCCTCCCTCCTTTTCTAGGGGGAAAATCCTCCTGGAAGAAAGTTTCTAGCAGCCTCCTGCCTCATACTGATGGGTTATGATGTGTGTCCTCTGAGGTTGGAGAGATGGCAGTGAAGATGCCTGGGAGGAGGGTGAGGAGCCCAGAGAGGGGACAAAAGGGTTGGCGGGGGGCACTCAGCACAGACTTCTCCCGACCCACTTTTCCCTGGGGAGCGGCTGACTCTCGTGCCCTGAGACGCAACCTACTCCTCCATTCTGGAATTAACCAGAACAAGCAGTGGTGTCTGGCAGAGAAGTGGAGCCAGGGAGGAGCATGGGCTGGGCTCAGAGTCCCAGCTCTGCCACTGAGCCCCTTCTGCCATCCCTCCTGTGGTCCTTGACTACAAAACCTGGCCGGTGCTGCTCATTCCAAAGGGCAGCTGAGATGCTTGAGGGAGTGGCCCAGATGTGGTGCTGCAGATGAAAGCTCTGCCTCGTGCCTTGGAAAGGGCTCTAGCATTACTGTGGTGCACACCGCCATAGGTGGCAGGGAACTCGGTGGAGCATCCTGAGAGGAAGAGCAGGGTCCGTGCTCTGGATACCACTCCTGGCTGCACCATGCCCGGGATGGGCCTCAATAAACTCCAGAGGCGGCAGCTCCAGTGGGACTGGTCCACATGCAAAGCGCCAAGGTATTAATAAAATCTGCCCTAAGCCACGCTGATTCCAGGTCTTACGCGATGAATTCCAGCCAGCCTGGAACATCCTCCTAAAACACCAGATGTCACATGTGCCTCTACCAGACTGTGCCCCATGTTCCTGGAGAGTTCTACATTAGTGGGGATGATGAGTTTGCGTTCCCATGCCTGCCTTGCTGCAGAAGCTCTTGAAGACACACAGGGAGGACCCACGGCCAGCTCCTCCCCGCACCCATACTCCCCGTACCTTGTATCCACTGCAGGTCAGGCCCGCGTTCCTTTTCGCCAAGACACACTTCATTCGAAGAAAGAACGACCTCTCTATCTCATACTCTGCAAGCAGGAGCAAGGTGAGGTTGGCAGCTGCCCCTCCCTGCTTCCCCCATCCTTCTTCCAGCCTCACCAATGTGTTCCCAGGGCCAGACGCAGCTGCCAGAGGCCTTCTCAGTGTGCCCAGGCCCTGCTCAGAGATCTTCAGCCTTGGCTGAGATCTGGGTGGGGCAGTGGAGACACCAGCCCAGTCCTGGTGTGGATTCCTCGGCTCTAAAGGAAGGCAGCCAAATGAGGCCACATCTGAGGCCCCTGATGGGCCCTGCAGAGCTCCACCTGCAGTTGCCCGCTCCTGGGAGCTGTGAGCTCCGGGAAGGCCCAGAAGCCTCTGACTTCCCTCAGGGTAGCAGGACTTAAGTACGTGTGACCCAGGCTCGGCAGATCCATGCTTTCTCCCTCATTTCTAGCCCTGGAAGGACCACCCCATCATCTCTGTCTCTCCAGGGCTCTGCCCTTCCTACTCACTCACTTTGCTTTTGCAGGCCTCACATGCAAATCTCTGACCTCGCCATTGTCAATGCAAATGTGTCCCCTAAGGAAACACCCTCTGCCTCAGGAAGGGACACCAGTGCCCTGAGACACAAATAGAGAAGGACCTCTGAGGGAGGGTGAGGTCACCCCACTCTAAATAAACAGCCCTGTGGTGGAGGTTAATACATGAATTTTTAAAGGGAGGTTAGGAATGGAAGCAAGGTCTTCCACCCTCCCTGAGGTCACTGCCCTGTGGAAGCTCAGGAATCACCTCAGAGGGCACCCCCCACCTCCCCTAGTTGGAGAGGCTGCCATATTTTACCCACAATTCCCCCTGCAGTTGGTGTCTGTGGGCAAAAAGCTTCCCTCTAACATGGCTGCCTGCCCCAGCTATTTCCAGATAAGCACGGTGGGTGGAAGCTCAGGTCTAATATACATCAACCAGTCATTAACTACCAAGTTCTGGGGAGAACCCATTTCTCACAGGTTTATCATAAAACAGTGGGGGTCATTTCAGACACAGAAAGTCAGCAAGGGAGCAGCTGGGGAGAAAACCAAGCACTTGGGGATCTCAATCCCTGCACCCCTCGGCTGGCTGTGGAAATGAGTCAGGTGCAGCCTCAGCACTTTCAACTCGTGTTGCTTCAGACTTGAGGGCCACAGAAGGGGTGAAACGGTCTCATGATATTCCCAAGACTCATTTGCTCTCATTTATAATCCCTCTTTGGGAGGTTATGACCCAGACAGGGTAAAATGAAACCAGGGGTAGGGGGAGAAAGCACAGTGCCACACAGTTAATGTACTGTGCAATTTTCAGGCCAGGCGCGGTGGCTCACGCCTGTAAATCCCAGCACTTTGGGAGGCTGAGGTGGGCGGATCACCTGAGCTTCGAGACCACCTGGCCAACATGGCAAAACCCTGTCTCTAATAAAAATACAAACAAAATTAGCCAGGCCTGGTGGCAGGCACCTGTAATCCCAGCTACTTGGGAGGCTGAGGCAGGAGAATCACTTGAACCCGGGAGGCGGAGGTTGCAGTGAGCAGAGATCAGGCCACTGCACTCCATGCCTGGGTAACAAGAACGAAACTCGGACTCCAAAAATCAAAGCAAAACAAAACAAAAAACCATACTGTGCAATTTTCAAAAACAACAACAGCCCTGTGTTCTGCAATTCTCTGACACCTGTTGTCTTTGTCCAGCTTTAAACAACCCCACAGTGAAAGAATTCGATTCAGGGGCGATGTTCTAGCCTAGCCCTGATTTTGTTAGAAATTCCCTCTTCAGGCCGGGCGCGGTGGCTCACGCCTGTAATCCCAGCATTTTGGGAGGCCGAGACGGGCGGATCACGAGGTCAGGAGATCGAGACCATCCTGGCTAACATGGTGAAACCCCATCTCTACTAAAAAATACAAAAAACTAACCGGACGTGGTGGCGGGCGCCTGAGATCCGGCCACTGCACTCCAGCCTGGGCGACAGAGAGAGACTCCATCTCAAAAAAAAGAAAAAAAAAAAAAAAAAAAGAAAAAGAAATTCCCTCTTCAGAGCCATGATTCATGTTGACGTATGACGTATGCAGACATATCATATCCAAGAATCAGACCTTAGCTACAACTAGGTGCCCCATCTCATTTCAGAAATGAACGTGCCAGGCTCTCTCCTTGGTAAGGATTAGACTCCAGTAACTATTTCTGGAGCTGGAACTTGGGGGCCACAGAACTGTCTGCAAGGGATTTTACAACTGTGTGTGCTATTTTGTATTCTCTTTTCCCAGCCCGAGAATGACTGCCCCCCCAGAAGACAGCAATACGAATGCAACTCGTTTTTTTCCTGCAGCCAGCTACTCCATTCTCATCATCCTTAAGGCCTCTTCTTTTGCATTTTGTTCCACTGGGGTATTTTGGCCAAGCTGGGTACTATAGTCCAAAGCACACACAAGACCCATTTGTCAAGAGGCCTGTTGGCCTCACTGGATGGTTGGAGGGAGTTAAAAGGCCAGGGCCCCTGGAAGAAGTTCTTCTGTATCTTCCTAGCACTCATCGCAATTGAAATTTAAGGAGTCGGGCCGGGCGCGGTGGCTCAAGCCTGTAATCCCAGCACTTTGGGAGGCCGAGACGGGCGGATCACGAGGTCAGGAGATCGAGACCATCCTGGCTACCACGGTGAAACCCCGTCTCTACTAAAAAATACAAAAATCTAGCCGGGTGACGTGGCGGGCGCCTGTAGTCCCAGCCACTCGGGAGGCTGAGGCAGGAGAATGGCGTAAACTCAGGAGGCGGAGCTTGCAGTGAGCTGAGATCCGGCCACTGCACTCCAGCCTGGGCGGCAGAGTGAGACTCCGTCTCAAAATAAAAGAAATTAAAGGAGTCATTTGTGTAATGACCAGGGCTTCTTAATGATTTGTGCCACAGCACAAAACCTACAGATGCCTACTTGGAGTAACATTTTTAAATACATAAAATAAAATATATAAGATTACCAAAAAAGCAACTGTATTGGAAAATAATTATCAAAATATTTCAACACAGTGATATGGATATAAATGTGCTGCTTTATTAATACATAAATAAGAAGATTCAGTAGCAGGTCTCAGAACTCCTGAAATTCTAAAGTGGGCATAAGCGGTATGTTTAAACCTGCAAAACTTTAATATGATATGGAAAATATCTGTGATTTCTGTTGTTGGCAAAACCACAGGTACTAGTGATCCCAAGATGGTTTATCGTCTATAATCAGAAGCAAAGGAAATGCCAAATTTCAACCGGAGGAAACACAAATGTAATTTTCCCCGCGAAATGTCATGGAGCACCCCTGACCCCCGAGTTTTAGGCCTGGCATCTTGGTTAAGGAGAAGCTTGGTCTAGCCCCGTGATGCTGTAACCCAACTCTGAACCAACAGCAAATGAGGGGAGCAGGCTTGCAGCACTTTCCTCTTCTGCCTAGCGCTCAACACAGTTTCTGGCCAACAGTAGCAGCGTGATGAATATTGGCTTAAAAGACACAGGTATAAATGCAAATCCCCACATGGTGGATGCTGTGTGTGTATTGGAGAGACCTGGGCTGGGCAGTCCTAGTCATGTCCAGCCACTTGGCAGACGTGGGAAGCAAAGCCCTGAGTTCCATTTAAGAACACTGCCTTGCTTTTAGTCTGGTTTTTTTCCTCTGGATGGAATACCTTGGAGCAGGTGGTGGTGCAGCGGCTGGTGGGCCGTGAGGACAGCGGTCATCTCGTCGTGGTCGGAAGGATGGATGTATTCATAAATACTGTTGCCCGTGAGCTCCACCTGCCGTGGAAGGGAAGGGTCAGAAATGCCACCACTCCTCTGGGATTGGCGCAGGGGGAGGGGCAAGGTGTGTCACAGGTGCGCACCCTGCCAGGAACAGAACTTTGATCTCTGCTGACAACCCACGCCTTTGCCAAATGCAGAAACAGTTTTCTTTTCTCAACAGAGCTCAGAGCTCTGAACTGTCTCCCACACCGTCTAAAAAGGCCAGGGCACTGAGGCTTGAGCTTGGAGCCAAGAGAACCCTTAGCAGGAAGGACCTGAAAGCAAAGGGTGGAAAAGGTGGGTGCCAGAGGTGGGCGGCGCTGCTGGCCTGGGCAGCATTCTTCATACAGAAGAGGGCTTGAAACGGACCCAGGCCGCGGTCTCTGTCCTTCCCTTGCTGGCGATCTGAGGGGACTGGCCGGCCAGGAGGCCAGCTGTCCTGTCCACACTGCGCTCCCTGTAGGAGTCTCGTCCACTCTGAGGCCGCCCAGCCGGCCACGGTGGGGGCTCCATTGCGCCCGAGGAGGATACGAACTCAGACAAAGGCCCTTTCTTCGTGGCTCTGAGCTGTGCCCTCAGGCGCTGCCAGGCCTCTCTCACATTGCCAGCAATGTTTCTCTGGCCCTCCCAGTCCGCAATGACTGTGCTAATTCTGTGGCTCCCGCCCAGGGGTGTGGCTGGGGCTGTGCGTGACCTGCGGGAGGGCCTGGGCCTGCTCCAGAGAGCCTCGTTATGTGGGGATTATGTCCTGGGGTTGCTGCCTCAACAGTCCGACGCCACCTATTTCCAGACACAGCCCCCAGGGGACAGCATGTCCGTGTCACTTTGCAGGAATGGATGGCCCCGGGAAAATACCCATCATAGTTACAATTTTTACACAGAGGTCCCTGGAACCCCAATTCCCGAACTTGAATGTTCTCCCAAATGTAAGTACCAGGAGAGGATATGATACAGTCTCAACACCTGGGCCTCCACCCACCTTAAGACGGACAGTGGCACAGAATGTTCTAGAAATGACTAGCAGAGCAGCCTTCTGAGCAGTGGTGGGTGGATCCTATTTTTAGAGCTATAATCAATAGTGCTGAGAGTGGCTGACAAGGAAAGTGAGTCGGCAAACCCCAGCATTGTTCAGGGGAGGCCCAGGGCCAGTGGTAGGACTTCCTCCACCGCCAAGAGGAGCCCCAGTGCCCAGCCTGAGAAGAAACTCAAAGCACTGGGAAACCATCCTCGGGTGGCGAAGGATCCTGGGTTGGTCTGGAGAATTCCTTCTCGACCCTGCCCTAAGGAGAGAGGGTAACTTAAGATAACAAAAGGAGGCTCGTGGTGTGTCTTGTCCCGAGCCACCCCCTTGTTATTTTTAGGTGTGTCTTGCTGGAGGTGTCGCCGGGAGCCTGTGGCTCTCCATCAGAGGACAGACATGATTATCTGCAAAGCGGCCGTCCTGACGGTGCCACCTCACGCAGCAGGACAACCCAGCCAGCTGCTTAGTGGAGAAGTTCTCCTGGGAGCTGCCTTTCCAGATTAGCATCTAGGCCATCAGCTTTAACTTGGGACCAAGGGGTAGTGGAGGGGTGAAGTGATCTATCTCAGTCCTCCGAGCCAGTTCTTCCAATTTGTTAAGATGAGCGAGTTGCCTTCTTATTCAGAATAAATTACACTTCTGGCCTGCTAAGTCATCTGGTCCCTAAAATGGCTCTCACAGTTCTATTTTTCACATTATTCATGGAATGTTTCCTTCCAATATTATGCAAACAGAGCAACGGAGAGAATCCTATTAGAGGAATCCTCCCTACCCTTTACTTAACACCCACTTCCCAAGCCTGGCACTTTCTCAATAGATCTCCCAGATGGACACTGGCCTCCCTGAAAAGTTATTACAGGATTTCATTTAAGAAAAATAATAAAAACTGAACATTCTTCTTTCGAGTCATTCCTGTTAATCTGTAAAAAGTTTAAATAAACTGGCACCATGTAAGTCAACCATTGGGGACAGGACCATTTCCTTTTTCCTCAGGGTGGCAATGAATATGCCCTGGGAAGGCCTGTCCAGGTGCGGAGTGACAGAGGCTAAAAAATAAGAGCTGGCTTAAGAAAATATATATTGACACTTTGGGAGGCCGAGACAGGCGGATCACCTGAGGTCAGGAGTTCAAGACCAGCCTGGCCAACACGGCAAAATCATGTCATACCAAAAATACAAAAATTAGCCAGGCATGGTGGCATGCAGCTGTGCTCCCAGCTGCACGGGAGGCTGAGGCAGGAGAATCGTTTGAACCCGGGAGGCAGAGTTTGCAGTGAGCCGACATCACACCACTGCACTCCAGCCTGGGCGACAGAGCAAGACTCCGTCTCAAAAAAAAAAAAAAAAGAAAAGAAAAGAAAAGAAAATATATATTAACTCACAATTTCAACAGTTTATTTAAAAAATGAAAAAATAACAAAATAGAGAAATGTTATATTGGCCTATCGTTTCTCCCTTCCCCATGTTTTTAGGGAAAAAGAATAATTCTGGTTTGCTCAAAGTTCTTTTCTAGAAAAAAGTAACTGATGTGTTTTCGGGAAACATCTTCATATCCTTGCAGAAAGACCTTCCATCTGTGCTTATTAAGGGTTAGGTTTGCGTTTTAATCCCAGAGTAGCTTCTTGTGTTTTCAGTGTTCCCGTTCTCATCACATGTGTTTGAAGAATGAGAAGGGTGAGGCTGCACAGATGAAAGGCTTGGTTTTCTGAAGGCTCGGCTCTGTGATAAAATGAACGTGAAAACTCCAGAGCTGCCTAGGAAGTGAAACAGCCTTCAAATAACGGAAATGTCTTCAAATGACAAATTTTAGAATGATAAAACAGTCCTGACCTTAACTCAAAATTATGGCTGACATGGTGTTTCCTGTATTTACATACCTATCTGTGCTTTTGAACACTGAAAGAAATGTGACTACCTCACAAAAAAAAAAAAAAAAAAAAAAAAAAAAATTATGGTTGTCGCTATAAAACTCCCTGGGTCTCATATATCAGCCTTATTAAAACAGACCTTCCATGTGATATTTTAGTATTTGTAAAACCCTGCTAACTACAAAATGGATAGCTTTCCTAGTAAGAGCTTTTTTATGTCTTGCTGAATAGCTTTTCTTCCTGCCAAGAAAACTACACATGATAAATACAGCACTAAATGCATATATTCTGTGGGGAAGGGCAGGATCGCTTGGCACTCCGCAAATGCACGTTACTCTGGGGCATTTTGCTGAGTATGGTAAATTAAGCATTTTAAAATAAAATGGTTTGGGTTTCAGGGTTCAAGTTATGTCGACAAACATAATATGTTGTCTTTTGTCTTCATTTCAAAAGTGAAAGGATTAGATCTTGTACCTCCACACTACATCATCGATATATTTATGGTCGTTTCTGGCCACAATCTCAAATAAGACAATCTTTTATGTGTCTCATAAACAGCTATTTCATACATACCTATATTTATCTGAACATGTATACTAGCTACCTAGATGCTATATAACTGTATGCAATGTTAGTGAGGAAACTTAACTCAAAGATACTTAAAAATGTATACAGCAGCTATAAGGGGCTTTTTTTCTCCTCCTCCCTAAATAAAAGTAAAATAATTGCATTAACCAAAAAAGCACATAGAACTAAATCATTTAGTAAACATGCATGGAAAAAGATTACTGTCCCAACTCTACCTCATCCACTAGATAGAAACTTGTCTAGATGTTTTGTGTGTGGACATGTGTGTGAGTGTGTCCACCAAAGGGAATTTTCAGGCTGAAAGCCGCCTCTCTATTGCCTGACGCTTGGACCCTGGGCTGAGGAGACAACTGGCATTTTATGGTTGTCTCTGTCATTGTTTTAGTACCAAAGTTTGTCAGCAACAATCACTTGTTTACGAGTGGAAACAAAAAAATAAACTAAAAAGCTCTGCCATACGAAGTAGATTTATTTCAACACTTGTTCAAGTAAGGCTTAATAAAAGACTTGGAATGGAGATGGGCTTATAACCCATAAAGAATCATTTCTATACCCTCAAATAGAGAATTTGGATAGTTATTTAGTAGAGGTTAGACCAAAAACAAAACAAAAAATACCACTTTGCAGTGAATTTCCACACAATTATAGCAGATCTAGGGGCTTATATTCTCTATTATCTTTTAACATAAAGTTTAAGGCTGAATTAACATGAAAGACAGCTTTACTTAATGAGATAATGTCATTGAAGGTAATTGAAAGTTTTTGGAACACAAAAAAGCAGCATGTATCAGCTATTACTACTATCATTATTCATCAGAAATTCTGTTTAAAAGGTTACTCTGACTACTGGGTAAAATTTTATTAACACTTTTCTCTCTCGTGACTTAAAAAAAAATGTAAGCCCATTTTAATAAAGGTCTCATGCTTGATACATTTGCCTGACTTTAAAAAAATAATCTAAAGGTGCAAAAATGTTTAAAAGACCAGTTGGGTATTTGACATCCTATTCAATACCTTATTTTACTATTTAAGTAAAGAAGACAGAAAAAAATACACATTGTGATTCTGCCTAGATTTCCTTCTATGGAGTTAATCATGAACAGGAGGCATATTTGAGAGAAAAGTTTGTTGTTGCTTATTTAAACAGTTCGCCACGGAACGCTCCCTAGACACCAACAAAGAGGGCACGTCGGCACTAAAGTGTTTTTGTAGCTGTGGACTGATGCTAACACAGCCCCACAGAGAAATTAGAAAAAATCAGTTGCTCTAGGCAGATGATCAGACTTATTGTTTTAGAAACTGTTACTTCTGCTGGAGAGAAAGAGACAATGCATCTCTACAACTTTCTTAGAAAATGATAGTGCCTAACCCCTCTCCTCTCTCAAAATTACGAGGCCAAGTTTTCCTGCTGCATTATGATCATGAGGAAATAGAGTACTTCAACTTGTGAGGCTGCCTGGATTTCCTTCCGTGGAGTCGATCATGAACACGAGGCAGATTTGTCACCTGTCCAATATTTTGGTCCTTCTTAATTATTGTGTTTATAATCAATCAATTCTATTTTCCACATAAAAAGAGAAAAATAGCACAGAGCGGCTAACTTGGATGGCCTGACTGAATGAACTGGATCTCTTGGGACGTGCACAGTACCTCTGGATGGGCCAGGACATTCCAAATGACCAAGCAGCCCTAATAGGAGCCCCCAAAGGACTCTGCTGAAAGCAACTTTGTTATAATGAAACTGTGAGTATGCCTGGATTTTGTGTTGCTCCCCATAGTTTGTAAATCACATGGAATAGGCATTTTGATCTGTTTCTCACCACGATCCTTAAAGACAGAGCAGGCATGATTTTATTATTTAAGTTACAAGGTTCAAGTAGGTTAAGAACGAGCCGTAGCAGACAATGAAAACTGTATAACTGAATGCATTTCCCTTTTTGCTTTGACTGCTTGGGAGCTCAGATCTAAATTTAATATTTGATAACAGTGACTTTACTTATTTAAGATTTTCGAACAGTCATCTTTAAAAGTGTGTGAAATGTTTTGTTGTGTTTGTGACATTACTGTAAGACTACGAAAGGTTTTGTAAACGGTTAAAAAAGGTAAGTAATTGGGCCAAATCAGAAGTAGAAACTAGTCTGGGTACAACTTAAGGGCCCTGAATAATTCCAAATAGGGGAAGGTAAAAATTCAGAGAATAATAGTAGGTTGGTGCAAAGGTAATTGCAGTCATTGCCATTAAAAGTAATGGAAAGACCACATTTACTTTTGCACCAAGCTAATAACTATGGAAAATAGTACATTTCCTATTTCCAACAGTAGTTCCCATTCTACAAGTACGCTAATCTCTTGAGTCACATAGATACAAGGGCCAAGCCTTAGTAAACTGTATTTGGGAGACTTGGTTTGATAAAAGCAGAGAAGAGGAAGAGAAAAACTTCCAAATCAATTTAATATGTAATTCATTTTAAAGGGCTTTGCCTAAGAAACACGGAGTTATATAAACCCACGTGGACCTGGATGAGGATATCCATACATCGGAAGAGAAGGTTGTAAACAAACAGCAAGTTTATTTTAAAAAAAAAAAAAGTATTGGCAGAAAAAAAAAAAAGAGTACACCAGATGCAGGTTGCCAAATGTGGTCATTTTGTTTTTCATTGAGCAAACTGAAGCCACATTAATCGGCATGTTTTATTTTGGCTTAACTACATTAGGAGGCGGGTGTAATTCAAATTCCTTATGGGCCTCTCTGGAACCCATCTGCTGTATCTATCATTAATTCTAGTGTGTCTTCAGTCATGGTGAAAAGTCACTCTGATAGTTCACAATGTGAAGAAACAGTCCCTATATGTAGTTTAAAATGTGGCTTTTAAAATCATCATGCGCATTTGTTAAGTCAGGCACGCGAATGAGAATGATCAGTTACACTCTCCCCTTTCAAACGGTCAATGGGCCCAGGGAGCCCCAAATACCCCCACCAAACCCTTGGCTTGCCAGGGAGAGACAAAGTTAAGTCCCCCTCTTTCCTCTAAGGAAACGATGGACCTTTTTAAGAAAATGATTTCATCTTTCCAGAAAAATTGGTAATATTCAGATGTTCTAAAGACATTTTGCTGTTCAAAACAGTAGTAAACTGAATTTTATAAGTTTCTATCACAAGCATATAAAATGCTTTGCTGAAACGACCACTGAACTGGAAAAAGTCAGGAAAAATGACCCTGAATTCCATGTGAACACTCATAAATCTACCCCTCCCCATTCTCTCTCCCCAAAGAATGTTCTGCATAAAATCCATGTTCCACATCAGCTTACCTCTTGCTTTATAGCAACTCATAATACCGCGTGCAGACCAGCAAGTGTGTACTGAAACATGTCCCTTTGTGAAGCTCTTTTCAGGGCATCTAGCATTACTATGTAAGCAGATAGTCCAAGTATGGGACAGAGTCTCGGAATAAAGCTGATGTGGCAAAGACACACTGGTCATGAAACCCCAAGGGAAAAAGAAAGTAAAAAATAAAACGTAATATGAAGAAGCAAACCCCTGCAGGATGTCCTGAGAAGAGGATTTTGCAGTTTGGGGATATGTTCCTACACAAAAGCAAACACTTAAACAGACGCATTTTCAAGTTGGGCGAGGCTGTCAAAATCTGCTATCACTTCGTTTAATATTTTGGTTGCACAAAAAATTAGGCAATACCCACCTGGGACAAGCCTAAATGGACAGAAGCAGTCTCGGATATATACATGATTTTGCCATCAGATGCTACCACAAAAACAAATCCATCCAAAGTCTGTAAAAGATAAAATGTCAGAATAAGAGATGATCATTCTACATTAGAGTTAAATCTAACAATGGTACAGTCACTGGGATGGAGGGATGCATCAAATATGACCATCAACATATGCTTGCTAAATGCAAAAACAAAGCCCACGGTCTTAAAAAGGACTGTAGGAAACAGCACCCAGGGTTTGGTTCCCAGTCCAGGCTCTGCAATGCTTTTAAAGCACTTTAGAAACAATCATACATCCACATCACAAAAATCATGCAAAACATTTGAGAATTCCTATCATGCTCAGTTTAAATGTAGTAGCTTTATTGTTTGGGTTATTTTAGCACTTAGTACAAATCTGGAGTTCTATGGTACTTAAGGGAAAATCTACCACTATATAGACCATTTTATGTCATAATTGGCAGTCATTTATACCACTAGGACATATGCTTTATTTGCCACAATTTTCTAGTTACCTCTAAGTACCATTTGAATAATAAATTCCGAACACTACCACTGCCCAGAAAATAAAACAAAATACCTGGTTATTTTACCAGACTATGTCTACAGAATTAATTATTTAGAATTTGCAAGAGATCAAATAACCTTTGCAAAATTCAAGGAGGAAAAGTATCAACTTCTGAAAAACGAAAACTACCCAAATGAAATTCTGATTTTTCCTAAGTTGGCTAACCCTCAAAAATAAAGTAAAACTATAAGAGGTAATTAAGACAAATAAAAGGTAATGATTATGTTTATGTATCGAGGATAAAAAGACTAAATTATTTTTGAAAAAGGAAACTGTATTTTATTTACTCATTCATATTTTAGATCCAGAACCAAAAGAAAGCAATAAAGTTGGTGAAAGTCTCATGCAACCCACAATGCTGCCCCCATAAAAAATATCCCAAATTAATTTCTGGCCACAAATTCTATTTTTACAGCATGTAATTGAAACCAGATTACCTTTGGTTTTTCTAAGCCACCCTCCCCCCCAACCCCTAGAGAGGGGGCTAAAAACAATGTAGTATAAGTGAATCTTGAAAGATATCCTTGGATTCTGCTGTCTCAAATACAGTTTGCTGCAAAAAGTCTTTGCCAACTAAACTATCATTACCTTCCCCGATGCTAAGGTTGAAAATCAGCATCTTGATTATTAGCCTAACTTTCAAGTTTCTAACTCAGCTGCAAAATATTTTCCCACCTAAACCTGTGGTGTTCCAAAAATATAAACTATACAGCAATTTCTAAAGTTATAAATGTCTTGGTGCATTTGGCATGCTTTCTTAACTCCAAAATCATTAAAGAGACACATTTAGTGGAAAAGTATCTCACAACCAGCCATATCTGGGATAATGAGGAAAAGAGGAAAATTATCATAATTAAATTCTAAAAGTTGCCAGCAGTAGCTAAAAAAATAACATTCTTAATGGAAAATGTTGGGTATGACTTCGTAGCTTCAAATGACCTAATTCACTTACATGTATAATAACTGCAAAGACACCCGTCCACACACTACTCCGGAATTAATTAAAGAAATGTAGCATGGAGAAGTCTGGGGGTGTTGACTTTGCCAACCAGGTTTTCACTGAAGTTCCCCAGCACTTAGTTGTCCCTGATATTAGTGTCACTTACAATATGTAGGAGTATGAAACTTGCAACACACCCAGCTCCGAGCTGGAAGTGAAGGAGGGGGAGCAGAGGCCGCCTGGGCAGGGCTCCCAGAGCGCCATTACCCGCCGCGGCCACACCATGCGCTTTATGTTGTAAAAGCTCGAGGTTTCAAATATTCCCCGGGTCTTCTCTTCCGCAGGCATGCATTTTAAAAAATAAACCACACTAGGGCACTTGGGGCAAGAGAGTTGTGAAAAGATCTGCTTTTTGGAAATGCAGAGCTAGTGGCTGACTCGCTGACCTAAGTCATGGCATCCTGCAGCCAACATTTTTTAAATTATTATTTTAAAGTAAAACACAAAATAGAGGGCGGAAATGCAGAGCAGCTCTCGGTAGGCATTTTTCGATGGCAGAGACAAATGACAGGAGGGGGGAATGAATCGGGTCGTTGATGAGGCTCTGTAAAGGGCATTTGAAAGATTGGGATCTGTCCCCAGCCAGCGCTAACCGCCCACCTGGAAGTGGGGAGCTGTGCCCAGGGTTACCCGGAAGACCCACAAAGCCCCTCTGCTGCCAGGGAAAAGCTGAGGTCAGGGTGGCGCGTGCAACTCCTGCAGGGTGAATGGCCCCGGGCTCGGGGAGTTAAGCACCTGGCTCCAAACCAAGCAAGAGCCCGGAGGCCTCACCAAGTTCTGGTTATCCGTCTGGGCTCTAGAGCTAGGCCAATGGGCTAACCCTGCTCCACCTCTTGCTGTGTGACCTTAGACATGTTATTTAACCTCTCTGTGCTTCAATTTCCCCCTCTAAAAAAATGAAGTTAAAAACAGAACCCAGGCAGGACGCGTTGGCTCAGGCCTGTAATTCCAACACTTTGAGAGGCTGAGGTGGGCGGATCATCAGAGGTCAGGAGTTCGAGACCAGCCTGGCCAACATGGTGAAAACCCGTCTCTACAAAAGTA
Organism: Piliocolobus tephrosceles; assembly: GCF_002776525.5. Classification (NCBI taxonomy): domain Eukaryota; kingdom Metazoa; phylum Chordata; class Mammalia; order Primates; family Cercopithecidae; genus Piliocolobus; species Piliocolobus tephrosceles. The sequence continues at coordinate 42,430,018 of NC_045452.1, forward strand.
CAAAAATTAGCCAGGCATGATGGCGGATTCCTGTAATCCTGGCTACTCCGGAGGCTGAAGCGGGAGAATCACTTGAACCCGGGAGGCGGAGGTTGGAGTGAGCCGAGATCGTGCCACTGCACTCCAGCCAGGGCCACAGAGTGAGACTCCATCTCAAAAACAAACAAACAAAAAAACCAAAAAAAAAAAAAAAAAACCCCAAAACCAAAACCAAACAAAACAAAAAACAAACAAACAAAAACAAGGCAAAAAACAGAACGCACTCTAGATGGGAAGGGGAAGCCAATAAAGTCCGGAACTGAATGTGGCCTGCAGTAAGCTCAGGACAAATGTCCCTGTTAATATTCTATTATTCGACGCTGTCTCTCCGTGCTTGCGCCCCCTGCACACACGCAGCGGTCGAATGCTTTAGAGCTCAGAGCAGCGGGATCATTCCTGCTGCTCCGGACCTAGTGCCTGGCACGGAGCAAGCTCTGGGTGGAAGCTGCCGAGGGAAGTGAGGTTGGAAAGTACTTGACCACGCTCGGGAGGCGCCCCTGGCCTAGGTCTCAGGTGGCCTGGGGAGTCCTGGGGCCTTCGGCAGGGTGTGGGGGCAGATGTAGGGTTAGGGTAGGTCTGGCCGCAGGCCGCATCCGACATGCTAAGCGTCCATCCCTCCGCAGTGGGGACCACCCCTATCCCCAGCCCCCGGCAGCCTCTGAATCTGCCTGGCCCTCCAGTGGAAGGGGCGCCTGGAGGCTGGGGTGGCGGCGTCGGAAGGGAGCCTGCGGCGGCTGCGCTCCTCCCCTGGTGCGGCCGCTGTACCTGCAGCAAGTGCGATCCCAGCTCCTTGGCGACGCTGTCCAGGGGCCCGGCGCGGCTTGGCTGTCCCCACGCGTCTCCTAAACCTGGACCGAGGAAGAAAGCAAATCAGTAAACTGCAGCGCCCAGCCCGATGCCTGGGCGCCAGGCAGGTCATGCGGAACCCCTGCACCCTGCCAGCCCACCTCACGAGTCCTGCGCGTCCCCCCGCTGCCTCCCCGGCTCCGCAGCCGCCATCCGTGTTCTCGCCGTCGTCCCTTTGCCCTTGGTTAAAAAAGAAAAGGCCGGGGGAGAAATCGCCGCCACGGCCGGCAGCCCGGGCTCCCTTGTGAGCCTGCCAGGCCCACAGCTCCCGCGGGTCGCCCACGTGCTCACGGCCCTGAAATTGCCGTTTTATTTGAAATGCCACAAAGTAATCTAATCTGCTTTGAAATCTCCATTCTCTTGGCCAAACGGGGATATCGATTTGACCCGTAAATATTCCCCCAAGGACCCTCCTTCCTTCCCTCCTTTCTTTCCCTGCTTCTCCGGCAACTCCTGGTTTTCCCAAAGGCAGAGAGGCTGAGACAAAAAGTCCCCACCGCCCAGGAGGCAGCTCCTGCCGCATAAAAAGCCCCCTACACGCTACCCCTTGGGCTTCCCAGCTCTCACAGGCGCCCCGCGAGCGCGGTCCTCCTTCCAATCCGAAACTTTCCGCCTGGGAGGGGTTTACCTGGGAGCTCCCCGAGAGCAGATTCCAATCTGGGGGCGGTGGGAGGATGGGCCACAGGCCGAACTGGAAAGGGTCTCTTGTGACATAATTAGGGATTCCCCGGCCCCTCCGCTCAACAGGCCTCCTGCCCTTCCTCACCACCTCCCCCAAAGCTACCAACTGGTATTGCGCACCAGGGGAAAGAGGGCCCTGCCCATCAGGGCTCCCCTCCTGCTGCGCCCTCGGCCTGACTGCTGCGCCCCGCGAGAACCCAGGCTTCCCCTGCACACTCCGAGGAAGCAGAAAAGCCGGGCGAGGCTGCGGCGCTTAGCGCGGGCTGGGACAACTCCCGACCCCTCCCCGGAATCTTTCTGCCGGCAGCCTTGCCGTAGACCACTGAGCGCCGTGGCTGCCGCGCCAGATGGCGCGGGCCGGTGCACCGCCTGAACCCCAACCTACCCGGAGGACAACATGCCCGCCGCCTCCCGGCCCACGAGCCTAGCGCCCGAATCCTGGCTGCGACCCCTGCGGGGCGAACTGCGGACGCTGCTGGAGAGCCCCCCGCCCCAACCCACGATGCCCTCCCCCCACCCCAGGAACTTTAGGCCAGGCCCAGCCCCAGCCCCTCCACTGCCTGCCTTCGTGCGGTGACGCGAGCACCTAACCAAAGGCAGGAGCCTCTGGGCAGGGACGGATACGACGGACGGGGAACCTGACTAACCGTGCAGATCCTGGAGACCGTTCCCGGGCCCTCAAAGCCCTTCCAAGCGGGCACCCCGAGTGGGTTCCCGAGGAGTCACTGTGCAGTCACCCAGTCACCCTGGGTCTCTCAGCCTTCCCGGGAACGCCCAGGGCGTCGCGGTTTCTGGAGGCCTCGACCTCTGGAAGCGTAAAATGCACCTCAGCCCAGGGCAGCGGCTTCGCAAACCCTTCCCTATTCGGCAACGAAAAACTTTTTTTAAAAAAAAGTATTCCGCGATTTAAAAAGGGATGACCTTTAATTTCTCCTCCTGGGCTCAAGGAATTAGGGGCTTATCTTGGCTGAAGAGGTGGCTAATTTCCACATACATGATCCCGAGAATACAATCACAGCTCATTATTCGGGGGCCTCCAGCCTCCACCACGGGGGCAGAGGTGGCTTTTTAATCCCGGGAAATCGCCCTCACCACCGTGATCACAGCAGCACTCCCTATGCTCTCAGCAGCAGGTCCTTCCTCCCAGGCCTCGTGGCGGCAGCATTTACAACCGTTTAACCAGCAATGGCAAGAACCAAAATACAAAGGTCCTGGGGTTTGGTGAAGTAAGACTTCACTAACGACTCAGGAATTCTGATTCCCAAAAATGGACAAATGCACCGTGGCAGCTGTCCTTTTCTCTACTGCTGGGTCGTTCCTGGGGTTGGGCAGTTGTCCCGGAGCCACCTTTGCCCTGTTTGGTGCTAAAGAAATTTAGGTTAAGTAAGACCAAAAGCCTTCAAAGCCCTTGGTAAGTAAACTATGCTTAATTTCTGAAACACACAAGGACTGCAAAACTTCACTCTGCATCAACTGAACGCAAATCAATCACTTTAATTAAGCTAAGCCCTTGCTAGATCAATGGGACTTGAACCCACAAAAATTTAGCAAGAGCGTGGCCTCTGGGCCCTGGCTTCTTGCAAAGCCCATGGTGGGAAGACTTGGGGAGAAATCTGCACCTACGGAAATGAACTCCAGACCATACTCCACTGCCCCGGATCTCCTGAAAGCCTCCTCAAAGGCCCTGGCTCTACATGCAAAAGTGCATTGGGCACACCCGACAATTGTCTGTATAATTTAAATACCCGCACACTTCAAGATAACTTGTTCTCTTAGATCATTATAGTTTTTCTGTAATTCCCCAAAGCCTCTGCTATGCCCCCGGAGATTTGGTACAAACGTCCCTTTCCCACTTGGTGGAGGTGGCCTGGTGCTAGATGTTCCTCCCAAGCACCCCTGCCTCTAGGCCACCCCACCCTGGGGCAGTGGCGCTGCCAGCTCTTCCATTAGAAACCAATGCAGGCGAGGTTTTTTCACTCAGCCCATAAAAATCTACTTTGGTCTGAACGCAGAGACTAAATGAAGATTTGCAACGCAAGAAAATTGTCTTGGTACTGTGGAGTGATATACACTCCCACGAAAGTGAGGCACTGAGCACGTGGCCCTTATCTGGAATTAAGGAAGGGCTTTATTTCAAAAATGGGATGAGAAGAGTCTGGGCTAGGCGCCTCGGAGTTAGCGGCTCCCAGCACTCACTGCTCTCCTGTAGCAGCCAGGGGTCCCCAACCCAGCCTGTGGTTTCCTGCTGGAGGGGTGGGGGTGGGCTGGGGGTGAGGGGGGTGAGGTTGGGACTGGGGGGGAGGGGAGTTCCCTGCACCCCTGCCCAGCACTGCAGGACCTGTGGGGAGGCTGTGCTATTGGAAGTCAGGGATGGCCAGGTTGCCGGGACCCCCAGGGAGAAATGGAGGGAAAGGGAGTCAGCGCCTCATTCCCCGCTGCCCCCCAGCACCTGTGAGTGTGTGCGTGTTGGTTCCACACCCTGCCTGCGGTTCCTCACGTCACAGACACTGCCTTCGCCTGACCCCTCCTCTCCCGAAGCTGGCCCTGGGGGTACCCTCCAGATGCAGGTCACGGAGACCATCAACAGCACCACACCAAGAAGACTTTGGGAGCAAACGGGGAGATAGTTCCTGCACTGTGAGGTGGCCGACCCCCTTCATAAGGGCGCCTAAGGGAGACCTGTAAAGGAGGCAGCCAGCTTTGCGCCCTCCTCTGGGTGGTGGCAGGGACTGTGGGTCCAGCTCAGGACACAGGGCCTGGACTCTGGTAGGAGCACCAGGTTAGACGGCCATTCTTTCACTGCCCCTCCGGCAACCTCAGGCATCTGAAAACATCTGTGACGAAGTCTTCTCACAGGGTTCTTGTGAATATCACATGCGGCTAACAACAAGAAGGTGCCGTCCCTACTCCCAGCCCTCCATGGAAAATCGGACCTGGGAGTGTGGAAAATCCAGAACAGTTTGGGAGCCCCCACCTGGGTGCAGGGGTCTCACCTCCTCCCGACTCCCCCTCCCTGCTTTAAGACGCCAGCTGGGCCCGTCGCCTCGGTCTGATCTCCATAAGGGCTCGACCTCTAACCTCTATTTCTCACCTCCAAAACGGGATTTTTGTGGGATTAAATGAGCGCGGCCCAGCCCGAAGCCCCGGTGTTTGCCGGGCTGCCATCACTTAGTGCCGCCCTCTCTGGCTTTCCCACCCTTCCCCTGACTGCGGCCTCTCCTCCCCCAATTATCCCTGGCTCCAGGGGGAGCTGGAGTAGGGGAGGGGAGAGGGGTATCTCTGGGGAGCGTGACCTCTGGCGCGTTGCCGGCCATCTGAGGACTCAAGGTCACACTTGCGGATTGCAAACCACTCCAAAGTCAAGAAGGGTATGTGCGTGGCGGGAGAGGAGGGTGAGGACCGGCTGCCTCTTCCGCTCCCTGCTCCACGCAAGCAAATTTTGGGATCCTGGAGCTTTCAGCGCAGGCAGCCTCTACAGCTCCACCACCCCCGACCTCGGCGTTTAGGACCCTGAAGCCGTAGCACCACCCCCTGCAGGGGCTATAGGCTCAGGGGCTCCCTTGGGAACACGAGGCGCCGGAAACCTGTGCCAGGGCGTAAGAAGGGAGTTTGGGGCCAGTTCCTCGCCTCGCTGCTCTAGAACAGCCTACAACTTGAGCCTCTAAGCCTCCTTTCCCCACACAAGGATCCCAGTAAATAGTCGCAATTTGGGGCGCATCTGTGCGCTTCAATCCTTCTCCCGCCTCGGAGCCCTCCTGTTCTACCCGGGGCCCCTGAAAAGCCCGCCTCTTGCGCCCTTTTCCAAACTGGGGACCCGGTGAGAAGGGGGTGGTCGTGGGGACGCCCCAAGAAAGTCTCCCGTGGCTGATGGGGAGGGGCAGGGAAGGAGGCTCCTAGCTTGGCCGGGCATGTCGCCCGCGGGTATCCTACGTGCTCTAAGGACAGGCAGAAGGCCCCTTGCCCCCACTGCCGGTGCCCAGACCTGGGGAGTTCGTAGGCCGCCCCAGCATCTGCTGGCTCCAAGGAGGTCGGCACGCACAGCAGTCCGGAGGCTCCCTTTCAGCCCCGGGATTCAGGGATCCAGGTCCTCCTCTAGCCTCGCGCTGAATCTGCAGCGCGCGCTCCACTTCCTCGCCTCCAACGAAAGCACAGGCCCTGTGCCCGTGTGTCCCCTTTACCACTTCCCAGATTGTCCCCTCTGCGCCTGCGAGCTTTCCCTCCTGGATCCCCGGCTGCAGCCTGGGAGGCTTCAAAGCAGGGATGGGGAAAGAGTTGTAAAAATCTACGTTGTTCTGTTAAACAGTCGATCTTTAATTAATTTGCATTTTTTCCAGCGGAGGTAGAGAATGGCCTCACATCCGTAACGCCCTCACCGGTGTAGAGGTGAGTTTCTCCTCACCCAGCTCTCCAAATCAAGTCGCTTAGATTCCGGGAAACAATGTCTAAGATAACTTGGCTTCTCTTGGAGTGCTCAGGTGGAAGTGGTGATGGGGGCACCTGCAGCTGAATTTAATCCCAAAGGCACCCAGGCATTGGAAGAGTTCAGACCTTGAACCCCACCTCTTTTTGTGTGGGCGAATGACAGTTTCTGGAGTAGCAATTCCTTCTCCCTCTTTCACCCACACCCGTCTTGGGTCTTTCGGGTTGGGAAAGGGAGATGGGGAGACTTAACCTTGGTTTCCAACTTCACTACTGAGCTGGGTCCTGGGACCAGTCAGCCAGGTTTGCAGCAGCACTGCTGAGTCTGGTGCTGGAGGCCCTGCCTCTGACCTCCGATGAGCAGAGGCTGACCTGTGTCCTGCTGCCTTTGGTCAGAGCAGCTATGGCCAGGGAGCAACTCGAGTTCCGAGCGGCTATGGCCAGGGAAGAACCAGAGCTTGCCTGCCAGCATGCTTTCCCTGTTTCCAAAGTCCCTATCTCCAGAAGGGAGGGCCCACTTTGGGAAGGGCTGGCTGACCATCAGACCTCAGCGCTGCCCCAGCCCGGAGCTTATCTTAACCACCCTCCAAGACTCATCAAGTTTTCAATTTTGAGCCCATATCCAAAGCCAGCCTTGCTCTCCTGTCCTCTTTCCAGTCCTATCTACCTTCCATCTGTTAGTTCACTGTCAAAGGGGAGAAAAGATGGTAACTGGTTTTCTGCTACCCCAGAAAGCAGGGATCTTCAAAGTTCAGGCAGTGAGTCCTCCATCCCTGCCATTCAAGACTCCTTTGACCCAGGGAACATGGGGAGCTCACAGGAAGGGGTGAGTGGCCTAGGAACAACACTTAGGATTCCCCCCTCACTGCATAGTTCTGCTTGTGGGACCTCAGTCTTCGTCACAGCAACCCTGTGCATTGCTAACGGGCCCATTTTACAGACAAGGAGACCGAGGCCGAGTAGCACAGCATGACAATGGAGACTCAAACCTGGCTGTAAATGTTGAAAGCATCCCCAAGCCATTGAACTGGCTACTGAGTGAGGTGCTTACCCTGGTTCTGGTGGTCTCCCTCTGTCCTACACACAGGGACCCCTCTGAGTTCCTCTTTCTGTTTTACCACCTGAGGAGATCTGGGTTAAAAAGAACAGAGGCTGGCAGCCTCCTGGGTGCAGTGGGATGAGAACATGCCCCACAGGACTGCAGTGGCAGCAACTGGTCTGCTATTGCCCTTGCTATGGGGCCTTGGGAAAGGCCTGTGTCATGCCTGGCCTCAATTTCCCCAGGTATGAAGGGTTAATCTGGTGATCCTTGCAGTTCCTTAGCACTATGCTATTCTTTTTGTTTTTCCGCCCAGAGTCCTAAGTGGGTCTCTAAATTCTTTACCCCAGCAATCCACTTGCTTTGAGACAAGACCGCCCTTGGCGGATCAATTCCTCATGGTATTTTTCACCTTGCAGTTGAGAGCCCAAGGCCATCTGAGAGCCCCTGCCACAGCCCGGGACCACCCTGGCCCTAAAACCTCCCTAGGGCCACCACCCTGACCCTGGCAGCTCAGAGAGATCCTATTCCAACCCCGCAGCTATATCCTCCCTCACAGTCAAGATGCCACTTTTTGGAGCTACTGGAAGGGTGACCGGTTTGCATAAATGGACTCCTGTTTGCACAATGGGAGTCTTTCTAAATGCATCTTCCTCCTCTGCCCTAAGCTCCCAGCTTCCCTATTCCTCAGCCCCAGACTGACTGAGGGCCAAGGCCCCTGAGCGGCTGTCCTGACGAATTCCAAGGACATGTGTCCACCCACTCCAGGTCTACCCCTACCCCAGGCATCGCAGGAATGGAGGACGGAGGGACTAAGCCACTGCTCCCTTCCCTTTCTGAGGGGGACCAAACAGGTTCAGGGCCCTTTCCAAAACTCTAGGGCCAAACAGCTCCCTTCCAGAGTGCCAACTTCCAGGATCACCTCCTAAAAAACACACAGGAGGCCCCTCAACTTCTCCCAAACCTGCCACCATAGCAAGCTGCTCAAGTCCTGGCCCCCAGAAGGACCACCCCCGCACAAACTCAGGGCCCAGCAATTCTCAGCCCAAATGCCTGGAGACTTGCTTTCCAGAGCCAGAACGAACAGACCCGGTTTAAAGGTGGCTGAGCGGTACACCCACCACTTCGCAGCTTTCCACAGGCTCTCCGGGAAATCCCTCAAAGGCGAACAGTTTTTGAGCAGCCGTGTTTTCTCAGCTCTCCCTTACTAATTTCCGGTTTAATTGAAATCACTGACCACAAATCATTTAATCTTTGGATTGTTTCTTCGAATGCTTTTTCTATTTCCAAAGGGGGCAGAAGGCAGTGAGTGCCCTCTTGTCTGGATTCCACACCTGCTTTGTTGCATGCGGTTAAGACACGCTCATCCCAGCAAACCAGTTACCACCACGCCTCCCTCGGTGGGAAGGAGACTCATAAAACCGAATGCTCTTTTAATTTCCCCTGAAACATCAACTGGAGTGGAATCATCCCTACTTCTCTGCCAAGGCGTCACCCTTGAGCAGACAAGTAGCGACCGCCTTGGGCAACAGCTCTCAGCAGGAGGGGCTGGGAGCGGGGTATCTTTGCCAGGTTCCGGGTAGGAAAGGTAGGAACCCGCGCTGGGCTGAAGGACTGCTGCGCCCGAGAGGAGAGCGCCCCGGGGCCGCGCGGTAGGGCCGGGTGGCACAGGAGAGGCCAAGGGTCCTCTTCCAGCCACCTCCGCTGCCGGGTACTCCCAGGTCCGCCCGGCCCCTGGGCAGGGGAGCCGCGGGGCTGGAGGCCGCGCTTGCAGACCGGCCCCCCGCGCTCCACCAGTGAGGCTCTGAGAAGCGCAGCTCCAGACCCAGCGACCAGCACAAATAACAGGCTTGGCAGCGGCGAATGCAAAAGGTCGAGCTCTCTGATTTCGAGTAGAGCGCCTGGTGGGGATGGCGCTATGGAGGCGCCCTGCGGCCTAGGGACACCTGTCGCCTGTTCTGCACCGACCGTATGGCGCCCTGCAGCGGAAGTTGTCTCCCTTCCCCGGCACTGGCTCCCGGGGCTCCAGAGGCCGGTGCAGCCCTCCCAGCTCCTGGGCCCAGAGGACCCAGCAGACCCCTGAGCAGCGCGCCTCCCAGCAAAGAGTCAAACCTTTGGGGCCAGGCCGCAGCGACCCCGCTGGGAGCAGAGGCGCTGGAAGACGCGGCCCGAAATGCTTGGGACGCCAAAAACGAACGTTGTGGTGACCAGGCCTTCCTGAGACCTGCTGCTCGGAGGTTCCTGGCCGGGCAGCCACTGTCACCAGCGGCAACCAGCGTGGGCGGCGGGGCAGCCCACCCAGCGCGCCACCATTTCTTCCGGTTCCGAGTCTTCGGCACCGCATGTCCCAGCGTCCCTGGCCCACTGTGACACATTTTCAATCCTGAAAAGAATGGCAGCTCCATCTGCCATTTTCGAATTAATCGGCCCCCTCTCTTTCAGCCAGATCTCAGCTCACCAAAGGCGCGGGGGTGGTGGTCTCTTCTGCCCTGACTTCCCGCACCCCAGCCTCACTAGAGGGCCCGGCTCCGCGCAAGTGCTCTCTCTGTTGCCTTAGCCTGCAGTGCCTGGGCCTCGCCGTGATGCACGCTGCCTCCCAGCACGTGAAGCCGACCCTCCTTCACCTCCTCCACGAAGAGAAAAAAAGAGGGAGGAATGAAGGAAAAATAAAGGGAATTGTAGAAAGAAAAGAAGGAAGGGAAGGAGGGAAAATGAAAGGAAGGGATGGGGAAAGCAAGCAAGCAAAACAAAACCAAGGTGAACTTCCAAAGAAAGAAAAGAAGGCAGAAAAGGAAAGAAAATAAATCAACATTGGCAAAGGAAGGAAGGAAGGAAGGAGAGAGAGAATGAAAGAAAGAGGAAAAAAGAAAGAAAAGGAGACAAAGAAAGAAAGAAAGGAAAAGAGAGACAGAGGGAGAAAGAGAGAAAAAAATTCCAAACCAAACCAGAATGCATTGGTGAAGGAAGGAAGGAAGGAGGAAAGGGAGAAAGAACAAAACCAGAAAGAACCCGCAGGCTGTGAAGGCTGGGGGACTGCCTGCCCCTGGAACAATTCGTAATTCACCCTCACCCAGCCCTGGACCAGGAGAGGGTTTGGTCGCCTGGGCCGCGAAGGCCCTGGCCCCTCGCTCCAAGCCAGCGCCGAAGCCGAAGACCCTCACGCAACCTCCCTCAGACGCCCCAGCTGTGGACGCCAGGCCGCGGCAGCCCCTCTGGGCAGGCCAGCTTGAGCTTCCCGCCTGGGCCGAGGCCGCCGGGCTCCCCAGCGTCCCCGGCCGCCCACCTGCTCCTCACCTTCGGGGAAGACGGCGCGCATCTTCAGGTAGCTCGTGGTGAGGCGGATGATGGACGCTTTGTCCAGCTGCGAGGTGATGGCCGACGGCAGCGGGAGCAGCTTGGCCAGCTCGTAAAACTCGCCATTTTCCTTCTCCCTCCTGGTCTTGGCCGCATTCTTGGACTTCTCCTTCATCGCGCCTCGGCTCCGGGCATATTAGACCCGGCCGTGCTCCAGGCCCGCGGAGCCCCGCTCGTGCTGCGGCGGCGGGGATGGGGAAGGGGACGCTCGGAGCCGGGTGAGTCCGCGGCGTGGGCCGCGGGCAGGTGCGCAGGGCCTCCCGGGTTTCCGAGACGCCTCCCCGCAGCCGCCGGGCCTGAGCTCCGAGCAACCCGGCGGCGCCGCCCGCTGCTGCCCGGGGCGCAGCCTCCTCCGGGCTGGACCGTCCCGCGGCAACCGGAGCCCCGTTCCTGCTCGCTCTTGCTTCCTTCCTCCTGCCTCTCCTGCCTGGGCCTTCCTGGCGTAGGGGCGGCCGGCGCGGAGCCGGAGGCGATGCTTACTCCTTCGCCCAGTGTTCGCACCGGCTGCGGCGAGGCTCCTCCGGACTGGAGGGGGGCATGGGCGGCGGCGGCCGCGGAGCCATGGAGCGGGAGCCCAGCGGAGGGGAGAGGGCTGGAGGCGGCTGGGGCCCGGCCCTGGCCCGGGCGCTCTCTCCCGCACTTCCTAGCGGCTCCCTGTACCTGGAGACGCAGCGCCGGAGCCCGCAATCTGTGGCGAGGCGCAGCAGCTTCGCCGTCCACGTGCGGCCGAGCCGCGTTTGTTTATGGCGGACCCGCCTTCGGGCGGAGCACTGGCCGCCCGGGTCCCGGAGCGGGGGGGCGGGAGGGGGGAGGGACCGCGGCGGGGGCGGGGGCGGCGAATCTCGCCTCCGACCCCGCCGCGGCCATGGAGTCACAGGCGCGCCTCCGCGTCAATGCCTCCAGGGACTCTCCCCGGAGAGACCCCCGCGCTCCCGGGCTCGGGGAAGTCGCGGTGAGTGCACACGGCGCGCCGCGGGGACCCGCTCCTGAGCACAGGTCTCCGGACCCCGGAGCTAGGATCGGCGGCGGGGAGGGCGAGGGGAGGAGGGGTGCCAAGGCCGCCCCTGTGGCTCTCGGGCAGGTCACCAGCAGGCGCGGCCGAGAGGAGGCGGCGCGTTGGCCAGGCGCCCTGCCCGGGAGGATCCAGCCTTCCGAGGGTGCGCTGGTCCCGCGTCCTCGCCCTCCCCGCGTTGCAGGTCCAAGAGCTTAAAGGGGGAAAGCCAGGGGCTCTCCTCCCCCCATTACACACACACAAGAAAACGGCGTGAGTGGCTCCGAAGTGACCCTTCTGCCCTTTCTGTCCTCGAAACACTAAGGTGAAAAGAAATTGTCGCCTTCTCAGGAGGAGCGGGAGGCCGCAGGGGCGCGCAGGCCAGGGGAAGGGAGGGGCGGGGGAGCCCAGCCGGGTGGCGAGGCCTCTCCCAGGGCGCCGGCGGAAACAGGGCCCAACTGCCTGGGCTGCAGCAAAAGCAGTCCGATTCAGCGCAGCCGGAATTTTGAGGAATCGCAGTTGGGCGGGCGCTTAAGGGCGAAGGTCGCTGAGCCAGGGTCACAGGGTGGGCGCAGGTGGGGCCCATGGTGATGGGGCAGAAGGCAATTGGAGAAAGAAGACTCCGTTGCAGACGCGGCCACAGGGCATTCCGGAGCTCTCCTTCAGGGCCACTTTGGACTTAAAGAGTCCTTTTTTTCCCGCCTCTGTCCTTCCCTGTCCTGCTCCTGCAGCCCGGAAATGGGTGTGCGGCCCAGAGTCCTCCGCATACCCCTGCAGCGGCGTTCGCATAACCCCACCTCTTCCAGGAGTGCGGCTTTCCAGGCCCCCCAGGCCAGAGACAGGGGCAGAGGACGCAGTGCAGTTTCTTCCCTTGGCGTCGAGATCATGTGGGGACTCTCGGCCGTGTGCTGCAGGCTGCAGAGCTGTGGAGCAGTGGGGGTGGGTGACCTGGAAGTCAGCACGGGCCGGGAGGACACCCGGCCCCGGGTGCGGGCGCGGAGATTTGGGTTCCCGGTGTCACTGCTCTGGCCACTGGCCCAGGATCATGAGCCTGCTGCTCCGAAAACTCGCCGTCGGACAGCGACTTAGTAGTATCCTCTTCCCTCCCCTTCTCTCTCCTGCGCCAGGAAGGCCTGGCCTTCGGCACCGTGCCTGCAGCGAGAGCTCCTGACCTTTTCCAGGGACTCCTTTGAAGGTCAAAAGTTCGAAGGCCTTCAAAGCGGAGCAGGATCCCTCCAGGGGCTGGAAAGTGTGCGCAAACCCGGGCTCGACCCCCGCCTATCCCTAGCCCCTCGCGGAGCCCATATCGTGGCCAGGGCTCGTAGGCGTGGTGCTCTGAAACCGCGACGCCACGCGAGCGGGACGCACAGAGGAACTGTGCTTTCCTTTTCGGATCCAGGAGGGCTTTCCTGTTGCAGCAGCTTGAGCAGAGGGCCGTGGGCGAGCGGCGCGGGTCTGCAATGCCCAAGCCTGGCGAGTCGGGCCCACCTCCGCACCCAGGACCCCGCGCCTGGCTGCGCTGACAGCTGCCGGCTCGGGGCCTCTGGGAGAAGGGGCTCCAAGGGGTTAAAGGCTACGGATCCAGCCCCTGCGGCAGCTTCCTCAGGCTGCCCCCTGAGCCCGCTCTGGCACCTCCTGGGCTTCGGGAGTATTTAATGCGTTTCTCACCCCCACGACTTCCGACCCTCAATTATGGACCCGGGAGAATTCCTCCCAGGCTTGAAAGGGATTACCCAGATCGCAGAAACATGGCTAAGTGGAAGTGGGAGAAACCCGACAAGTAACCAGAACGGAAACTTTCCTCAAGGCAAATTTCCCGGATTTTACGGGAAAGCGCACTTGTCTTCCCAGGGACAGCCTCTGTTCAGGCGTCCGAGAGGCGGGCTCAAAGTGCGCGCTATTGGAGGTAGAGCAAGGCGGTGTTTGAATACTGGAAGATACGTAAGTGTGAGATACCTCCAGGCCCAATGCCTGCCCAGCAGTTGCCCAAGCAGGCATTGTGTACTCGGCTCCCCTAAGCACATCCTTTCGCCGTACACGCGCCCGCGCACACACACATACACACACACACACACACACACACGCAGCTGTGGGTCTGGGGTCCCTGATAACACCATGCAGAGTACCTCGAGGTTTCCCAGATAGGAAGGACAGGGATGCCTCTGTGGGATCGTGAAGGAAGAAACCCAATCTTGGTGGGGGCCGTCCCGGAGCTCTCCCTGCCGGAGGGGGAGCCTGGGGCCCTCCGAAAAGGACACTTAGAGCTAATACCCTCTGGTCGTATGTGGGACAGTTAGTATGAAGCTGGAAGCTCTGTTGGAATGGAAAAGTACTGGGCAGGTGCTCACTGGAGTGGTCAGGAGCATCGGCGGTGACTGCAGGTTGGAACACCTCGTACGTCTTTCCCTTCTGGAGCCGGGAGAAGAAATTCCTGGTCCGGGTATTGGGCCTAAAGCCGAACACCCAGCTCAGAACGCCCGGACCAGCCTCGCGCGCCCCAGGAGGGAGACACAGTTGGAGAGCACGAACCCCAAGTCCGAGGCACTGTCAGAAATGGCGGTTCACCCACCGGCCCTGAAGGAGCCTGCGGAGTCGGGAATGAAGGGAGACTGGGGGCTGGAAAAGGGCGGTGTGGAGAGAGGTCGGACGCATTGAGGTCCAGAGCTCTCGGGGCTTCCCCACCCGCAGTCTGTCCCGCTGCGCGTGCGAGCAAGCCTCCTAGTGCCCCACCTCTTAGAAATGTTCCATTAGGAAACTTATCTGGAAGAAATTCAGGCCCCAAGAGGAACGGGGCGGGCCCAGATCGCCTCACATCTGCTTGGATTTTCCGCTTCAGATGCTCCCCAACTGTTTTTCCCCAGGCCGCGCCGGCGCCTACCTGCGATCCATCCCCAGCAGAAACCGACTTTCGCGAGAGATCAAGAACTCCCGGCCATTCCCCGCGAGATGGGAGAGGTTATTGCAGTGGCAGCAGAAGATCAGAGACCTTGTCACTAAGGAGGTGGGGGAGGGGGAAGAATTTCCAACCTCTAAAGTGGAGTTTAAGAACTTCCACCGCCCCAGCAAGCAGAGGCAACAAAAAATCCAGGACTGCGTTGATTCAGACCTGTTTGGTTTATACACCCTTGTCTACACCCGCAATCAGTTATGATATGATTACTCCAGAAAAGTCTGCTTGGCCCAGCATCACATATATGACCTTTTCATGGCTGGGAGGATTTTTGGTCTGGGCTATCTGAAACAATTCCTCGATTTTTCACTCCTATCCTTGTGTAAACACTGTGAAGATGTCACCAACTGTCCTTGGGGTCAGTGCTACTTCCAGAAAGGACTGGAGGACTATCACAGTATTACTATCCACTGCTTACAAGTAATTACAGGTATCCAGAGCAAGTCGGGAATAATTTATTCCTCCAGAGGCCAAGACCGTAATTCGTTCTGTTTGCTGTTTCCTCAAGTAGTAGGGAGAAATTTATGTCTCTTTTTTGCTTCTTTTAATAAATTACTTCACTGGGAGTTACTCTCTGGGAGAGTCTTTGCTTTCAGGTTGGTCAACGTGTTTGATTATCCCATTACATGCAGTAAACCCTGGCAGATCGGCCTTTGTGCCCTGAGTCTACAGACCCCATTAGTCCAGAGCCATCACCCCCAACTGGGAGACCTCAGCTCTGTCTCCCGCAGGAGAGAAGAGGGAGGGATGGAGGAATCCCAGGGGTGGGGGATTATGCCCACCTCCTGGGCCTCTTGTTGGGGCAAGAGGCTGCTTGAAGCTGAGCCTCTTGGTTCTTCTGCTTGGACTTGGTTGTTGGGATAACTTCGGGTTCTGAGATTGGGAGTGAGAGAGCGGCCCCAGGCAGTGTCTCCTGTCCCAGGATTTGCATAGCTGCTGCCCACTTCTCCACTCCCCACAAGGTGATGCTTTTAGGGGAATAAAAACGATGTCCTTGGTAGTTAATGACAGTGATTGATTAATTAATGATAGTGACTAGCTAGGTCCTTGAGCAAGCGACCAAAGCTGTACCTAGGTTGCCACAGGTTCCTTCTAATTTTACCTGGAGTCGAGGGGTGAGCCCTTTCCCCTGCGTTTTCCTTCTCTATCTCCCAAGCCTGCTCCTCTTTCTCGCTGGTCCCTGATAAGGCTTCGGGACTTCGGTGGCCCCCTTACGATGCACACAGACATCCAGTGATCTTCAGTGAGGGTGGGAACTCATTTCGAGCACCCAGGGGTGGCTCCCTAGGCCTGACCAGGGATTCTGGAGAAAAGGACAAGGACAAGGGAACCCAACGTCCAGCGCCGACCTCATCCGGCTTCCCCTCACCCCTGCCCCCTAGGACCTGCCGTCGTCTCCCAGAGGGCTCTCAGCCCTGCTTAACGGAAACATCGCCTCAAAGTCCTGGGTCGGGGAAAGGCAGCACATCTGCTCCCCAGCAAAGCTCTCCTTTCGGTCTGGAAACATCCCCATGGCTTCCAGGGAGCCCAAGACGCGTCTGGAAACCCCTGCGCTGAAAGAGTCTTAGTCTGGTGTGCACTAAATTCCTCAGTGGTTACATCAGTTACACACGGTCTTGAAATCTGAAAACCGATTAGTTCATTAATGATGTCCTGAAACAGCCCTTCCAAGACATGAACCAAAAACTCCCATCTAAGAAACAAAACAAAACCTATCCACTTAAGATAAATCTTTCTGTACATCAAGCAAAGCACGAACTACAGGGCTTACATTTTTGTCTAAGCATATAATAATTGTGATAGTCAATCTTTAATATAGAATAGGGCTGCTATAGTCCTTTAAAGACACAAACTCGTTTGGTTTAAATAATATAGGAGGTCTGTTTGCAAAGCAACGCTATCAGTGAGGAATCTACTCCCTAATCTAAACAAATCTGTAAGAAGAGGCATGTTCATTCATTGGAGGTTTAAAGAGAGAAAGTTACAGAAAGGCCGGCGGGCAGGCGGGCCCCTCTGGGTTGGCCCCTCCAGCCAGGCCGGGGCGCGTGTCCGCCCCAACCCCGGGCGTGGACATTCTCCCGCTTCGACCAGATTTTTCTTCTTCTTTCTTTCTTTTCTTTTGAAGGTCAGCGTGAAAGGTGAGTTTCCTGAGAGATGTGTGTCGCGGAGCCCATTCATCCCTTCCAGGAGGAGGAGACGAAGCCCACGGCCGAGGACTGCTCCCAGTCAGAGGTAGCGCCGCTCAGGGCGAGCGAAAGCCAGACTTAAGATATGAGTGGCGGCGGGGCCACGCCGGGCGTAGGGACGGCACCCTATCTGGTCAGGCACTAGGGCGGTGGCACTGGGGCGGTGACGGGCTCGGGTCGCCAACTCTTCCCGCCCTAGGCCACACACACCTGGGCTTTGGGAGCTGCGGGCCACACTTGGGCATGCACGCGGCAGGGGCTGCTGGAGCGGTCGCAGGGGCAGGCTTCCCGGTAGCCAGAGGTCTCCTTAACTCCGCAAAAGGGACTCGGGACTCCAACCCTGGCCCTGGGCGCCGGCTCAGCAAGGGATTATTTCGGAGATACTATTCTTGGGCGTCGCGGCCCTGCCTTTTGCGGGAAGTCTCAGGACCGCCCGCATGGTTAGAAACGCAGGCCAAGCAGGTGGGCGGAAGGGGGCGCAGTGTGCACGGCCGCCGGAGCTGCTAGCGCACCTGGAGGAGGGGTTGTCCAGTGCGCGCAGACACTCGGGGTAGGGGCCTCGGTGCGCACCCCGCCAAGGTCTTGTGCGGTGTTGGGGTGACTTGGGTGACATTCAAGTGAGTGCTTGGGGCCGCGCGGACGTCTGTCCTGGCCCTGACGCTGGCAGCCTCTGCCCATCTCGCATCCTCCCTCCCACTCTCTGGTCAGCCCCCTGTCCGCCCCCATCCTCCTCAGATTCTTCCTGCGCGTGGAGTAAGGACCAGGGCTGGGACTCGTGTGGGGAAGGCGGGAGACTGCGGGACCCAGCGCACGTGGGTGTTGAGATGTCCGGTGAGAATCAGACGCCAGTGCTTTCTTAGTTTCGCCAAAGCCCTCAGCAGTATCCCCAGCTCTCGCCTGATCTGAATTCACTCGCTGGAGACAGCCTTCTCGGGGAGACCTGGCGTGGTCCCGATTGAGGAAGAAGGTCCAACGCCCTCCACTCTCCCTCGCCCCTGCCCTAAGTCAGAATTCCTTCTAGGTGCTAGAGCAAATTCCGGAGCACTCAAGGAGTGCAGCACATTTTCGTGTAAAACGAAAGACTTTAAATTAGCACGTTTTCCAGCTCAAGAATATTTTCCCTGGAGACAGCATCGGCTGCTTGTAACTTCAGGGTGACTGCAAACCGTGCGGTCTACGAATAATTTTGGTTCCGACTCCAGTCCCCTCTTCATTTTTTAGAGGACGGAAACAAAATAATCTCGGTGATTGCACCATCGCCCTTTCCATCCTGCGAGTGTAGACAAAGACTTTATTTAACCTGACAACAGAATTCTTTTCGGTGCTTCTCTCCCACAAGCTTTTGAACCAGGAAGAGTGAGCCCTCGGGCGCCTTCCTTGGGAGGGCACACAGATCTGCACAGTCAGGGGACCCTTCTTGTGGCTTTTCTCTTTATGGGAGAGGCGGTCATGGTGCGAGTGTGCGCGAGGCAGTCATGGTGCGAGTGTGCGCAGGGCTCAAAGGGGTTGGCCAAGTGCCACTCCGCTCCCCCGACTGAAGTCAATTAAACCGCTTTATTATTATGTGAGAGACCTATGTTCAATCTTGCATTTAATTTCGGAGAGGTCCTCCTATTTGCCAGGCCCCGCGTTATTGACAAATCTAATTTTTGAATAAATACAAGCAAGCAAAAAAAGCACGGAGGTGTCGCCGTGGGAGGAGCGCCGTTGAGTGACACAGGTAGACGCTGGCTTCCTCTGGCTAAGCAGCCAGTGCCAGCGACTTGCTCGGGAGCGCTGGACACTGGATGAAAAGCCACAGCTTCCAATTCCTTTTAAACAATCTAAACAAGGTTGTGAGTCCTGGAACACTCCTGTGTGAATTTACTTTGTTCCTGGATAGTTGGGAGCCAGGAAAGGAAAAAGATAAGCGCTGTTGCTACCCATGCAAAAATAATTTTCGCGTTTATTGGAGTCTGCTTAAAGTAATTGACCAGAAAATACCTCCCTGTTTAAGTGACATTAAGGGTGCTCCACTGAAAGCTACTTGACTTATTTGTATTTCTGTTTAGCCTGATCCCTTGCCGACATTTTCGCAGAAGCTGTGAGCTCTGACAAATGAAGGAAAATGGTCTCCCCGAGAGATACACCTGTGAAAAGTACCTGAATTCCAGAGCTGACTCCACCCATCTGTTCTTTGAGAGCGTGTTACTTGGACCCGATTTGATTGAGTTTCAGTAGCTGGATTTTCTAAAAGTAAATCCCAGAAGGGGAAATTCCTACTCATTATCTTGCACAAACATTTTAATTTCTGAGTGGCCTGGTTGAGCCATGGAGCAGGCACCTTTCCTGCTGTAGCCACAGCGATCCCTTAAAAGCTGCAAAACGTCAGCTGAGGATTAGAAAGGCAAGAATTTAAACACAGAGAAAATTCCTAGCTACAAGAAAAGAAAAAAGGCTCAGGGTGAAGTTACAAAATTTATATTTGTACAAAACTCCTTTGAACAATTATTTGACAGTAAACGTCTTTGTCTAGTTATGTTTGTTGATCTGAGTTTCTCAGCCACCCATTGCATGTGCGAATGGTGAGACTCTTGTTCTCAGCAAAGATGACTAATGAATCTTTTAGAATCCACGCTTTGATTTTCTGTGTTAGCCGTGGAAGCGGCTTCATTTTAGATACTTTACGTGTAAAGTATCTCAGGAGTATCTCTAAAAACATTATTCATAATTAAAAACTGATTCATAGGAATCACCAGAAAAATTATGGCACGTTATGTTCAAACATGTTTTTAGGCCATGTGGAATAAATAAAATCATTATAGTCTGGCTGAGTAATACTGCCTCCCAACCTTCCTCTCTGCCTCCCAACCTTCCTCTCACGGTGCCAGGAAGTCCTGATATAACTTCGTAGATTTCAGAACCGCCTGTGTGACATGAGCCAGAAAACATCTGTGTTTTCTCCAGGAATTTTCTCCATGGATAATGCAAGTTACAATTCTGTTCTTTAAAAGACAATTGAATAGTGTAGCCCATGGGGAGGGGAAGGCAGTACTGAAAGGAGTATCTTTAATAACCTTAGGATTTTTTTAAAGGGGAAAAAAGACTATAAGAAAATTCCACGTGATATAGTCTGAAAGATGGAATAAATCCACTGGAACGTAGACCCACCTTATTATAGGCCAGCTGATGTGTCACGGTTTTTTAGCATCTTAGTGGTGAAATTCCCAAGAGCAATCATTCTTTTTTTTTTTTTTTTTTTTTGAGGCAGTTTTTCTGTGATACCCAGATGGAGTGTAGTGATACAATCTTGGTTCACTGCAACCTCCATTTGCTGGGTTTTCAAGCAATTCTCGTGCCTCAGCCTCCCGAGTAGCTAGGACTACAGGCATGCGCCACCACACCAGGCTAATTTTTGTGTTTTTGGTAGAGACGGGGTTTCACCACGTTGGCCAGGCTGGTCTTGAACTCCACACTTTGGGTGATCCACCCGCCCCCCACCTCGGTCTCCCAAACGACTGGGATTACAGGCGTGAGCAACCATGCCTGGCCCTAAGAGCAATCATTTTGCTACTACACTTTGCTCTGCAGGAAAAAGCAGTATATGGAGGTCCGAAGGTATTAGCAATACCAACCCCTTCAGCTGGAAGTTGTGTGAGTGTAAACCCCTTCCTGGGAGAGAAGTAGGGCAAGGCTTATGAAGGCTATTTGGTGGGCTGCAGTGGTTAATGCATCTTCTGAAGTCCTCGGGCTCACAGTCTAACTTGTCTGGGCATTGGTGGACTGTGACAATATATATGAGTGGATAATATTGATTTAAAGAATCAGCATTAAATAGGGCAATTAACTTATTAAATAATCCAAAGTGATGCAGTTTCACTTGCTAAGAATTGCTCCCACTGACCTACCTAAAACAATGGATGCAATCTCCAGCCTTGTGCACAGTTGCTTGGATGCCTGATTTATCATACCATGTTCATCCTTTTCACAGGCTACATGGTCATGGAAAGTGCAATGACTTACCTGGTGTGTGAAGCTGGCTAAAGCAGATAGAGGGTTGCATATTGCAGGCACTCACTTTCATGTGTGGTCTAGAGCTGGACTAGCCTAGGTGCAACTCGTGCTTTATGCCGCAAAAGGAAAGCAGTTATTTGGACTGGAGGGTCTTCATGCTCTCCTGCCTGCACACCCACTGTTACACACAGAAACACTAAGGAAACAAAGTGGCCACAGTGTGCCAGGCGCCGAGCCAGGCATTCAAGTGATAAAAGGGAGCTCCTGCCATGGAGGTGTTCGCAGTTCTGACAGTTATGTTGACTGAGAATCTGGCCTGCTCGTTCATGAATCTCAAGGGATTTAGAAGCATTCACAGCTCTTGAACAGTGTGTAATTCTATTTCTGGTTATTTGTCCAATGGAGATCATTTCTAATACCAAAAAGTCTATTTGCATGAGTATTTGCGTACTAGTTAAAGGTGCAAGCTTTGGTGTTAAATCTAGCTCTGACTTCTCTTTAACCCTCAGTTTTGTTATCTGTACAATGGGATTACTAGTTACTTTCATAAGCAGATTGTTGAGTCCTAACTAAAAAATGATTGATGAATATAATGAAAATGACCTACCTAGCACACTGTTTCGAAGAAGGATGTATTAAATAAGCTGTAGTTGTTATTATTGGCAGTATCATGATATTATTATTTATAATATTAAATGTTAGAATCTTAATATTCATAATATAGAACTCTGGAAACAAACTATCATAAATTGGTGGAGGGGTTGATTAAATGCATATGTATTTATGTATGTATATTTAATGAAAAGTTATGTAGCTACCTTAAGATAGTTTAAAAGTTTCTAACATGGTATGGTAAATACCTTTCTTATATAATTGTATTTCCCAGCCTCCCTTGCAGCTAAGGATCTTGTTATCAATTAGGTGTGACCAATTGGATGCATTTATTCAAGAAGTAAAGTGGCCGCCACACTTCGGCTGCCTTTGTGGTTTCTGCTGTCAGCACATCAGCGAATGCTTTTTTTGGGTATGTGTGTGCCTGGCAGCGTTAGCAGAGGTGCCAGTGGCAAAGCTCTGAAGCCAGCAGTTCCAGTGGTGGTTTTCAGATCCCTCAATCACAGCTAACAAGGGCCTTGCTGGATTCACCAGTCACAGTAGCAGCTTCCTGATGCTATTATTGGCTGTGGCAGTGCTAACAGCTGCCTTAGCTGGCCGGTTCTGTGTGATCTGTTCCTGGGAAGCCAGTCTAGAGTCTCTACCCAGTCTTTTTAACAGTTTCGTAAACACCAAAGACTCCCTCTGTTAAATCTCTTTGTGCTTCAAATAGCTCAAGAAATTTCTGGTATTAGCACCTAAATCTGACTGTTATACCTTAGAAGTCTTTCCAGTCCTATAAAACTCTACATATTGTATGATCATGATTAAGTAAAACAACAACAAAATTACATGTAGAAAAGCACCAGAAGGATCTTCCTCACAATGCTGATCCTGAGTGTCTTTGGGTAATAACACCTTAAGTTACATTTCAACTTACTTTATATTGCCCCCTTGTTTTATTTTCTTAAATGTGGCTTTATTGAGATGTAATCATGGTCTTAGTCCATTTTCTGTTGCTATAACTGAATACTTGGGACTGACTAATTAATTAATTAATTAATTAGAGACAGAGTCTTGCTCTGTCACCCAGGATGGAGTGCAGTGGTACGATCTTGGCTCATTGCAACCTCTGCCTCCTGGCTTGAAACAACAAAAATTTCTTCTCACCATTCAGACCAGCCAAAAATCTGAAGACAACATATCAGCAGGGCTGCCCCTTCCTCCGAAGGCCCTAGAAAAGGGTCCTTCCTGCCTCTTCCGGCTCCTGGTGGCCCCAGGCATTCCTTGGCTTGTGGCTGGATTATTCCATTTGCCTTTATCTTCTCTTGGCTTTTCCCTCGGTGTCTGTGACTTTCATTTTATTTTATTTTGGGTTTTTTTTTTTTTTTTTTTTTAGACAAAGTCTGGCTCTGTTGCCCAGGCTGGAGTGCAGTGGCACAATGTCAGCTCGTTGCGTCACTGCAACCTCCACCTCCCGGGTTCAAGGAATTCTACTGCCTCAGCCACCTGACTGGCTGGAATTATAGGCGCCCACTACCACATCTAGCTAATTTTTGCATTTTTAGTAGAGATGGGGTTTCACCGTGTTGACCAGACTGGTCTTGAACTCCTGACCTCAAGTGATCCACCCGCCTCAGTCTCCCAAAGTGCTGGGAGTTCAAGCGTGAGCCACGGGTGCCCAGTCTTTTTTTTTTTTGAAACAGGATCTCCCTCTGTTGCCCAAGCTGTAATGCAGTGGCTTGACTTGGCTCACTGCAACTCCACCTCCCAGGCTCAAGTGATCCTCCTACCTCAGCCTCCCAAGTAGCTGGGACTACAGGTGCGACCACTATGCCCAACTAATTTTTGTATTTTTTTGTAGAGATGAAGTTTTGACATGTCACCCAGATTGGTCTCAAATTCCTGAGCTCAAGCGATCTGCCTGCCTCGACCTCCCAAAGTGCTGGGATTATAGGTGTGAGCCACCGCAGCTGGCCCAGCCCCATCTTAATACTGTTACATTGGGGACCAGGTTACAACGGGAGTTTTGGAGGTGACAGACATTCAAACCAGAGCAATCACGTACCATACAACTCACCCATATAAAGTGTACAATTTAATGGCTTGTAGTATATTCTCGAATAGGTGTAACCAACATTATAATTTTAGAACATTTTATCACCTCAAAAACAAACCCCATACCCTTTAGCTATTAACCTCCTATCCCTCCACCCTGAGCACCAACCTCAAGCAATCACTAATCTACTTTCTGTCTCTACGGAGTTACCCATTCTGGAGGTTTGTATGAATGGAAATATATGTAGTAGTATGAGGTCTTTTGTGTCTGGTTTCTTTCACTCAGTATAAGGTTTTTCAAGGTCCATCCATGTTGTAGCATGTATCAGAATTTCATTCCTTTTCATGGCTAAATAATATTCCATTATATAGATAGACAACATTTTGTTTATCCATTCATCTGTTGATGGACTTTTGAGTGGTTTCCACCAGTTGGCTATTAAGAAAGATGCTGTTACATCCCCCCAACTTTTATTGCCCATGTAGTAATTTTATGATATTTAGTACATTTTGTAATACAAAGAAAATCTGGCCTGGTTAGCTAGTATAATAAGAAGGGGACAATATTGTATATTTTGCTAGTGCAGCATTGGCCAGTTAGCTCATTACACATTAGAAGTCTAAGCCAGGCTGGGTGCTGTGGCTCATGCCTGTAATCTCAGTGCTTTGGGAGGCCGAGGCAGGTGGATCACCTGAGGTCAGGAGTTCGAGACCAGCCTGGCCAACATGGTGAAACTCCACCTCTACTAAAAAATACAAAAATTAGCTGGACATGGTGGTGAGTACCTGTAATCCCAGCTCCTTGGGAGGCTGAGGCATGAGAATAGCTTGAGCCCAGAAGGCAGAGGTTGAAGTGAGCCACGATCGTGCCACTGTACTCCAGCCTAGGCAACGGTGTAAGCTCTGTCTCAAACAAACAAACAAACCAAACAAAAAACAAACAAACAAAAAAACAAGTCTAAGACAGATCTACAGGCTCCATCTGTAACCCCAGATCAGCAGGCTAGTCTACAAGTGGTGCTCTTGGTCACCAGGAGGGTGGAATGAGAAACTGTAAACCCATCTCCCCTGCTAAGGAAATGGCGCTGGAGTGAGGCAGGACCGATTGTGGTAACGTAATAGATGTCATGGGATTCAACTTTTAATATTTTCACATTAAAGTGTCTATCTACGGGGGATGCTGGAAATGTTCTATATCTTGATCTGGGTGGTGGTTATATGGGATTCATGTGAAGAGTTCATTATGTTGTATGCTTAAGATTGGTGCATGTTATTACATTTTACTATATGAACATTACACCTTGATTAAAGAAGGAACAACAGCTATGTGGTTTCCCTTGGATCTTCCTTGCACTCTCGCATTTCATCTGCTTCTTCCTTTCTGACCATTTCTAAATGACCTCAGGCTCATGCCACACAGATGGTAAGGGAGGGAGCTGGGAATTTAATCTGGCTCTTCCTGACTTGGTGTGGACTGCCTCTTTACCCAGGAACTCCTCCAATGCCTAGAATCTATGTGATTTTCAAGACTTGGCCTGAACCCATGTGGCCAGTGAGTGGAGTGCTGGGGCTGGTGTAGGACGCCAGGTCTCCTGGCTGTGGGCATAGGCTCTTTGTGTGTCTTGTGCACCTCTTTACTCTCAGCACCCATCTGTGTGCCAGGCCCACAGTCAATGACCAAAAACTATGTGTTATGTGAATGTGACCAGAGTGGGGTTATCACCAAGACCAGGCAGACTGTCCACGTGGCAATTGCTGGAAAAACCAAGGCAAAAACCTCATTTCTTATTTTTTGTTTCTCTGTGAAAACATCAGTGGATGCTGGTCTGTCACAAGAGCAGTCTGGAAAGTTCCCACTGGAGATATCAGAGCTCTCTGGCAAAACTCATGAACTGTTAATTTTAGCTTTCAATGACTAATGCCCTTGTATAATTAAATGGGTCAGGTGGAGTGTGAACCAAAGCTGAAGATTATAAACTCAGACAGGTTTCCTCTCCTGTAAAAACTAGCTATTTACACATTTTCTTGGAGAGAATTTCTCCTGTTTTGAGTGCAGTCTGGGAACTGTGAGCTACTCCTTAAAAATATTAGTGGTCTATCAATCAAAGTTTCCCAGAGCTCATGTATTAAACATGATTGTAACTTACAATGTCAAATGCCAAAAGGCTACAGGAATAACCATAAAATAAACAAAACACTTGCATGGCCCTACATATTCTCAGTTGAAAGATACATAGGTGGAATATCAATTACTTGAATTAAGGAAATAGGTATCCACAGGGGCTTCCTTGTTTTTGCTCAGTTTTCGTCTTCATACCCTAGTAGGGAATAAAGTTCCAGGGTGAACACGTATGAAATGCTGGAAATATAACATTGAAATTATGTCTATAGCTAAATAGATAGTTAACAAAGGAAAATTTGTCCCTATGGAAATATTCTGATAGGAGCATAAAAGAAGGGTGGATAGAATGAGGATAAAGCATTTTGTAAACCTTTGTTGGGATTATGGGTCTTATCAACGATCCGCTTCTCGTCAATGACTGCTAATAGGGAGAGGAAGGGAGGAGGAGAGGCACGGAGGGAGAAGGGAAGAGAGAGAAAGAGGTTTCTCCAGAGTGATCTGGAGATCTCACTTGTGTCCTGATGGAGTACATATCCCTTATAAAATAGTCTTGCTGAAAACATGAGCTGTGAATCTGACTCAGTCCCTAACTAGACATCCTAACCACAGGTTTTCAGGAAATCCAGGGATGGAGAAATATGTGAAATAGTATTATAGGATGCTACCAGCAAATCTAGAATACGGGAAACTATAGGAAAGACAACCAAGTTCCTTCAACAAATAAGTGGCAAGGAGAAAAAAGGGAGCAGGGAGGAAGGAAACCCGTAGATGAAAAGACACTGGAGAGGTGTATCAACCACATGCAAAATGAGAATCTTGTTTGCGTTTTAATTCAGGCCAATGTATAAGAAAATCAGGGAGATGTGAAGACTGACTGGATATTTGATGTTGCCAAGACATGAGCGTCAATTTTTTTTTTTTTTTTGAGACAGAGTCTCGCTCTGTCACCCAGGCTGGAGTGCAGTGGCACGATCTTGGCTCACTGCTACCTCCGCCTCCCGGGTTCAAGCAATTCTCCTGCCTCCCAAGTAGCTAGGATTACCTCTACAGTTCCACAGAGTGGTCAAGTTAGGCACGGATTTAATTATGAGTTTGTTTTTATTATTTATTTGATTCAATATTTGTTAATTTGATGTTTTGTTTTCTTTGATAATTTGATATTTTATTTATTTGGTAAGATTTATTTACTTAGTTGTAAAAATAAGTCTTTAGGCCAGGCGCAGTGGCTCATGCCTATAATCCCAGCAATTTGGGAGGCCGAGGCGGGCAGATCACCTGAGGTCAGGAGTTCGAGACCAGCCTGACCAATGTGGTGAAACCCCATCTCCACTAAGTACAAAAAATTAGCTGGGTGTGGTGGCGCATGCCTGTGATCCCACCTACTTGGGAGGCTGAGGCAGGAGAATCACTTGAACCCAGGAGGCAGAGGTTGTGGTGAGCCAAGATCACACCATTGCACTCCAGCCTGGGCAACAAGTGCGAAACTCTGTCTAAAGAAAAAAAGGTGTTTATTAATACTACTATTAAGAAGAAAGCATTCCCATGTATGGTTAACAATATTAGAGTCATATGGCACTAAGACCTAAGGGTCAGCTTTTGGTTGGATGCTCTGTGAAGCTCCTACTCATATGTCTAAAGAATTTACTATTATCTGTCTGAGCACAGTGGCTCACACCTGTAATCCCAGCACTTTGGGAGGCCGAGGCAGGTGGATTGCTTGAACCATGGAGTTTGAGACCAGCCTGAGCAACATGGTGAAACCCCATCTCTCCAAAAACAAAAACAAAAAATACAAAAACTAGCTGGACATGATGGTGTATGCCTGTAATCCCAGCTACTGGAAAGGCTGAGATGGAAGGTTCATTTGAACCCGGAGGCAGAGGTTGTAGTGAGCCGAGATCGTGCCACTGCACTCCAGCCTGGGCAACAGATCCAGACTCTGTCTAAAAAAAAAAAAAAAAAAGAATTTACTATTATTAGCACATCTGCTGAGAATAGCAACCAAGAACCAGTCATTTATTTACACCTGGTTTTGCCTAAAATGCCTATATCTGTAAAAGCCTCTTCTTCCTCAAGGTTGTCAATGCCTCATGATTCTGTAGATTGGCTGGGATGAGCTGGGGTGGCTCTTCTGCTGCAGATGACATTGCTTGGAGCTGCAGTCTTCATGGGGTTCCACTGGGCAGGGACATCCAAGATGGTTCCCCACATGTAATAGAAGCCCCAGGGCAGGACTGGCTGATTCTGAGCTGCCTCTGAGGAAGTGCTCCAGGACCCAGAAAGCACTAGGGGTTCCAGTCCTGAGAACCAGGCTCTGGAATGGGACAGGAGTGAGGCAAAGCTCGAAGCCAGTTCCAAAGAGCTGGGAAGAAGGGGCATTTAGAAGGCTGGGCTTAGCTGGAGTTGGGGGCCTCTCTTCCTCCATGTGGTCCCATGGCCTCTCTCTCTCCTCTGGCTTCTCCATGTGGTCTCTTCAGCAGGGTCACTGCACTTCTTTTGTGGCAGCTCCCAGCTCCCAGCAGTGTCAATGCAGACTCTGCCAGAGCTTATGAAGGCTAGGGCCTGGACCTGGCATGGCACCTGATATGGTTTGGCTGTGCCCCCACCCAAATCTCATCTTGAATTGTAGTTCCCATAATCCCCACATGTCATAGGAGGGACCAGGTGTAGATAATTGAATCATGGGGGCAATTTTCCCCATCATGTTCTCGTATTAGTGAATTAGTTCTCATGAGATCTGATGGTTTTATAAGGGGCCTCCCCCTTCACTGAACACTCATTCTCCTTCCTGCTGCCCTGTGAAGAAAGACATGTTTTCTTCCCCTTCTGCCATGATTGTAAGTTTCCTGAGGCCTCCCCAGTCATGCTGAACTGTGAGTCAATTAAACCTCTTTCCTTTGTAAATTACCCAATCTCAGCTATGTCTTTATTAGCAGCACGAAAACGGACTAATACAGCATCACTTCTGCATATTCTGTTGGTTAAAACAGTCACAGTCCAGCCCAGATTCAAGAGGAGGGGAAATAAATAATATCTTTTAGAGTGGGGAATGACAAAGAACTCGGAATCATTTTTATTCTCCCACATCAACACCAAAATCTGTGTTTGTTCCCTGGGACCACTGTAACAAATCACCACAAACTGGGTGGCTGAAAACAACGTAAGTTTATTCTCTCACAGCTCTGAAGGCCAGAAGCCTAGAATCAAGGTGTCTACAGGGCCGTGCTCCCTCCAAGGGCTCTAGGGGAGAATTCCTCCTGCCTCTTTCAGCTTCTGGTGGCCCCACACTTTTCCCTGGCTTGGGCAGTATTTGTTTTCACGTGGCTTCTTCCTTGTAGCTTCATACCACTGATCTCTCTCTCTTATTCTCTTTCCTTTTTTTGTATGAAGACGTCAATCATTGAATTTGGATCCCATATTAAATCCAGAATAGTCTCATCTCAAGATCCTTAACTTGATTACATCTGCAAAGACCCTATTTCCCAATTAGGTCATATTCACAGGTGCTGAGAGTTAGAATTTCAACATCTTTTGCAAGAATATAATTCGACCCAGAATAGCAGCATGACTAGCTTTTGTTTAGCCTGCTTGGAATAGGTTGTACTCTCTGGATACGTGGCTTCACGTTTTAAATTAGTTTGGGAAAATTTAGTCATTACCTTTTAAAATATTGCCTCTCTTCCTTTCTCTCCATTTTTTCCTTACTAGTTTGATATAGAATACAGCAGGGGCAATTTTTTTTTCTTTTTTGAGACAGGGTCTTACTGTCACTGAGACTGGACTGCAGTGGTGCAATCATGGCTCACTGCAGCCTCAACCTCTCAGACTGAAAGCAATCCTCTCACCCCAGTCTCCTGAGTAGTTGGGACCACAGGTGTGTGCCACCATGCCTAGTTAATTTTTATTTATTTATTTATTTATTTATTTATTTATTTATTTATTTATTTTGTAGAGACAGGGTCTCACTATGTTCCCTAGGTTGGTCTCGACCGTTGCAGGCATAAGCCACCACACCTGGTCCAACTTTTTTGGCAAAAGGCCAGAGAGTAAATATTTTAGGTTTTGAAGGCCATGTACACTCTAAACTCTACTCAACCCTCTTGTGGTGTGACAGAAGCCAAAGGCAGTGTGTAAACAAAGGAGTTTGTTTGTTTTCCAATAAAACTTTATTCATAAAGACAGGTGGTGTATTAGGGTTCTTTTAGAGGGGTAGAACATATATATATGTGTGTGTGTATATGTATAATATATATGTGTGTGTGTGTGTATATATATACACACACACACATATATATATATATATAAAGGGGAGTTTATTAAGTATTAACTTGCACTATCAAAGGTCCTGTAATAGACTTTCTGCAAGCTGAGGAGCAAGGAGAGCCAGTCTGAGTCCCAAAACTGAAGATCTTGGAGTCCAATGTTCCAGGGCAGGAAGCATCCAGTCTAGGAAAAAGGCCCATTTCTCCTTTTCACATTTTTCTGCCTGCTTTATATTCGCTAGCAGCTGATTAGATGGTGCTCACCAGATTAAGGGTGGATCTACCTTCCCCAGCCCACTGACTCAACTGTTAATCTCTTTTGGCAATGCCCACACAGACACACCCAGGATTAATACTTTGTATCCTTCAATCCAGTCAAGTTGACACTCAGTATTAACCATCACAGGTGGCCAGCAGGATTTGGCATATGAGCCATTGTTTGCCAGCCCCATGCTAGACCTCCTCATTCTAGTCTCCATATCCTTTATATTTTTCACATTTCCAGTTCTTTATTTTTCTGCTGAATTCCAGATACGTTATTCAAGTATACCTTCCAGCTCGTTAATTCTCTCCTTAACAGTGTAATCTACTGTTTAACTTATCCATTCAGTTTTTTAATTCAATAGTTATAGTAGTACATTTTTAAAAGTTTAATGATATTTTTTTCCTGATTCTATCCATTCATGCTTCATAGTTTCGTCTTGTTTATTCATCTTTATAAGTATATTCTTTCTTATTTAAACATTGTGTGCTTAACTATTCTGCATTTTGTCGCAATGACAGAGCATCTGTGGTTCTTGGGATGGAATGTTTCTTGCCCCTGTTAGCTGTCATTCATAGTGAGTTGCCTTCCCAATTATCTGTCAATTTTTGCTCGTGAAGTCATGCATAATTTTAATTTGTGGGATTCCTACAAAACTAACTTGGGGAAAAGTTTCCTCTAAAGAGACTCTACCTCTGCTTCTGCCAATAGCTGGGGAAGCCCCCTCCCCTCCCTTCATGATCACCTTAGAATCTCTCCAAGAATTTTTCATAAAGTGAGAATCTCAGATTCAGGCCCCCCCACGGGACCTTGCCACGGGACCACCTGACCCCCTGGCCTGTTGCCACAGGTTCAGGCCCTAGTCACTGGTGATTCCCATTCAGTTCTGGTCCCAGGAGCTACCGTCTACCTCCTTTCCTCTCTTGCACCTCCTCCATCCTCTTTCGGGCTCAGCTTTCCTTTGTCTGTGTCTGTCTATTTCGTGGCATCCCCGAATACTTCCACCTCCAGGAATATGTCATGTTTGAGATCTCGTTGGGAAGTAAGCCAGTCCCTCAAGCTCCTAGTTCTTCATGGTCTGGAAATAGAAGTTATTGCTTATAGTTATTGCTTATAGTTATATATATATATAGTTATTTATTTCTTTTGTAAAACTTAACTTTATATGGACATACATCCTTAACTCATTTGGTGTCACTTTGGACTAGAACAGTGGACTTAGGAATGACCTTTTAGATCCCATCCCACTCATACCTGGGGGAGCTTTGGCGCCTACCTCACGGGTTAATGTGAGGATTAAATGAGACACTCTATGTGGAAGAACATAGCCCTGAATGTCGAGTAGCACTTAGTACATTTTAGGTTTTCTATAAAACCAGAATCACAGAGGCCTTCTCCAGGCATAGCCTAGGACTCAGCCTGGACTGTCATTGTTCATCTTCACCCTCAATCATGTCTCCTCATCCTATCTATTGCATCACCATGCACTATAACCATCTTGTTCTTAGAAAATGCCAGAATTGGTGGCTCACATCTGTAATCCTAGCACTTTGGAAGGCCGAGGCAGGTGGATTGCTTGAGGTCAGCAGTTGGAGACCAGCCTGGCCAACATGGTGAAACCCCATCTCTACTAAAAATACAAAAACTAGCCAGGTGTGGTGGTGTGCACCTGTAGTCCCAGCTACTGGAGAGGCTGAGGCAGGAGAATCGCTTGAACCCAGGAGGTGGAGGTTGCAGTGAGCTGAGATCACTCCACTACACTCCAGCCTGGATGACAGAATGAGACTCTGTCTAAAAAGAAAACAAAAAGAAAATGCCAGAATAAATGTACAAACAAAACCATGCTTAAAATGTGACTCCTTTTAGCAATGTTAATGTTTTGACCAGGGGCAAACCCAAAGAAAGGAAGCTCTAATGGTAGAATTTGGGACTTTAACCTAGTTGCTTCACTGGGTCAGCAAAGTTGAGGTCTTGGGGATTGTGACCCTTTCTGGCTTCTCTGAAATCACACTTTGTGTTTAGCGGCCACTGTGAAGTCTGACAGCAGAGAATTTGTACATTTGGAGACGTGCCTGTAATTATTCCTGTTTTTATTAAGACTGAAGGATATAATGCAAAACGCTCTTCCATATGACCCCCTGCTGAAAAAGCACCTCACATTTATTGCAATTGCTGAACAGAGTTTTTCTCTGCAGAATTATAATAAGGAGTGAGTTTTCTAAGGGTGTGATTTATGAGCCATTCACAAACGGTTTTTAAATGGGGCCACTGACAGTTCCACTCCAGCTTTCTTGGTCCAAAGGCACTGAAATGAGCCGCCAGGAGGCTGGGGGAGGTCGGGTGCGGGGTTCTCCTCACCAGGAGCCGGGGACACCCAGCTACTCTCGGTCCTCCCACGTGTGTGCCGTTCCACTCGGCAATACTGGATGATTCGCTTTGTTGCTCCCGAGGAAGAAACAGCACATGCTGACATGAAGACTGAAGGTCAGATCTCTCCGGTGGCGCAGAAGGCACTAGAAATGGCAACATCGCACTTGTCCCTGCTCAGGCTTCTCTCTCCATTTTAGAATTGTTGGGTCGGCATTTCACTGGATATCTTTCCTTTCTCTTTCCCTGCTGTGCATTTCAGCCAGGGGAGTGAGGATGCTATGCCGCATTGAAAAATGCCCCCACCCAGAGCTATGTCCACATCCTCATCCCTGGAGCCTGTGAATGTGACCTTACTGGGAGAAGGGACGTGACGGTTAAGGATCCTGAGGTGAGGAGATCATCCTGGCTTACCTGGCTGGGCCCCACATGGCACCCCAAGTGTCCTTAGAAGTGGGAAGCCGAGACAACTTAGGCAGAAACATAGGGAGGAAGGTGCTGTGAACACACAGGCAGAGGTAGGAGGGGGAATGCAGCCACAAGCCAGGAGTGCCAGGGAGTGCCAGGAGCTCCAGAAGATGGGAGAGGCAAGGAAGGATCCTGCCCCAGCCCTGCCTACACCGTGTTGCCAGACCTCTGGCCTCCAGAACTGAGACAGAATATATTTCTGTTGTTTTAAGTCACCCAGCTTGTAGGAGGAAATGAACGCAGATGATATGCCTCTACACCCATTCCAGAAAATTAACGAGGTCATAACTTGCAGAAGGCAGCCTCTCGCCCCTCCGCAGAGAGGCACCATTTTCCAGAGGCAAAGCTAGTTCAGTGCCCTAGAAAAGAGCCTGCTGCAAAGCTGATGTGTGAACCCCTTTTTGGGGTGGTGGTTGGTGCAACCCCAGAGATGCCAGAGTGAGGGGAGAAGGAAAGTGAGGCAGAAAAGGAGGGGTGGCAGTGCTAGGCGGGGCTTTGCTCAGCTGGCCACAGTGCCCCAGGACATCGGGCATGTGAGACATCTCAGGAGAAGCCACCTTTAACCACTGATGCTTGGGACAGGCTGTGGGGTGGGGAGGCACGGAGAGCAGCTCTCTGGTGGCTCCTTCCTCTGTCTCTCCTGGGAAGAGTTTGCCTGGACGTTCTAGACTAGACTGCAGCTCCCAGCGGTGGGGCCAGCCAGACCAGACCCAGGTGCCAGAGTCACTGCAGCTCCTGCCGTCCGAGATGCAATGGGGGCTGTGCTGAGAGCTCCCAGTGGAGCGCTGAGATGGGGCTTGGTGGGGGTGGGCATGGCAGGAGGCCTCCCTGGGCCACTGCAGTTGGAAAGCCCAGGAGGTGGGCACAGTGGGGAGTCAGGGGACCACAGACCCCAGGACAGGCGTCCCCAAAGCTTGGGGCTGGCAGCCAGGGTCAGCTTCCCCTCGGCTGGTGGACCCTCAGAGACGGGAGACTTGAAGGCTCATTTGTCCCAAGCTCACACACCCTGCCAGAGTCCCCTTTGGCAGTGCTGTGCTTCAGCCGCGTTTCCACGGAAGAGTTTGCCAGCTCTTTCTCACTGACAGGATTCCTCCTCCCGCCCCTTGCTTGTCACCCACAATCGTTTGAGGTCCAGATAACTTGCAGTAATACATTTTTAAAAGTTTGCTACTTTCTGTGTGTCTCACTATTTGCAGAGATGTCCTCTGCCATCTTATCTAACTTGTGTTATCCAACCTTGCTCTCCTTTGGGTTCAAGACTTTTGCCTTATTTCTGCATCTGATTAGATATCAGAAAGAGAAATCCCCCTTCATTTTACAGAACAAGGATAGAGAATTGGGAAGAAGAAGGAGAAAAAATCAGGAGGAAGTTTTTTTTTTTTTTTTTTTTTTGACGCAGAGTCTTGCTTTGTCACCCAGGTTGCAGTGCAGTGGTGCGATCTCTGCTCACTGCAACCTCCACCTCCCGGGTTCAAGCAATTCTCCTGCCTTAGCCTCCTGAGTAGCTGGGATTACAGGTGTGCACCACCATGCCTGGCTAATTTTTGTATTTTTGGTAGAGACGGGGTTTCACTAAGTTGGCCAGGCTGGTCTCGAACTGACCTCAAGTGACTCACCTGCCTCAGTCTCCCGAAGTGCTGGGATTCCAGGCGTGAACCACTGTGCCTGGCCAGAAAAAGATTTTTTGACAGATCAAGTAGGCACCAGGACACTGTTCCCTTTTGACAGGACAATCAGAAGGCTAAACTTGTTAGGGAGGAGATATCTGAGCTGTTTCGAAATTGAATCTCGTTGGGTGAAGTATGGATCTAAGTCGTGCATATGGTCCGCATGTGTACACAGTCAGACTGTGGGGTCCCTCCTGGGGTCTCATGGTTGCTCCTCATGGTTTGCTCCACAAAGCCAGAAGTGAGAAAATGGGCTCCTTATTAAAACAAAACACTGAAGCCCCCAGGAACTGGGGGAGGACAGGAGAGAAGGTAAACCATGCACCCAGCCCTCAATGAGGTCTTAGATGGCCTTAGCCCAGTGGGACATGGGCAAAGAGTGAGTATTTTCAGGTGCCTGGCAGGGAAGTATTGACAATGCCAGCCATGGGGTCCCTGAACTGAGGGACAAGAGGGCATAGGCTATGGGCTGGATTGGAAGTCAGATCCTGCCAGAACAAGGGTGGCATTTTTCTGGAGGGGTGCCATCACCAATGCCAAGAAAGGGGGTGACCCGAGTGGGCAGACGCAGAGGGGAAGCTCCTGGAATTGATCTGAGAATGATGAATTACCTAAAGAGTTACTTCAAAGGGATTATGCTTTAAATGACAAATAACTGGAGTTTACCTTGACTTGGCAAGATTAATACAGGTATTTTCCGCCATCAGCAGAAACGGGGCCTTGAGAGCCAAATTTAAGTTACAGAAAAAAGAAAACCTGCCTTTCCCGCAAACCAAGATGTCAGGGGGATCTTACAGTCACTGCACAAATGTATTTCCTGACCCTGCAAAATTCAGCCCTTCCGCGCTTGAGCGGAACACCAGTGCCCTTCGGGTCAACGCCATGTCTGAGAACAGGCGGGGCCACGGGAACTTCCCATGCACTGAAGAACCAGGTTTTTACAGTGGCTTAGAGAGAGCACAAGGGAGGTCTCCTACGTTGTTCACACAGCCACATGAAAGAACCCACGAGTGAGGCAGCAACTGTGGGTGAGGATGGTGGCCGTGGCCTTTGCAGAGGTGGGCTCTGGTGGGGCCAGTAGAAGATTGTTCTGTCATAATAATGACAGCAGTGGGTATATAATGAACAATTTTTCTCCTTCCCAATCCAGCATTAATTATACCGTGTATCATTTCATTTAGACTTTGATAACCCCAAAATGTGACTTTACCTGCAGGTGCATAAGATAGTTTTACAGAGTTCTTCAACCGTCCAAATGGGCTCCCCGGCTCCAGCCCTAACAACTCTGGCCTAGGGAGCAGCTGGCCCATTCCAAAGATTGCTAGTGGTTGATAGTACTTTGGGAGGCTGAGGTGGGTGGATCGCTTGAGCTCAAGAGTTTGAGACTAACCTGAGTAACATGGTGAAACTCTGTCTCTACTAAAAATACAAAAAAAAAAAAAAAAAAAAAAAATTAGCTGAGTGTGGTGGTGTGCTCTTGTAGACCCAGCTACTTGGGGGGCTGAGGAAGGAGGGTCACTTGAACCTGGATGGTCGAGGCTGCAGTGAGCCAAGGTCATGCCACAGCACTCCTGCCTGGGTGACAAAGTGAGACCCATGTCAAAAAAAAAAAAAAAAGATATAGATAGATAGATAGATAGATAGATAGATAGATAGATAGATAGACAGATAGATGGAGCCCCTGATTTCTGAGCATTTCTGTGATTCTGGAGCAGGACTCATCTTGTTTCTTGAGGGCTCACCCACTCCACTTCACTCCAGCTGGCAGGGCTCATCACTCTCCAGCATGCTAAGCCAGAGGCCATTAGTCCATTCATTGTTCTCCCTTCAAAATGTTGCTAAGCTTTCTCCTATTCCACGGCTTCTTCTCCTGACCTTGTTGTCTCTGCAGGTATGTTCCCTTTTTTGCCCTTACTATCATTTTAATGAGATTTGAGGAGAGTGTAGAGATAAACATATGTTGGCCAGGAGTGGTGGCTCACGCCTGTAATCCCAGCACTTTGGGAGGCCAACATGGGCAGATCACGAAGTCAGGAGTTCGAGACCAGCATGGCCATCATGGTGAATCTCCATCTCTATCAAAAATACAAAAATAGCTGGGTGTGGTGGTGCATGCCTGTAATCCCAGCTACTCAAGAGGCTGAAGCAGGAGAATCACTTGGAGGCAGGAGAATCGTTTGAACCCAGGAGGCGGAGGTTGCAGGGAGCCAAGACTGCGCTGCTGCACTCCAGCCTGGGTGACAGAGGGACTCTGCCTTTTTTTTTTTTTTTTTTTTTTTGAGACAGAGTCTCACTCTGTCGCCCAGGCTGGAGTGCAGTGGCCGGATCTCAGCTCACTGCAAGCTCCACCTCCCAGGTTTACGCCATTCTCCTGCCTCAGCCTCCCAAGTAGCTGGCACTACAGGTGCCCGCCACCTCACCCAGCTAGTTTTTTTGTATTTTTTTTTTTTTAGTAGAGACGGGGTTTCACCGTGTTAGCCAAGATGGTCTCGATCTCCTGACTTCGTGATCCGCCCGCCTTGGCCTCCCAAAGTGCTGGGATTACAGACTTGAGCCACCGTGCCTGGCCAAGACTCTGTCTTAAAAAAAAAGAAAAGAAAAATAAGAGAGAGAGAGAGAGAAATACCTGTCTAGCCAGAAGCATCCTACAGTATCTTGATGTCTAGAGTAGCCTAGATTGGTCCTGTATAGAGAGGAGACCTCCCTCCTTAGGGGGCTTATGGGCCAAGAGTGGGTCACAGAGGGACCAGCGGGGTGTCCTGGATTGCCCCTGTTCTCCCTGGAGGTCAACCAAGTGCTAAAGTGCAGTATCCCTAAGTCGCAGCTCCTCACCTTACAGGGGAAGCCTGAGCCCAGAGACCCGAAGTAA
The DNA here is from genome assembly GCF_002776525.5 of Piliocolobus tephrosceles. Taxonomy (NCBI): domain Eukaryota; kingdom Metazoa; phylum Chordata; class Mammalia; order Primates; family Cercopithecidae; genus Piliocolobus; species Piliocolobus tephrosceles. Next base: position 42,467,182 of record NC_045452.1, read on the forward strand.
CCCGCTGCATGCCACTGCCAGCAAACGCGTGACAAAATGACAAGCCTGGCAGGGAGATCCGGGCTGGGGTGTGGCCAGGGACAGCAAGTTGTTAGACTTTGTGCAACAGTGTTGTTGGCCTTCAGATTTGGCAGATTTCCATTCATTTGGGGAGTGCTGCCAGGTTTTGTTAATTAATTAAATGGAATTTATCAAATATAAAATGAAATATCCATTTTCCTCTCCTCCAAGAATATGCCAAAATTATAGCTTTACTCTTGTTTGAATGCTAATATTCTGTGTGTGTGTGTGTGTGTGTGTGTGTGTTTAACGAGGAGAATAGCTATTAGTTCTGGAAAAAGCGTAACTAGGCTCTGAAATGGAAGTGTCCACTTCTGACCTTGGCCTCCAAACTCCCCTTTTCCTTCTGCACCCCCTCCTCATGTTGCCATTTTCTCTCTGGCCTCACAGCCTTGGCAGTGCTGGCCTCCGCCTGGAGTCCTCCCCCCTCTCTCTTCTCTTCCTCTCCTCACTCCTGCTCCTTCTTCAGCTTAGATGCAGCTTCCTCCAGGAAGTCTCCTGAGATTTCCAGATTGGCGGGGGGCACTGATGAGGCTGCCCGGGGGACTTGTCCCACATCGTTGTGCTGACGGTTACCCCGAGTCTGTGAGCTCTGGAAGAGCAGCTGCCAGGCTTGCTATAATCCCTGTGGTAACCCCGGGCTACCGTCAGCACCCCACAAATACTCAAGGGACTGAACGAAAGGTGGAATCCATCATTCTTTCTGTATTTCCTTGGCTTGAATCCCGCCTTTCACATTCGTATTCATATCATATTCCATTTCTGATCTGTTTTTTATATTAAAAGTGTCATCACAAAAATTTAGCTGGGTCATTGCCGTCCCCTCCTAGTTGCGCATTTTGTTATTTTAATGCAAAAATAGCTCTTTGAGGGAGAGGTGAACAAAGCTGTTAGATAAAATTAATTGGAGTAATTAAAAGTGAGTAAATTTTTTTGGAAAACCAGATTTTAGGGGTCAGTCCGGGGAAGTTCTGCTGGGGGAGCAGCAGCTCCCGGGGTACACCCCGCATTGCTCTCTGCTTTGTTCTGTGACCGCTGGGCTGTGGCAGCCGACTGGTGGTTCTCACTGGTAGCCACTAATAGTGGCGGTGACATATTAATTGAACCTCACTACTTCCAGGTGTGTGGCACACTCCAGGGTCACCAGTACAGGGAATTCATGTGTGTTCAATTACTGCTGCGATATGAAGGAATGCAACATGTCATTGTTCAGGTGTCAATTACCACCCCTTGCAGGGCTGCCTGAAAACTAAACCAATCAGCCCCTTCCCTGTGGAGCGTGTTCTGTTTGGGCTTGAAACGCTGTAAACCATGTGCGTGTTCTTGAGAAACAGGGAGGAAACAGAGACCCGAGAGGGGAAGGGCTAAAGGGCTGGTAAATTTATCTGGAAAGTTCAGGCATGTTCCCATTTATTTCCGGAAGACACTAGGCAGTGTATAGGATATAAGATTGGAATCACAAATTCACAGAGAGCTGAAATGATTCACTCAAGGATGCAACCATTTGCTAGGGACCAGAGATGATGAAATATCTGTTGTTGTATATACCAGAATACCAGAGTTTTTATAAGAAGCTAGTTTATGCACTTTCCTTTTTTTTTTTTTTTTTTCTTTTCTTTTTTTTTTTTTTCGAGACAGGGTCTTGCTCTGTCTCCCAGGCTGGAGTGCACTAGCACAATCATGGCTCACTGCAGCCTCGACCTCCTGAACTCCAGCAATCCTCCCACCTCAGCTTCTGGAGCAGCTAGGACTTCAGGCATGAATCACCATGCCTGGCTAATTTTTTTGTAATTTTCGTAGAGGTGGGTCTCACTATATTGCCCAGGTTGGTGTCGAACTCCTGAGCTTAAGCAATCCTCCTGCCTTGGCTTCTCAAAGTGCTGGGGTTACAGGTATGAGCCACAGTGCCCAACCAACTGTATATGTATATGCATGTGTGTGTGTGTGTGTGTGTGTGTGTGTGTGTGTGTGTGTATTTTCTTTTTTTTTTTTTAATGGAGTCTTGCTCTGTCGCCCAGGCTGGAGTGCAGTGGCACGATTTCAGCTCACTGCAACCTCCACCTCCTGGGTTCAAGTAATTCTCCTGCCTCAGCCTCCTGAGTAGCTGGGATTACAGGCACATGCCACCCTGCTTGGCTAATTTTTGTGTATATATATATATATATATATTTTTTTTTTTTAGTAGAGATGGGGTTTCACCATTTTGGCCAGGCTGGTTTTGAACTCCTGACCTCAAGTGATCCGCCTGCCTTAGCCTTCCAAAGTGCTGGGATTACAGGCATGAGCCACTGCGCCCGGCCTGACATTTACATTTTAAATGTTTATGGTTAGCGTTTGTGTGAAGTGTAGAAATATACAATTATCTGCAAGTCTTGGCCCCATGTATATTAATCTAAAGTTGTGATAATTAGGCAATTGAAACATGAAGTTAATTTATGTAAAACGATGAAAAAAGAGAAGGTCTTCTGCCTGCTCCTGCTGCTGTGAACTGTCACCGAATCCTTTCCCCTTTGGATTTATTCGGCCGGGCAAGAGGCCATGACACACCAAGCCTGTCCCAGGAGGCCCCCTGTTGGAGGGATTGTTCTTTCCTTCCTTCCTTTTTTAAAAGGCATTTTTCTTAGAAGCCAGGAATGGTTATTATAATTAGTATTTATTATACTGTCTTCCTTCCTCAAAGTCACAGTGATCAATCATGTTTACTCTCCTTTAGTGCTGCCCTGTATGGAATAGATATTATCTGCCTTTTTCGTAGCAACAAAAAGAGGGTTAACATTCTCATTCAAGGTCACCTGACAAATTGTTCCATACTGGAAATCACAGTTGCTTCAGCTCCACCATGGCTTAGACAAACAAGCCGCATTCCCACTCTCTGTTCTTTCACTTTGGGGTGCTGGTAGCCCTCTTCTGTTGACCTCTGTGTTCGTTCATCAGTCAACAAATACTTGTCAAATACCTACTTTTAAATCTGTTCATTGTAGGAATAAGTTTCTTCAGTTGAAAGAATATAGATCAAATTCCAAACCTCGAAACCACACTGAACTCTTCTCCCTAGGAAAAGTGGTCCTTGTTGATCAAGTTGACCAATTTGATTTCAGGCCCATTTCTTTTCTTCTTCTTACTGCTGAACTGTATGCTTTTTTTTTTTTTTTTTTTTTTTTTTTTTTTGAGACAGAGTCTCATTCTGTCACCCAGCCTGGACTGCAGTGGCCCAATCTCGGCTCACTGCAAGCTCCGCCTCCCGGGTTCACACCATTCTCCTGCCTCAGCCTCCCAAGTAGCTGGGACTACAGGCACCCGCCACCACGCCCAGCTAATTTTTTGTATTTGTAGTAGAGACAGGGTTTCACGGTGTTAGCTAGGATGATCTCGATCTCCTGACCTCATGATCTGCCCGCCTCGGTCTCCCAAAGTGCCCATTTCTCTCTCTCTCTCTTTCTTTCTTCTTTCTTTCTTTCTTTCTTTCTTTCTTTCTTTCTTTCTTTCTTTCTTTCTTTCTTTCTTTCTTTCTTTCTTTCCTTCTTTCTTTCTTTCTCTTTCCTTCCTTCCTTCCTTTCTTTCTTTCGTTCTTTTTTCTTTCCTTTCTTTCTCTTTCTCTCTCTTTCCTTCCTTCCTTTTTTCTTTCTCTCTCTTTCTCTTTCTTTCTTTCTCCTTCCTTCCTTCCTTCCTTCCTTCCTTCCTTCCTTCCTTCCTTCCTTCCTTCCCTCCTTCCTTCCTTCTCTCTCCTTCTCTCTCTCTCTCTCTCTTTCTCTCTTTCTTTCGTCTCACTCTGTCGCCCAGGCTGGAGGGCGGCAGCATGATCTCAGCTCACTGCAACATCTGCCTCCTGGGTTCAAGCGATTCTCTTGCTTCAGCTGCCCGAGTAGCTGGGATTACAGGCGCCTGCCACCGCGCCTGGCTAATTTTTGTATTTTTAGTAGAGACGGGGTTTCACCATCTTGGCCAGGCTGTTCCGAAACTCCTGACCTCATGATCTACTTGCCTCGGCCTCCCAAAGTGCTGGGATTACAGGTGTGAGCCACTGGGCCCCACCCTTTCCCCTCTTTCTGCATCTCTTCCTCTGGTCCTTCCCTTCGCAAAGCCGCTGCGTAGTCATGTTGCCTTTCCCCTGGAATCTGGACGTGGGCTTCCTAATGCATTGAACCCTATGGCACTGCTACTGTTCAACGATTCAATGATTCTGACTTAATTCAAGGCTGCTCGAGCTGTAGCTTGTGCCATTGTAATCAGACTATGCAATACCTGGAAAAGAATTTTGAAAACAACATAATGCCATACAAATCTAAGGTGTGTGTTACTGCTTTTAATATTAATGTAACTACCTCACTTGTTGTTGGATTATCAACAAATGAAGTAGTTGCTTTAATTATCAATTTTCATTGATAATTTACTCAGGAGAGCCCTCAATGAGGATCCTTCAAAAGGAGCCACGTTCTCCCCTTTTTTGTGGGTGGTAAGTGGGACCTGATTAGGAAGGAATATGGCTGGGCTTGTGCCCTCATGGACTCTCGGGTGGACGGAAATTGAATTAGCGCCCTGTTGTGGATCAGCTGACCTGAGAGAGAGCAGGCATCCCTGAGGGCAAGGCCTCCTACCTGCCCAACTCATGCACCTGCGGTTAGGCTGCCGTGTTGTCCTCAATACCTTAGAGCAAATCTCTTTCTACATAACTACAACTGCATTAATTTATTAAAATATAGCACAAGGTAAAGGAGAGAATCTGCTCTGATTCTCTGCTCTTGCTTGGGTTTCCATGGTTGGAATTTGCAAGCTGCTAAAGAAGACACAGCCCTGGACATAAAAAGGCTGAGAGCAAGACTTTTTGGGCTCTCAGGCTGGGCTGAGCTGGAGCCCAGGGGAGTGAGCTGGCACATGGGGCCCACAGCCTGGTGCCTCTGATTTTCTGATGACCTGGGGTCCAAGAGGGTAGTTGGCATGAGCATGTTAATCAGACAGTTCAATAAAAATTAACTGAGGCTGGGCGTGGTGGCTCATGCCTGCAATCCCAGCACTTTGGGAGGCTGAGGCAGATAGACCACAAGGTCAGGAGTTCAAGACCAGCCTGGCCAAGTTGGTGAAACCCCGTCTCTACTAAAAATACAAATATTAGCCGGGCGTGGTGGTGGGTGCCTGTAAGTCCAGCTACTCGGGAGGCTGAGGCAGATAGTTACTTGAACCAGGGAGGCAGAGGTTGTAGTGAGCTGAGATCGTGCCACTGCACTCCAGCCTGGGGGACAGAGCGAGACTCCTTCTCAAAAAAAAAAGAAAAAAAAAATTCCCTGAACGGGCTTATTAACAATCCCAGCTCCTGTCTCATACATGGTCTCAATTCAGAAAACCTTTTTCTCACTGTTATCTGTCTTGTGCAACTTTCACATGACCTGTCTCAGCCCAAGTCCCCGAGAAAACAGAGCCTGAGGCAAGGATTAAGGGCAAAGGCTTTAATTGGAAGGCGCACTCTGTGGGCAGTGAGAGTGTGGCCAAGGGGAACTGAGGCAAGGAGGACTGGATACAATGCAGCATGCCATGTTGACAGAGGCCATTGCCTAGCGGATATACTCATCAGCTCCACAGAATGTCCCCAGATGGGCTGTGTGGAATAATTGTGTCGAAGAGTAATCATCAGAGGGAGAAGGAGAGAAGGCTCTTGTCTGCCAGGCTTCCTCCAATCTCCTGTGTCCCATTGGCCCAAGTCCACACACCGGGAAATTAACTCTTCTATACTTTCAGTTGCCTCATCCAGCTTCTTCCCCAGCCAGGGAGAAGCCAGATCCCATATCCTACAGAGTGGATTTAATCTGAGCCCCCACACACCAGAAGGAGCTAGAGATTCTGGACATGGAGCTGGCTGGTTTCAGGCAGTAAAACCACATGGGCCCATGGAAGTTGATCACCCATGGAGGCAGACCCCTCAGCTGAGGGCCTGGGGGAAGGGGAGACTGAGAGAACCTGAGGAGTACCTTAAGTGTGTCCAATACATGAGTCCACTCGAATGTCAATTAATAAATATTTATTAACTGCCTCCTCAACTTAGGGCTTCTGAGGATGAATCACCCGTGAAGCATTAATTACACACGCAGTTGGGGGGATTCCCGTCTGTAGGATGGTCCAGGGGTAAGATATATGCCTGAGAGCATAAATAAAGTACCACAGTGTCCAGGGGAGAGGGAATGTTTGCTAAACAATGCTGGACACACTCACATGTTTCCAAAAGCTTATTAGTGCTACAAGCTTCAAGGTTGAGCTGCTGGTGCTATCCAGGTATTATTTAGCCTTATTTCATTTTTTAACTGTTATTTATTTATTTATTTATTTTTGAGACGGAGTCTCGCACTATTGCCCAGGCTGGAATGCAGTGGTGCGATCTCGGCTCACTGTAACCTCTGCCTCCTGGGTTCAAGTGATTCTCCTGCCTCAGCCCCCCTAGTAGCTGGGATTACAAGCACTCGCCACCGCGCCTGGCTAATTTGTGTGTGTGTGTGTGTGTGTGTGTGTGTGTGTGTGTGTGTGTTTAGTAGAGACAGGGTCTTAGCATCTTGGCCAGGCTGGTCTTGAACTCCTGACTTCATGATCCACCTGCCTTGGCCTCCCAAAGTGCTGGGATTACAGGCATGATTTTTTTAACTTTTAAGTTCAGGGATACAAGTGCAGATTTGTTACATAGGTAAACTTGTGTCATGGGGATTTGTTATAGAGAATATTTCATCACCCAGGTATTAAGCCTCATACCTATTGGTTATTTTTCTTGATCCTCTCCCTCCTCCCACCCTCCACCCCCAGAAAGGCCCAGTGTGTGTGGTTCCCCTCTATGTGTCCATATGTTCTCATCATTTAGCTCCCACTTAAAAGTGAGAACATACAGTATTTGGTTTTCTGTTTCTGCATCAGTTTGCTAAGGATAATGGCCTCCGGCTCCATCCATGTCCCTGAAAAGGACATGATCTTGTTCCTTTTTATGGCTGCATAGTATTCCATGGTATAAATGCATCATATTTTCCTTGTCCAGTCTATCATTGATGGGCATTTAGGTTGATTCCATGTCTTTGCTATTGTGAATGGTGCTGCAATGAACATATATGTACATGTGTCTTTGTTATAGGATGATTTATATTCCTTTGGGTGTATACCCAGTAATGGTATTACTGGGTTAAATGGTATTTCTGGCTCTAGGTCTTTGAGGAATCACTGCACTGTTTTCCACAATGGGAGTGTAAAGTAGAATTAATTTACACTCCCACCAGCAGTGTATAAGCATTCCTTTTTCTCCATGACATCATCAGCATCTGTTATTTTTTAATTTTTTTTTTTTTTTTTTTTTTGACAGAGTCGCTTTCTGTCGCCCAGGCTGGAGTGCAGTGGTGCAACCTCAGCTCACTGCAACCTCCGCCTCCTGGATTCAAGTGATTCTCCTGCCTCAGCCTCCTGAGTTGCTGGGATTACAGATGCATGCCACCATGCCCGGCTAATTTTTATATTTTTAGTAGAGACAGGGTTTCATCATGTTGGTCAGGCTGGTCTGGAACTCCTGACCTCGTGATCCACCCACCTTCCCTCCCAAAGTGCTGGGATTACAGGCGTGAGCCACCAAGCCCAGCCTATTTTTTGACTTTTTAATAATAGTCATTCTGACTGGCGTTATGTGGTATCTCATTGTGGTTTTGATTTGCATTTCCACAATGATCACTGATGTTGAGTTTTTCATATGCTTGTTGGCTGCGTGTATGTCTTCTTTTGAAAAGCGTCTGTTCATGTTCTCTGCCCACTTTTTAATGAGGTTGTTTGTTTTTTTCTTGTGCATTTTCAACACTGTTTTAAATAACAGAAATAAACGCATTTCTAGAATGCCATTTCATTGGTCACTGATTCAAAAGAGATTTGTTGAGAACGTATTGAGAACGTATTATGGCCTGGCCACGTGCTAGATGCTTTCTCAAACTGTCTTATTGAGTACTCACCCCTGCCCTGTGGAGTAAGTTTATCAGCCCTATTTTGTAGTTGAAGAGATTATGGCTTAGACAGGTTAGGTAACTTCCCAAGGGCATGCAGGTTTTAGGAAGCAAAGCTGGGATTTTTTTCCCTGGGTTTCTGGCCGTATGGTATGAGGAAGTGAACGTGGGGCACAGTGAATGCCCACTTGGGCGCTGATCCACTCAGCAGGGGTGTATTGAGTAACGCGATTGTGACTCAAACACCATGTCAGTGAGCGCCAGGTGCTGACGGGCCTCCGCGACATGCAGGTGAGCCAAAGAAAAAGTGGTTTAAAATCTAAATTGGCTCTTGCTGGCACCTGATTTTTTTTTTTTTTTCAAGTAGATTCATTTTGCTGCTTAGGTTTTGTTTGAATGAGTGTTAAAAGGGACAAACATGTTGGGATTTGGCAGCCCAGTTTTGCTTAATAAAGAGACAAGAGGGTGAAAGTGAGTGTGGGGTGGAGGGAAGGGCAGGATGGAAAACCTGGCCCCACGGAGCTGGACAGTGACAAGTCCAGGGTTGAGGAGGTGGTGATGGGATCATAGCTCACTGCAGCCTTGAACTTCTGGGCTCAAACAGTCCTTCTGCCTCAGCCTCTGGAGTAACTGAGACTACAGGTGTGCGCCATAATCCATGGATAAATTTTGTGGAGACAGCTCTTCTTGTGTTGACCAGGCTCATCTTGAACTCCTGGCCTCATGTTCCCCACGCTTTGACCTCCCAAAGCACTGGGGTTAGAGGCGTGAGTCACTGCACCCGGCCAGGATAAGCTTTGAGCAGTGGCCTGTGAGATCTACTCTGTGACCTGGGAGCCGACCTGTGGATAGAGAATGGGAACTGGTAAACAGGATTATTAGGACACTGAGAGCCACAGCAGAGCAAAGTTGACACCCAAACTGGAGTTGAGCAGAGCCAAACAGGGGAGTCAGAGCTCAGGGAGTTTAGGTGTAACTTAAAGACCCCTTTTCCAAGCATTGCCCTGTTGTAGGGGCCTCCCACCTTCAAGAGCTAGAAGACAAGTCTGAATACATGTCAAAATGCACAAAACAGGAGGCCCTTGTTGGAATAATCAAGAGGGTTCAGGTTTGCCAAGGAGTCTTCAGTGCATGGTGGTTTGTGAAACAACCTAACGAAGCCAAACCATTGGCATCACGGACTTTTTCACTGTTTAAAGACCAGGTCTTTCTGCTGGCCAGTCTTGATTAGATCCAACACTTGCCTTGCCCCAGATCCTGGTTCAAGTGCTCCCCTGTGGACCACAGCATGGAGAGCAAGAAGTTCCTGTCCAGTTCATCGGCCTCAGTTTGGAATGTTGTTTCCGAGCAATCAAAGTGTCTCCCAGGAGCTTGGGCAGGGAGAGGGGATGGAATCAGGAGAGAAATTCCTTCTGCAGCTTTACCCCCACTCCTGGGGAGAACCAAGTCCAGACCCTGGATCTCTTTCTCCACCGGCTTCTTCTCTTTCTTGCTTCCCTAGAAGGTGCCGCGGGCACGTCTCCATCGCCCCAGGCTGGCTGTAGATCAAGGCTGCAGTCGGAAAACCCCTCCTTTCGGAGCCACTGAGGCCTTTCCTTGGAGCCCCCTCCCCCTTGACAAATAAACCAGGGCATGGAGATCATTACGCCGCACATTATTAGGCAAAATTGGATTAATTAACCTCGTCTGGCCTCTCAGCTTGGGAGACAGAAAAAACGAGGTCTACTTCAAATGCAGCATTTTGAAAATGTCAGCCATGACTTGGTGATAAATATTTATAAATATATATGCTGCGTATCAACAGGGTGGCCAGTGTATTTTTACATGTGAGTACACAAAGGCACTCTGTTGTTACCATGCATTCAAAGCAGGAGCCTTGAAAGGGCCATTATGGCTTGGGCTATGAATGTTTATTAAGAATAATATGCAAAACCGGGCCCTGGCTGAATGAGCCCATTGACGGATATCAGAGCAGCCAGCCCGGCACGGCAGATCTTCAGGAATGATAATCATGTTCCTACCAGGACTCAGCCCGGGCTGGGAGAGTGATGTGGTGTGTCGGCAGCCCTTGCCGCTTCTGGTCGCCGGTGTTTGTTCTGGAAACGTTGACTTAGGGCTTGACCGCGTCCTGAGCCCATGGCACTCAGGCCCAGAGTCACGGATCCATGTAAAGGATTTTTCCTGTGATGGAGCTCCAGGGAGTAATGGGAGGCCTAGATGCACGTTCCAACTAAATCGCTTCCTCCTCCCTGTCCTGGGAGTGGAAACATTTCCTAGGGGGTTTTCCGCAGCAGTCCCTTTCCTGCCTCTCCCCCTGCTTTTCTTGTTAGACACCTTTTCAGCTTCATCTCTCTGGGCATCCCAAGATCCCTTCCTCATTTTAGGGGACTTTCCATTCATTTATTCAACCAACATTTATGGAGTGCCTATTGTGTGCCCACATGCACCCAGGAGTAAGACGGGAGAAGGTAGACACATGGTCCCTACAAGTCCTTCTGGAAGGAGCCATGAAAATGCAGGTAGGCAAACCACACTGATGATTTAAACACCCAGCAGGCCCAGGCTAGGGAGGGCTGGGGAGGGGGTGGGTGGCGGCTGTTTCAGGATGGGAAGTTCAGGAACCCTCTCCAGCAGCGGCATGGACAGCTGAGGCTGGAGAAGCCCTCCAGGCAGAAGATCAAGGGCAGAAGGCCCTTGATAGAGACCAATGGAGGCACCCTCAAGGGCAGAAGGCCAGCGAGGTGTGGCCTTGACGTCTTCAAGGACCAGAGAGGTAGAAAGGGGAGCTTAGCAGAAGCCAGCAGGCAGGATGCAGGCGGCTGAAAGCCAGAGGAAGCCCATCTTGGATGTAAGTGTTAGAAAACAAAGATGGCTCCTGAGAGGCTGGTTCCTTGAAATCTGGGTCACTCATGCCCCTACTGCTGAAAGCACTGGGGGAGGTCCAGAGATGTTTACAAATGATTGATTCAAAGTTGCCATTGTTGATTTATTTACTTGGAAACATCCTGGGGAACAAAACATGGTCCGTGGATTTGGGGTGTTTTCCCCTGTTCTGTAGTGAGTTTGAGCTTAACTCTGTCTGCCGTAACATTTTTCATCACAGAGCTGGATGGGACCCTCTCTATTTGATTCTGTTCCATCGGGGGCTTCCAAGGTGACTTATTTTCTTTCAGACACTCCTTGGCTCATTTACCACTCAGCATGGTTGAAAGATGAAATTTTAAAAATCAACTTTATTTATTATTCCAAGAATAGTTGACATCAAGATCAATATATCCGGACAGAAGCTATTAACATTTTAATGAGTTACTCAGTAATATTCCAAAGATGTGTCAATGAGTCATGGCCCCTTTGATTAAGGATGTACTTCAGAGACTACTGTAAATATATATAAGAAAGGCCTGGAGTGAGGAGCTGTCACCCATCAATCCTGCAGGAAGAGTGAGGGTTCATGAATAAAGAAGCTCACAAGGTGACTGTCCCTGGGCTATACAGTTTCCTGTAAGAGAAATAACCTTTTAAAATGCCATTGGTCTCTAATAACTGACAAACGAAGACTTCTACCTCTGCTGGTTGTCAGGTGTGTGTGTGGGGGCGGGGTGGACGCAGGGCTTCTGCCGCAGATAAGGTGGAGGAGAAATGGCCATGAGTCTCATTTTTAGATTTAGATAAGTATGGGGAGAGATAAAGCTTTGGAGGGAAAACAAAGCCAGGAAAGGGGGACGTTATTGGAAAAGAGAAGACTGGGAAGTTCTGAGAAGAGAGGACTGGGTGACAAAGGCCAACAGAAGGAAGTGTCCTCAGTATACCCACATGGTTCCAGCCAAGTATCAAATGCTTTGGCCCAAAGACCCATCAATCCTCATAATCACTGTTGGGCCCATTTTCCCCTCTCCTTCATCTAACTTCCTAACATTTCCTGGACAGGCACCCTAGAGGTCCCCCATGATCTATCTGGGGTCTAGACCGTCAGAGTCTAAAGCTCACCCCTCCCCAGGGAAGTGGGTAGTGGAATCTGATTCTGACATTGGGTTACCTCCGGACTGTGGTTTCTGAGAGGCAAACTTAATTCTGTGTTTGTGCCAAGGAGAAGAGGTCCACTTGTGTGTGAACTCGGGCCGAGGCACACCACAGGACCCCGTGCACCTGCTGGTGCAGTCACCGAACCCATGGTTTACTCTTGGGCTGGACCTGGGTGTGGGGAAGGGGTGGGAGCCTGGGGGAGATGATAGGGCATTACGATATTCATTGCTCTGGGAGGTTTCTAGTGGGGAGCTGCTATAGTTTGGATGTTTGTCCCCTTCAAACCCCATGATGAAATTCAATCCCTAGGCCAGGTGCAGTAGCTCCCACTTGTAAGCCCAGTACTTCGGGAGGCTGCGGCAGGAGGATTGCTTGAGCCCAGGAGCTCAAGACCAGCCTGGGCAACATAGTGAGACCCTATCTCTAAAAATTAGCCAAGTGTGGTGGCCCATGCCTTTAGTCCCTGCTACTCTGGAAGCTGATGTAGGAGGATTTCTTGAGCCTGAAGAGGTTGAGGCTGCAGTGAGCCGTGATTGTACCACTGTATTTCAGCCTGGGCAACAGAGTGAGACCCTGAAAAAAAAAAAA